>NC_142164.1:63453556-63781837 GCF_024610735.1 Ursus americanus
ATTTATGCCAAGAATATGAGAACACTAAATTGAAAGGGTATTTGCTCCCCTATTTTTTTGCAGCGGTACATAAAATAGTCAAATTATGGAAGCAGTCCAAGTGTCCATCAATAGATGAATGGGTGAAGTAGAAGTGGTATATATATTCAATGGAGTATTTTTCAGCCATAGAAGAGAATGAAATCTTGCCATTTGCAACAGTATGGACAGAGCTAGCCACTATAATGGTAAGTGAGATAAGTCAGTCAGAGAAAGACAAATACCGTATGATTGCACTCATGTGGAATTTAAGAAACAAAACAAACAAGCAAAGGGGAAATAGAGAACCAAGACACAAACTCCTTTTTTCCAATGATTGATTGATTGATTGATTGATTGATTTTAGACAGAGGGAGACTGAGTGAGGGGAGGAGCCAGGAGAGGGAGAGCGACAAGCAGACTCTGCACTGAATGCAGAACCCCATTCAAGGCTTGATCTCACGACCCTGAGATCATAACCTGAACGAAAACCAAGAGTCCAACACTTAACTGACTGAGCCACCCAGGCACCTGCAGACTCTTTTTTTAAAATTATTCAGCTTAGTTAACATATAGTTTAGTATTGGTTTCAGGAGTAGAATTTAGTGATTCAGCATTTACATATAACACCCAGTGCTCATCCCAACAAGTGCCCTCCTTAATGCCCATCACCCATTTAGTCCATCCCCCCACCCATCACCCCTCCATCAACCCTCAGTTTGTTCCCTGTAGTTAAGAGTCTTTCATGGTTTGCCTGCCTCTCTGTTTTTATCTTGTTTTATTTTTCCCTCCTTCCCCTATGTTCATCTGCTTTATTTCTTACATTCCACATATGAGTGAAATCATATGGTATTTTTCTCTGACTGACTTATTTTGCCTAGCATAATACACTCTAGTTCCGTCTATGTCATTGCAAATGGCAAGATTTCATTCTTTTTTGATGGCTGAGTAATATTCCATTGCATATATATACACCACCTCTTCTTCATCCATTCATCTGTTCATAGACATTTGGGTTCCTTCCATAGTTTGGTTATTGTAGATAATGCTTCTATAAACATTGGGGTGCATGTACCCCCTTTGAATCTACATTTTTGTATCCTTTGGGTAAATATCTAGTAGTGCAATTTCTGGATCATAAGACAGTTCTATTTTTAACTTTTTGAGGAAACTCCATACTGTTTTCCAGAGTGGCTGCCCCACTTTGCATTCCCAAAAACAGTGCAAAAGTGTTACCCTTTCTCCACGTCCTCACCAACATCTGTTGTTTCCTGAGTTGTTACTTTTAGCCATACTGACTGGTGTGTGGTGGTATCTCATTGTGGTTTTGATTTGTATTTCCCTGATGATGAGTGATGTTGAGCATTTTTTCATGTGTCTGTTAGCCATTGGTACGTCTTCTTTGGAAAAATGTCTCTTCATGTCTGGATCATTTATTTTTGGGGTGTTGATTTTGATGAGTTCTTTGTAGATGCTGGATACTAGCCCTTTATCTGATATGTCATTTGCAAGTATAAGAAGAAAAATCTTAATTATAGAGAACAAATTAATGATTATTAGAGGGGAGGGGTATGAGGGGATGGGTGAAATAGGTGATGGGGATTAAAGAGTGCACTTGTCGTGATGAGTACCGGGTGATGTACGAAATTGGTGAATCATTCACACATGTGAAACTAATATTACACTGTATGTTAACTAACTGGAATTAAAATAAAAACTTTTTAAAAAAAGAAACAGAACAAAGGGAAAGAAGAGACAAAGCAAAAACAAATTCTTAAGTGTAGAGAACAAACAGATGGTTACCAGAGGGGAGTTGGGTGGGAGGAGGGGTGAAGTAGGTGAAGGGGATTAAGAGTACACTTACCATGATAATCACTGAGTAATATATGGAATTGTTGAATCACTATATTTACACCTGAAACTAATATAACACTGTATGTTAACTATGCTGGAATTAAAATAAAATAAAAAATAATAATACAAAAGTAAACTATTGGAACTATGTAAAAATAAAGAGCTTTTGTACAGCAAAGGAAACCATCAACAAAACAAAAAGTCAGCCTACTGATTGGGAGAAGATATTTGTAAATGATATATCCAATAAAGGATTAATATCCAAAGTAAAGAAAGAACTTACAGAACTCAACACCAGAAATAATCTGATTAATAAACGGGCAGAGGACCTGAATTGACATTTTTCTAAAGAAGACATGCAGATGGCCAACAGATATATGAAAAGATGTTCAACATCACTACTCATCAGGGAAATGCAGATCAAAACCACAAGGCGATATCACATTTCACCTGTAAGAATGGTTAAATCAAAAAGATGAGAAATAAGCAGTGTTGGCAATGATGTACAGAAAAAGGAACTTTCACGTGCTATTGGTAGAAATGCAAGCTGGTATAGCCACTATGGAAAACAGTATGGAGATTCCTCAAAAAATTAAATAGAACAGCCATATGATCCAATAATTCTACTACTGGGTATTTACCCAAAGGAAACAAAAACGCTAATTCAAAAAGATACATGCATCCTTACGTTTATTGCAGCATTATTTATAATATGCAGACATGGAAGCAACCTAAGTGTCCACTAATAAATGAATAGATAAGGAATACATGGTGTATATATGTATATACAATGGGATAGTATGCAGCCATTAATAAGGTTGAGATCTTGACATTTGTGACAACTTGAATGGACCTAGAGGGTATTATGCTAAGTAAGGTAAGTCAGACTGAGAAAGACAAACACCATATGATTTCACTCATATGTGAAATCTAAAAAAAAATCAAATGAATAAACAAAAAGCAGAATCAGACCTATAAATAGAGAACAAACTGATGGTTGCCAGAAGGAAGGGGGTGGGGGAGTTAGGCAAATTGGGTGAAGGGGAGTGGGAGACACAAGCTTCCAATTATGGAATCAATAAGTCACAAGGATGACAGATACAGCATAGGGAATATTTGCAATGAAATTATAATAGCATTGTGTGGTGACTGATGATAGCTACACTTGTGAGCATAACATAACATATGGACAAGTTGAATCACTGTTTTGAACACCTGAAACTAATGTAAAATTGTGTGTCAACTATATTCAAAAATTTTTAAAGAAAAAATGTAGTGGGTTTCCAGAGTTGAATCAGTGAATGGCTTCTACACCTGACCTGTTTTCAGCAGCAAGCATGTGTAAGAATTTCTCTTCTCTAGGTTTTCCCAGAACTGGTGGACCTAGCATTTATGTTATTATGACTGAATTAAAATGAAGGTCTCTATTGTCTCTGAGGAGAAATTAAGAAAGTGCCAGAAATGAACAAAATGTCAGCACAAAAAGACTATAAAGGAAGGGGAAGTTACATGAAGATAAGAGAAAAATATTGAAACAGCAATTTGTTTTTTTTTTTAATTGAAGTATGGTTACACACGGTATTAGTTTTGTGTGTACAATGTAGTGACTCAACAGTTCTATACATTACTCAATGCTCACCATGGTAAGTGTAGTTACCATCTGTCACCATACATAGTTATTACAATAATATTGACTATATTCCCTATGCTGTAGTTACTCATGAAACTACTGTTCACTTTTACGTGCACACACACACACACGACTCTTCTATTAAAATTTCTGCATGTAACCTGAACATATTGGCCTAGAATGATGGTAATATGGCTGTGTGACTTTTAGCAAGTTGCTTAAACTCTCTGAGATTTCATTTTCTCATTTATAAAATAGCACTGTTAATTCCTACCTACTTTACACAGCTTTTTAAAGGGTTTAAACACAAATCAATATAAAGCTTCTAGTGTATAGTAAGTGATGTATAAATGTTAATACCCTTATCATTAGACATCATGAGGTGATAGGTTAGCTTAGTGTTGGAACTTACTTACATTCATCTGATGGTAGCAAAAGTTTTCCCCAGCTTGCTGTTTAAGTAGTTGCTAATGTTCAGAATTTAACCCAGTTGCATCAGCAGCTGCTTAAATAGCAGTCTGGCTTTCAGTTCATATATCTGCCTACAATTCAATTAAGGTTATGTTGGAGGAATGGTCAGCAGCTAGTAAATCCAATATATAGCTTGTTCCAGGGAAATACTTTATTTTTACCCTTAAAAATTGATTTATTTATTGTAATACAAGGTAATCCTACTCTCTAGGAATAAAGTGAGCCCATGTCTAGGGATGATGTGATCCAGTTTAATTGGTTCGAAATCTACATCCCTGTATTTCTTCATGAACCTTGACTATGTTGTGACTTCACTTGGCAGACCTCAGAAAAGAATGAAAGATTTCATATGAGAGGTGTTGACAGTGAGAGCTGTTTATTGCCATTCACCTGCGAGAGCTGTCTATGCCACCTGTTCATGCATATAAGACACATGAACACTCTCCTTTTATTTGCAGTACATGGAGCAATGATGGCATGCTCATATTTTGAGAGAAATTCCCCTTCTGGTCGGATGAGTTTCCTTCTCTGTTCAACAGGGCCAGGATTTTATCTAAGGGAGTACAAAGGCCACCAGGCCTTTTCAAGGTAAAGTACTCTACACATCTTGCCCCCTTGCCCTTGGTCACTTTTATGGTTAAATAAATAAATGTGATTTTCAGTATAAATAAATCGTACAGAAAATACCAAAGAAATCACTTAGCTGAAATTAAGTGTTTAGAAATCATTAGCTCTAGAGTACCACCTAATTCTCCTTAGTAATTTAAGTAGATAATACAATGCTGAGCCTACTGTGGCCACTTGATCAAGATGGAATCAAATCACAATATTGCCGTAAGACGCTCCAAAGCATCTGGGTGACAACTGGGTGATGGTAGAAATTTTAAATAGTGCCAGCAGCTAGAGCGGCAACCCTGAGGTGACAGGATTGAATACAACCCTAGTGTGTTCAAGTTGGAGGCAGAGGTAAGAAATAGCAACAGATTTTGTCATGTTAATGCACCTGAAAATTTTTCAAGTTTCCATATTCACTGATTGGAAAACTCCAGTTTCTTACTCACAGTTCTTCATACCAAGAATTCAAGAATGCTTCTTTGGCAGAGCAAACTCAGTAATGAGCAAGGCATTAGCAAAATGACAGGCTCTAAACTGATTCTATGATATGTTTGCAAATGGCAACTTTTATTAGGTAGTCTCAGTAGGGGCTCTGAATTGTTAATTACTTGATTACATTTTGGACCCTGTCTTTATAATGGGGCTTTCACCTTTTCAACTCCAGGCATCCTGGCAAAAACAAAACTAAAACACCAATTCAGACAAGCTGTAGAGTAGGGCAGAGGTGGGAATACCCTATCCGAATATAGTACAATTATTTCAGAACTGTTGTAAATATGTTGGAACATTTTGTGAGCAAAAGAGGTGGATGATAGTGCAAAACTGGTTGAGACAAGAAAATTGGAAAAATAGGTGGAGCAAAAATGGAAAGGCAGGAAGAAGGGAATATAAAACATGGTTTAAGGTAACAATCTCCTTTTTCTCCCAAAAAACTTTGTCGTAGGTGTCAAGATGATCCTGCTTGCCCACAGTCCATAGGAAGACTAATAGTTAACTCATTTGATCTAAGTATATACTAATATTTTTATCAAAGTATATATTGATAGCTAATTAAATTATCTCTGGTACAGTGAAAATATCAAAATGTGAGCATGCAGATTTTCTTTTTCTTCATCCCTCAACCTCATGATGACAGATGATAGGAGGCATTTTGTTGTACCTCTCTCTCCTGTGAATCATAAGCTCGTTGTTCCTGCTTTCTTGCTTGTATCTTGGCCTTTAAATGAGGCTGCTTCCTTAGGACCCTAGTAGTCCTTAGAGGTCAGAGGAAACTTGGGTTGAGTAAAGAGGTAGCCAGATAAGGGAAGAGTCAGCAATTCTATCACATCCATCTTATTTTTAACTAGTTCAAGAAAAGTACCTAAAGTACCCAAAAACTATGGAGCATATTTTCAGGTGAGTTATTGTCTTATTTCTTCACTAAAAATGTTTTAGGCTGGCACAACAATGTACTTATGTACCATAAGTGACAACAGAATAGACGATCCTGAGAATATTTATTACACGACGAAACAACAAGCATTGGTGAGGATGTGGAGAAAGGGGAACCCTCTCAGACTGTTGGTGGAATGCAAACTGGTACAGCCACTCTGGAAAACAGTATGGAGGTTCCTCAAAAAGTTAAAAATAGAGCTGCCCTATGACCCAGCAATTGCACTATTAGGTATTTACTCCAAAGATACAGATGTAGTGAAAAGAAGAGGCACATGCACCCCAATGTTCATAGCAGCATTGTCTACAGTAGCCGAACTGTGGAAGGAGCTGAGAGGACCTTCAACAGATGAATGGATAAAGAAGATGTGGTCCATATATACAGTGGAATATTATTCAGCCATCAGACAGGATGAATACCTACCATTTGCATCGACATGGATGGAACTGGAGGGGATTATGCTAAGTGAAAAAAGTGAAGCAGAGAAAGACAATTATCGTATGGTTTCACTCATATGTGGAACATAAGGAATAACACAGAGGACCACAGGGGAAGGGATGGAAAACTGAATGGGAAGAAATCAGAGAAGGAGACAAACCATGAGAGACTCTGGACTCCGGGAAACAAACTGAGGGTTACAGAAGGGAGGGGGGTGAGGGGATGGGGTAACCAGTGATGCGTATTAGGGAGGGCATGTGTGGTGATGAGCACTGGGTGTTATACGCAACTAATGAATTGTTGAACACTACATCAAAAACTGATGTACTGCATGTTGGCTAACTGAACATAAAAATAAAAAAAATTTTTAAAGATTAAAAAAAAACTAACTTTAACTCCTCTAGTCACCAAGGGTCTAATTTATTTCAAGGTATCTAATGACCTATTAAACACTCATATATCCATTATTTCTCTCATTTGAGTCCCCAGCATCTCTGTTAAGTAGAAATGACAGGGATATTCATCTTTATTTTACAGGATCACACATTAATAAAGGTGATAAAGCCATAACTCGAACCCAGAACCTACTGATTCCTAGCCTAGCATTACTCTAGTCTGCAGTTCTGACTCTCATGATTCATTGTGAGTCGACTAGTATTAAGGTATTACTTTGATCATGTTACCCCCTACTTAAAAATGTATTAAAGAAAGGATGCCATTCATGACTTCAGGACCCACCCAGCCCCATCTCAACAACTTTATATTATTACTTCCCTAGTCCTAAATTTTCTTATCCATAATTAGAGATGATGACACTTATTTTCTTGACTTGCAGTGTGGTAATTTTCAGGTGTCAGGATAGGTGTTATAATTTTACAAAATCATAAAAGCTCTCTGTAGTCCCCTACTCATTTAATCCCTTAACTTTATTTTTTTTAATGATTTTTTATTATATTATGTTAGTCACCATACAGTACATCCCCGGTTTCTGATGTAAGGCTCAATGATTCATTAGTTGTGTATAACACCCAGTGCACCATGCAATACGTGCCCTCCTTACTACCCATCACCGGTCTATCCCATTCCCCCACCCCCCTCCCCTCTGAGGTCCTCAGTTTGTTTCTCATAGTCCATAGTCTCTCATGTTTCATTCCCCCTTCTGATTACCCCCCCATTTCTTTATCCCTTTCTTCCCCTACCGATCATCCTAGTTCTTATGTTCCATAGATGAGAGAAATCATATGATAGTTGTCTTTCTCTGCTTGACTTATTTCACTTAGCATTATCTCCTCCAGTGCCGTCCATGTTGTAGCAAATGTTGAGAACTTGTTCTTTCTGATAGCTGAGTAATATTCCATTGTATATATGGACCACAACTTCTTAATCCAGTCATCTGTTGAAGGGCATCTCGGCTCCTTCCACGATTTAGCTATTGTGGACATTGCTGCTATGAACATTGGGGTGCATATGGCCCTTCTCTTCACTACATCTGTATCTTTGGGATAAACACCCAGTAGTGCAATGGCTGGATCATAGGGTAGCTCAATTTTTAACTTTTTAAGGGACCTCTACACTGTTTTCCAGAGTGGCTGTACCAACTTGCACTCCCACCAACAATGTAGGAGGGATCCCCTTTCTCCACATCCTCTCCAACAATTGTTGTTTCTTGCCTTGTCTATTTTTGCCATTCTAACTGGCATAACGTGGTATCTCAGTGTGGTTTTGATTTGAATTTCCTTGATGGCTAATGATTTTGAACATTTTTTCATGTGTCTGTTAGCCATTTGTATGTCTTCATTGGAAAAGTGTCTGTTCATATCTTCTGCCCATTTTTTGATTTGTTTATTTGTTTCTCGTGTATTGAGTTTGAGAAGTTCTTTGTAGATCTTGGATACCAGTCCTTTATCTGTAGTGTCATTTGCAGATATATTCTCCCATTCCATGGGCTGCCTCTTAGTTTTTCTGACTGTTTCCTTGGCTGTGCAGAAACTTTTAATCTTGATGAAGTCCCATAAATTCATTTTATCTTTTGTTTCTCTTGCCTTTGGGGATGTGTCATGAAAAAGTTGCTTTGGCCGATGTCGTAGAGGTTGCTGCCTATGTTCTCCTCTAGAATTTTGATGGATTCCTGTCTCACATCGAGGTCTTTCATCCATTTGGAGTTTATTTTTGTGTATGGTGTGAGATAGTGGTCAAGTTTCATTCTTTTGCATGTAGCTGTCCAATTTTCCCAGCACCATTTATTGAAGAGACTGTCTTTTTCCCACCGGATGTTTTTTCCTGCTTTATCAAATATTAGTTGCCCAAAGAGCCGAGGGTCCATTTCTGGGCTCTCTATTCTGTTCCATTGGTCGATGTGTCTGTTTTTGTGCCAGTACCATGCTGTCTTTGTGATCACAGCTTTGTAGTACAGCTCGAAATCCGGCATTGTGATGCCCCCAGCTTTGTTTTTCCTTTTCAACAGTTCCTTGGAGATTTGGGGCCTTTTCTGTTTCCATACAAATTTAAGGACTATTTGTTCCAGTTCTTTGAAAAATGTCATTGGTATTTTGATCGGGATGGCATTGAAAGTGTAGATTGCTCTGGGTAGCATGGACATTTTAACTATGTTTATTCTTCTGATCCATGAGCATGGAATATCTTTCCATCTTTTTGTGTCTTCCTCAATGTCTTTCAAGAGTGATTTATAGTTTCTAGAATATAGGTGCTTAACGTCTCTAGTTAAGTTAATTCCAAGGTAACGTATGGTTTTTGGTGCTATTGTAAATGGGATGGATTCCCTAATTTCTCTTTCTTCGGTCTCGTTATTCATGTATAGAAATGCAACTGATTTCTGAATGTTGATTTTGTATCCCGCCACCTTACTGAATTGCTCTATAACATCTAATAGTTTGGGAGTGGCTTCTTTTGGGTTTTCCATATAGAGTATCATGTCATCTGCGAAGAGAGACATTTTGACTTCTTCTTTGCCGATTTGAATACCTTTGATCCCTTCCAGTACTATGTTGAATAATAGTGGCGAGAGTGGGCATCCTTGTCGAGTTCCTGATCTTAAGGGAAAGGCTTCCAGCTTTTCCCCATTGAGAATAATATTTGCAGTAGGCTTTTCATAGATGGCTTTTATGAGATTGAGAAATGTACCTTCTATTCCTACACTCTGAAGGGTTTTAATCAGGAAAGGATGCTGTATTTTGTCAAATGCTTTTTCGGCATTGATTGAGAGGATCATATGGTTCCTGAGTCTTTTCTTGTTGATATGATGTATCACGCTGATTGATTTGCGAATATTGAACCACGCTTGCATCCCAGGTATGAATCCCACTTGATCGTGATGGATAATCCTTTTAATGTACTGTTGGATTCTATTAGCAAGTATCTTGTCGAGGGTTTTGGTGTCTATATTCATTAGGGAAATCGGTCTGTAATTCTCCTTTTTGAGGGGGTCTTTGCCTGGTTTGGGGATCAAGGTAATATTGGCCTCATAGAATGAGTTTGGTAGCTTTCCTTCTGTTTCTATTTTTTGAAATAGCTTTAGAAGAATAGGTATTATTTCTTCTTTGAATGTTTGGTAGAATTCCCCAGGAAAACTGTCCGGGCCTGGAGTTTTGTTTTTTGGAAGGTTGTTTATCACTGACTCCATTTCTTCATAATTAATTGGCCTGTTTAAGGAACCAATTTCTTCCGGTTTCAATCTTGGTAGTTTATAGGTTTCCAGGAAGGATTCCATCTCTTCCAGATTGCTTAGTTTATTGGCATATAGCTGTTGATAAAAGTTTCTAATAATCCTTCCAATTTCAATGGTGTTCGTCGTGACCTCTCCTTTTTCATTCATAATTTTAATAATCTGGGTCCTTTCTCTTTTCTTTTGGATAAGTCTTGCCAGTGGTCTGTCAATTTTATTGATTCTCTCAAAGAACCAGCTTCTAGTCCTGTTGATCTGCTCTACTGTACTTCTGGTTTCTGCTTGATTGATTTCAGCTCTAATTTTGGTCAACTGCTTCCTCGTGCGTGGATTAGGCCTGTCCCTCTGTTGCTGTTCCAGCTTCTTGAGGTGAGAATTTAAAAACTGCATTTTAGATTTTTCTATTCTTTTGAGTGAGGCTTGGATGGCTATGTATTTCCCCCTTAGGAATGCCTTTGCAGTATCCCATAGGTATTGGACTGTTGTATTTTCATTCTCATTGGTCTCCATAAATTGTTTAATTTGATTTTTGATTTCCTGGTTTATCGAGTCATTCCTGAGCAGGATGGTTCTTAGTCTCCAAGTGTTTGAGTTTCTTCCAAATTTTTCCTTGTGGTTGAGTTCCAATTTCAGAGCATTGTGGTCTGAGAATATGCAGGGGATAATTTCAATCTTTTGGTATCGGTTGAGACCTGTTTTGTGTCCCAGAACATGGTCTATTCTTGAGAATGTTCCATGGGCATTAGAATAGAATGAGTAGTCTTTGGTTCTGGGGTGTAGTGTTCTATATATATCTATGAGGTCCAACTCGTCGAGTATGGCATTCAAAGCCTTTGATTCTTTGCTTAGTTTTTGCCAGGGTGTTCTGTCTATTTCTGATAGTGGAGTGTTGAGGTCCCCTACTATTAATGTATTTTTATTTATATGTCTCTTTATTCTGGTTAAGAGTTAGCTTGTGTATCTTGCTGCTCCCCTGTTGGGGGCATATATATTTATAATTGTCATATCCACTTGTTGAATACTTCCTTTAAGAATAATATAGTGCCCTTCTGCGTCTCTAACTATAGTCTGTAGTTTAAAATCCAGTTTATCTGATATGAGAATTGCTACCCCAGCTTTCTTTTGAGGTCCATTTGCGTGAAAGATGGTACTCCATCCCCTTACTCTCAGTCTGAATGCATCTTTGGGTTCAAAATGAGTCTCTTGTAGACAGCAAATGGATGGGTCATTTCTTTTTATCCAATCTGCAGCCCTGTGGCGTTATGGGAGAATTTAAGCCATTAACATTAAGACTGAGTACTGAGAGATATGATTTTAATGATGCCATGTTGCCAGTAAAGTCTTTGTTTGTATTGGCTGTGACTTTCTGTTCTGTATCACTCTTGGGGCCTTTTTACTTTTATAGAACCCCCCGTAATATCTCCTGTAGGGCTGGTTTCATGGTTACGAAATTGGTTAGTGACTGGCGATTTTGAAATGTCTTTATTTCTCCATCAATTCCGAATGACAGCTTTGCTGGATAAAGGATCCTTGGCTGCATGTTTTTCTCTGAAAGATAATCCCTTAACTTTAATTAGAACTAGCGGTGGAAAAATAATATGCATGACATTCTTAGCAGTGCAAAAATTTATTCCTGGGTAAGACACTATTGTATTGGTTTTGTTTTGTTTTTTCAGTTTGACCTGATAGAAGTACCTCAAATGCTAACTCTTGATTTCAGATTGTCTTCAGATTGGCAGTGTACTGCAACCTCTTCTCTCCTTTCCATCTTACTTTTCTTTCAAGGGATGTTTTATACGTAAAGAATTCAACTTAAATGTTTAAAGAAGCATGTTACACAATTGGAGCTGCCCTATCAGTTTTGGGGTAAGTCAGTCCACTTTAATGGTCCCACCGAAGACTGAAGACTGTGAGCTTTGGAATAACGCGGTGCTAGGTTTGAATCCTGATACCCCTCCAGCTAGTTAGGTGGGCCTGAAAGAGCTGCTTAACTTTTTCTGAGTCTCAGTTTCCTTGCCTGTTGATGAAGATAATAATACATATCTCATTACAACTGTTGTCTAAATTAAAGTAATAAATATACTTAAAGGACTTAGGATATCATTCAATAAATGTTAGTCTCCTTCCCCTCCCATACTGTGGACATAAAGAGTAACCAGCTGAACTTGTGGATGGATCAGTAAAGAATCCCCCACTCCTAGAGAAAGTCCTTCTGAATATGTATCTTAGGAATGGGAAGGGTTACCAGTGTCATATCTGAATACTAACGACATCATTATTATAGGTATACATGCACAGCAAAGACATCATCTTTAACAGCTGTGTTTAGTTAAGTAACATATTTAGAGAGTATAGACTTTATGGTTTCTCCTGGGATTTCATCACCATTTGATTTATTTTTTTTCTGGCTAAAAAGTATAATTGTATTTTGGTTCCCTGTATCTTCCTGCAACCTTCCCCCAACACACACACACACACACACACACACACACACACACACACACACACATCCCAGCCATCCTCCCAAGAACTAGGTGCCTTCTTAAAATGTGAATAAGAATCTGGATAAGTATTTCAGGAACATGAGGACAGTGGATACCTGAGGAGATAAGGAGCTCAGGACTTCAGAATGAAAGCTAATGACTTTTTTTTCCCCCTAGAAGTTCCTATTTCCTTCATATCTGCAGGGAACAAATTATGCTAAAGATACTACATCAAAGCTTGATTCTTCCTTGTTATGTTGCTGAGTGAGGCAATAAGCAAGACAGAACTGCCATTGAGTAAAGGAGGCTAAGTGGAGCAGGTAGTGGAAATAGAGAGTTTTCTCTTTCTCCCAGGAGGGGCTGGAGAGGAAAGACAGCAGAGTTTGTCAACTTCTTGGGTGCAGAAACCACTGGTTCCTCTCCCCTCTGTCCTTTATCTCCACCTAAAAACCCAGATGAATTCTGGATTCTACCCCTGCCTCTTTTAATATTTGACAAAATAAACCTGTCAAGATGTGGGGTAAAGGCAAGATACAGTCACCAGGATAGCCCCAGTGGGGAGGGGCTAGAAGGCAGGGGGAAAAAAGTATGATTATATTAGGGTCATGTAAAACCATCCAGTGTGCAGTGGTGGTGCAGTTCGGTTATGTGGCAAATGACAAAGTTTTTCGATTTAGCAGCCCCCTGCACTCAGCAATACTTTGAAGGCACCAAATAGACTGTAGAAACTTTACTACTCTCATTTCTTTTGGTACCACAAAATGTCTTAGAGGTCAAGAGGAAGGATAAGAGAAGGACCAGACTGCCCCATTCAGGTAGTTCTCCTCTATCAAGTTGTTGAGTTACTTTGAACACTGGTTTCTGTGCATCTTGACTTGAACCATTTCAAGATCCTGGAGATTCCACCTCCCAATTTAAAAGTATACTATCAAGAATTGTTTAAGTGGCATTCTGGGGTGGGGAAGGAGAAGAATATTAGAACTATCAGTATTGATGACCCACTATGAACCAAGTGCTGTACTACTTTATATATATAAACCAGTTAACTCTCACAGTAACACTATGAGGTAACTATTACTTTTGACATGAGGAAACTGGAGCTCAGATGGTTTAAATGATGTCCCAGCATCACAGACTTAAGTGGCAGAGCTGGGACTAGAAGTCAGCTTACTTACTTCATTTAATACTAATTAATTTACTTTCCCCACTCCTACTTCTACCCATCCCTAAAGGAAGACAGCACTATTTAAGTATTAGTTATTACTGTCATTATCACTGTTATTATTATATCATGTACCGCTACCCTCTGGAACTGAAGTAGGTGTAGAGAGAAAAAGGCAGATAAAGAAATGAAACAGATATTTACTAAACTGTACTAGGGACTGAGGGGACATATAACAAACAGTAACACATAGCTATTTTTGAATTATAGCCCTAAGGTTGGTTTATGAAACCCAGGATTCCAAACCAACCAATTCTAATGCTAGTCACTACCACCATCATGCTGGAGCCATTCCCTAGACCATAAAGTGCCTCTTGTCTTGTCAACACATAGGTGAGAACTAAAGATTGTGGACAGTCATGATTTATTGGGTGGCTGGGGCAAAGTACATTTGCTGTCTTGGAAACCTAGAGCAGATGTATGCCACTAAATAAGATTTATGAAATCAACATTAGGATATATTTGTTATAAATGCGTTAAAACATAGACAGTTTGATAGAGTATGCAGATGAGGGAGATCATGGGATATTATATAACAGGACTGGGGCTGCATTGCTAGGCTAAGAGCAGGGTTTTTTTTTTTCTTTTTTTCTCTTTGCCTTTATTTCTTCATCGTTTCTGAGGAAGCTGTTAATGTCATAGCATTGGCATTTGATTTTCATTTTAATTTTCAGGGTATGTTTTCACTTAATTGGAACTACAGCAGGTTCACAGCATGTCGTTTTCCCTTTGCAAACCTTGATTATAACCGAGTGTGGGCTAAAAAAGGAAATAGAAGAGTACAGTAGGCAATAAAATTCAGCCAAGTGAAGTGTCATGTCATGGGGCTTTCAGTCTCTGGGCAGAGCCCTGGAGGAATGTGGCAGAGCCTTCCTGGAGAAATCACTTTTCTTTTTCAGTTTGGGAGGGGAGGTAGTGCCAAGATGTTAAAGGCAAGAACCCTCATTTACCTCGGCCAATTTACATAAGTCTTAGTGCTTTGAAAAACTGTCATGACTGTGGCTGAGAAAACACAAACTGAGGGCTTCAGAGGGGAGGGGGGTGGGGGACTGGGATAGGCCGGTGATGGGTATTAAGGAGGGCACATATTGCATGGTGCACTGGGTGTTATACGCAAATAATGAATCATGGAACATTGCATCAAAAACTGGGGATGTATTGTATGGTGACTAATATAACAAAATAAAAATTATTTTAAAATTTTTAAAAATTATATATAAGATATTTAAGCTTTTTTTAACTGCAGCATTCCTTCAGTGGCCTCCTTGCTCCTGAGATCATCTCCCTGTCCTTTAAAAAAACGTGCCTCAACATGGTTTGAGTTCATGGGCAGGCCATGCTCCTTGTTGCTATGGCACTTGGTGTCATGGTGTGGGAATGTCTTCTGTTATTCTCTTTCTCATACACATGACTGGGTAGCTTGAGCAGGACTTAATTTTATTAGCTTTGCTGAATGTTCTTTTACATATCTCTAAAAGCTCCTTGAATTTGTTTCGTTTTTGTACAACTGATTTTCTTGTTACATTGAATCATCAAGTATCAGGATTTGAGTTGTTTAGTCCACCTTCTCCATCCAGTGCTTAAATTTGTTCTTTATCATTACCTGTTGCCCAGCCTTTGCTTGAATATTGCTAGTGGTAGGGAGATTGCTTTTTTCCCCTTATGCCCTCCCCCATGATCCATTTCATCTTTGGGCATCTCTGTTTATTCATATGTTGAGCTATAGTCTCCCTATCTCAGGTAACCTCCCGTTGTGGTCTAACTAAATAAGTTTAGTTTCACTTTTGTAATAGCTCTTCAAGTATCTGAAGACAGGAAACACATTTCTTGAATTTTCTTCCCTGAGTTTAACATCAGTTTTGGGTCCCCTTCTGGACATTTTTCTCTAAATGAGCTCCAATTTGTCTATATACCATATTAAAGTTGATTAGAACATACATTTATTCTCTTTCTTCTGCCTTAAAGACATCAAGTGTCCCCTGTTCAATTTTTTCTTTGTATGTCTGTGGATTAATATATTTTTTAACGTTAGATCATTAGCACTGACACATGATTTTAACTAAAACACTTACTCTCAATGTCTCCTTCTGACCAACCCTCCTCTCTCTCCAGGAGACAAACATTATAATTTGGCATGACATTATCTGGCCTAACAGTACCTAGTATATGAAGTGCCTTAAAGGTCATCTTCTGTTGTTTCAGCTTTCTGGAGTAGTTGAATTAAGTTCAAACGCAGGATGTTTTTGAAATCTTAAATCTCTCTGGGAATGTTTTTCATAACATCTTCAAAATGGATAACACTGTAATAAATGAAGTATGCTGCACTGGATTAAAAGGTTATTTCCCTTGTGGGTCAAGCCAAAGAGAATGTGAAACCTCCCATTAGGTCCTGGATGTCTCTGGCTGTCAGTGCAGCAATCCTGTGTCCATTTAGGTTCCTAAACTTCCACTACTCAGTGAAAATTTTAGCCAGAAAACTACCCATCAAACTGAATCTTGAGTGGCACCAAGGCAAATAAAAGGAGCTACAGGAAGAATCAGAAATAAACAGAAGAAATACGGGACTTTATAAAGTAATAACCTGAATCCAGGTAATCAGAGCCAAAGACCAATGGAAAACCATGATTTGAAATTAAAAATAAGGATGAAACCTCATGTAAGACCAGAGCCAAACAAAAAATGGGCAATGATCAATAACAGGCAGAGTGATACCAGTAAGTTAGAATATTGAAGGATAGCACAAGGATGTATATTCTAGGGGGTTAAGATAACCTCAGTTAAAAGTGAGGTCACATGCTACGATTACAAGTACTTTTGGTTTTTTTTTTCTTTGAAGATTTTTTATAAAGCAAGAAATTTCTGCTAAGAGTTCTATAAAGTGCTAATACAGGCATCCTGGGTGTCTATAGTAATGAAAACAAATAGATAAAATGTGGTTTGTACATGCCACAGAGAATTATGCACCAGATAGAAGCAACAAATTAGATATATGCATAGACGTATAAATGGGTCTTTAAAAACATGATTTATAGTAAAAATTAAAAGAATGAGATCTGTAGCATGATACCATTTACATAAATTTAAAAAATATACACATAAAACAATACACCTTTTAAAAGAATACATACAAAAAAGATACACATTCACTACATTAGAATAGTTGTATATGAAAGAATGTAGGAATAAATGGGAATAAGTGAATAATGGCAAGAAAGGAGATTTGCTTGAATTACTGATGAATTGAGGAATATGATAACATCAATCCTGTGTGCCTGAGACCAATAAGATAAATAAGATGTTAGGCCATCCTATACAAATAAAGACAGTGACTAGATCATTCGGAAGTAAGAATAATAGTACTATCTAGTAGAATTTTCTTTGATAATGAAAATGTTCTGTGTCTGTGCTATCCAATATGATAACCACTAGCCACATGTGATTAGCACTTGAAATATGACTAATGTGATGGACAAGCTGAAATTTTAATTTATTTATATTTAAATTTAAACAGCTATGTGTTACTAGTGGCTACTGTATTGGACAGTGCAGGTTAGAGGTTGCAAGTGAACCCAGATATTGGCACAGAAAAGGTAAATAGATGCTGTAGTTGCAGACAGCATTCCTTCTAAGAAACCCTCAACCCTACCAATAAATGAGAAGATAGCAAAGGAATCTGAGAAAACCAAGATCATTAGGAAAGAACAGCACTCATTCTTGCCTTCTGCAGGACTTGTTTTTCCCATCAGTAGTTGAAACTCCAGAAACCTGGGAAGTCTTCCCTACTTGGCTGCTGGAATTGGGAAGAGTCCTGCTGCTATTTAGCAAATGTGGACTTTGGAATTGCACATGCAATCCACATCTATTTAGGTGTTTCCTAAATAGACTTTAATGAGCACAGGGCCCCAGAAAGCCATCTGCATGGCTTTGGGCATCAGTCAGGTTGGCATGAGCTGGGTGTTACAGAATATACCCCAGGGGGCTATTTCAGAGACTCTGGTACTATGAAAGGTTTTTTTTTTTTTTTTTTTCTGAATTGGCTGTAATAGATTGCCAGGGGTCAGAGGAGAGAGATAATAGTGATAGATGATTCCTGTTATTGGAGAACTCTAACTAGAATGACACCTTACCTATTCTTAGGCCCAAACTCTCTTCTTTTCTGATGTTTCCCCACCTTGTACCCCTATCCTTTCCCTTGCGTTTGGATAGTCATTCCCGGTCCCAAATTAAAGGAGTATAAGGAAAATTTTTCTGATGGGAAGGGGTGCATGACCTTGTAAATATATGGCATTAGGTTCCTGAGTGATTTTGTGGGGTTATTGGATTTTCCTTTCCTGTGTTGAATAAGACTTCTATAGCAGTCAAAACTATGTATTTTTATAAACAGTCAAACTCATCTTAAAGTATCTCTCTTTACATATAAGTAGCTACACAAAGAGATATCTTAGTGGAGTCCACTTACTTGTGGAGAATGTCTAGGTCCTCTGACCTTTGGTAATGACAAATCTTCTGGTTGTGAAAAGGTCCAAACATCTACCAGCTTATCAGTTTGACGGTAACTGCCAAACTCTGCTACAAACATGTCTGCAAAAGGAGTGTGATGAAGGTGAGGTGAGATCTGAAACAGTAGTGTTACCACTTGTTAGGGGTTTCTTAGCAGCTATGCATTTAATAGGAACAAACCCAGACTTGAGTGAGAAGTTGCACGTGTCTTCATGGCGTGATCAAAGATGGATTCATTTTTACTAAGCCTTGGGCATATGGATTAGAGGGATTTTTTTCTTTGATAAAAGAAATCCCAGTCTCACCAATATCTGGAAGACCTATCCTGGAGGTTGACAAAGCTAGGAGAATAATTTGAAAATAAAATCAAAATACAGAAATAAATATTTGAACCAATCTAAGACTTATGACACTGACAGATATCTGCTATGCCAAGTATATACTCTTGCCTCTCCTAAACTCTAAGTGCCTTGGCTGTAGAGCTTGTGTTTCTCATTTTGGTTTTCCTCATGGCATAGTCTAACATATAAAACAGGTATTTAATAATTGCAGAAGTAGTTAACATACGTTCACACTCACTCTTGTAACAGTTCCAGCCTTCCAACCAGCTGTTTATACTGATCTCCATATAGCCAGGAGGGGTAAGGAAGTAGGGTATTCAACTAAGCCCCAGATCCTCAGATTTTCATCAATGTTGAACTTTGCTGTTCTTCATTGCTTAGAATAGAGGACAGGTGCCCCTCTTCAAGTACACATGTTGAGAAGCCTTGGAACTGTCTCTGAAAGTAGAAAAGAAGGCCAGAGATTTTATGAATGATGAAACTGAGGCCCCCTATTATCTGTAACAGCTAGCTCAGCATCCCATGGGAAGATTCTAGTATGACCAAAACTGATTCAAAATTCCTGGGCCAGGCTAACAGTATCACTTTTGCTCATGGGATGGTTTATAATTGTTTATGTGTTGTTTTCAATTTACTTTATAGATGATTCTTGTCTACTTACTTAAAAATAGCTGATATGAAAATGAGTAAATATGCCTATAATTCTGAAAGGGTTCAAAATAAATATATTAATTATTTTGATATTTATTTCTTTATATTCTTATTTTCCACTTTGGGGGGGTAATATGAAGTAAGAGATAAGTACAAGACTATAGAAGAAAATTACTATGATCACTTGGGACTTTTTCAATATGTTTTTACTGGTCATGGTATCCCTGGTCCCTCAACCTCCCATTCAAAATTTCAAGTGGTATTTTAACTAGGCACTATTAAATAGTTGAGTTTATTTAGTATTTCCAGATCAAATGAAATCCCAGCTCCTCTTGTCTTCTAGCTGGTCCAGTACGCAACATCCTGCTTCCACAATAGAAGAAGGCACTATGATTTTTGAGTGTACATGAACATTATGTAAGTGTGTGATTGGGAGAAAGATGGTGTTTGGACTAGTACACCTCAGAGTGACAACACAGAGCTCTAGAATCCAGAGGCTAGAAGAGCAGTGCCTCCTTCCCAGGTGGATTTGGAGTTTGGCCTTTCTCCAACCCCCTTTTACTCCCCCTTTGGGATAAGCAAGGGCATTTCTCTTATCTGTGACAACATTTCCTCCAATAAAGACAAACAAAAAGTTAATAGTGCTCTACTTAGTGGTTATTTTTATTTATAAATTATATTTCTCTTGATATGTAACATGGTGCCATGAGGGATATTACCAAGGGTGTGTATGTGTTACTAACTCAACTGCGTGAAATTGGGCAAGTAGCTTCCCCTTTCTGGGACTTGGAGTTTGGGATTAGACTATCTTCTAAGATCTTTCTAACCCTGTGATTCAGTAATTATATTTCTTTTTTTTAATAATAATTTTTATTATATTTATTTTTTAAAATTATGTTCAGTTAGCCAACATATAGTACATTCATTTTTGATGTAGTGTTCAACAATTCATTAGTTGCGTATAATACCCAGTGCTCATCACCACATGTGCCCTCCTGAATGCCCATCACCCTGTTACCCCATCCCCCCAACCCCTCCCTTCTGTTTGTTTCCCAGAGTCCAGAGTCTCTCATGGTTTGTCTCCCTCTCTGATTTCTTCCCATTCAGTTTTCCTTCCCTTCCCCTGCGGTCCTCTGTGCTATTTCTTATGCTCCACATATGAGTGAAACCATATGATAATTGTCCTTCTCTGTTTGACTTATTTCACTTAGCATAATCCCCTCCAGTCCCATCCATGTGGATACAAATGGTGGGTACTCATCCTTTCTGATGGCTGAGTAATATTCCATTGTATATATGAAACTCGGTGATTATATTTCTGAAAAGAATTTAATAGCATTTTTAAAATTCAATTAACAGGATAAATTAACAGGATAGATTAGTAGTAAGAAAATAGATTAGAAACCATATGGAGAAAGTCAAAGGATAACTCAGCCTACAGTTATTGTGCTCAAGAATTAAATTTAACTCAGTGCTGCCTGTCAGTGAAGGCACTCGGTGATTAGGACACAGTCCTTGTATAAACCCATTCTAACAAAGTGCCAGGCTACAGTGGCATGCTCCTTCTAAGGACTCAGCAACTTGTACACACCAGTGGGTGTCCCAGGTTGGTGTCTCTGTGCTTACTATGCCATTATAATGCCCATTTGGGTCTGGCAACAAGAAGAAAGACACTCTTTTTGAGGATACCCATTCTTTACCTGACAAACAGTGATTGGACTTATCTACCACTTGTTCTTTGGACTTAAGAGAGAAAGTAAGCAAGAGAAGGCCTAAAAATAAAATTAATTTACAAAGGCAAAGGGACTCAGATGTGCCCATAAAGTGGAGTTACCTTTGGTCTAAAAGTTTATAAGTTAAGAATAGTAGGGAGGTTTGGCTATTCCTGACTTGAGTGCATGATTACCCTGTTGTTTCTTTCTAGCCCTACTTCAAGTCTTATTGAATATTAGGTTTTATGGCATTGGCATAGAGCTTTAACATAGACAATGCATTGTCACATACTTTCTCAATCTCTTTAGAGTGATGTCACAAAGGATGGTGCAAATAAGAACAGTAGGTGAAGGGAGAAAAGAAAAGTGGGGGAAGGGACACTCAAATGTTGAGCCTCTGATCTAGGACAAAAATGCATTCACTGTAGCTGCTGCCCAGGAACCTGACAGCAAAGAAACCCTCCCCCCAGACTAGTGGCTGCCAAAAATGAAGGCATGTGGAATATACAAAGCCCTGTCACCAACAGCAGCACCCTATTTGCTACCTCTGATTGGGGTAGGAATGTACAAAAATCAGAGGAATAAAGGAAGGGACATGAGATGGAAGACAGTAAAGAGTTGCCTCAAGTATACATCATAGGCTCATCTCAGAATCATACAAAACTTAAATCAGAACTCTTCCTATATGTGAATTTTTTCTTGCACATGTAATTTCAATCTTAAAAAATAAAATTAAATAAATTACAATTTTTAAAAAAGCTAGACAAGCCCTTAGATATAATCTAATTCAATTCCTTTATTGTGTAGCTAATAATACCTAGGACCAGAAAGGGGAAGGAGCTTGTCTGAGGACACCCAACTAGTAAGTGGTTGTACTCCATCCATTAGATGATATCACCTCTTCTATAAGAATTTTTTATGCATATCTTTTGAGTTTTGGAATCTTTATAATGAGAGATGAAATAGATTTATACCGTACTTTTGAGATATATAGAATTCTTTAGTTTAACTGTGATCATCCCTTTTTCATACCTCTCTCACCCTTAATATTTTTAAACTTACATGGCTCCTCATTTAATTATGTTTTCTGTACTTAAAAGCATCATACCTCCATATTTCTAACCTAGTATTTTGAAATCCTGGCAAGTTTAGAAAATGGAATTAGCTAAGCAGCCTTATGGATAAAAAATGTGCTCTCTGAACTATTGCTGATTATTTCATCCATCATAACTAAAGTTGACTAAAGTTGACTGGAAAGTTGAACTGGGAAGAGTCAGACTAGACAGAGCTTGGCTAGGCTAGCCTGGAAACTTTCTCTGGACCTGTTCCCTACAGCAATCCCATCTCCTTGTTCCATTTCAGTCCCTAACTAAACTTGTAGATTCCCCATCTATAACAATATAACAATTTGCTGGTCGGTTGCCTCCCTTCCAGTATGACAACTAAGACCCTTGCTAGCTTCATTATCTATGTTGGACCTGATGATTGGACTTATTACTTACCTTGTTTTATTCTCATGAAGATCTTGGCACCTGTATTTCTGAGGCTTCTCTGACCTAGAATCCAACAATCTCTAATGCTCCTTTCATAACCATCTATTAACTCCTTGACCTCTTCCTTCTCTGTATATGCTGACTCCTGCCCCCCTCACCTGCCACATTTAAATTATTCTCCAAGCACACCTCTACAGCTCTACTCAAATATAGCACCTTTCCATTCTTATTTCCTCCTCCCTAATTCTAATCTTCTTGATTTCTTATACCTGAACATTATCTCCTAACCTATTTCCTTACCCTTCTGATTCTCCCACCCTCACTGGTCTTAATGTCCTACTCAAAACCATTCAGTGTCTTCCTGAATTAAAATTTAGGTGACCTCCACAGTATAGCTCTTTTCAGTCATATCTTCTTGTGTATACCTAATATTTTAGCCAAATGCTTACTGTTCACCGAATTCTCCCCCATCTTTTCCTATGATTCAACATAATTGTCTAATCAGCTTTTACGAGTACATACCATGTGCTAAGCACTATGTGTGAGCTACGTCCTACAGAGGTGAAGGGAGCTTAGTCTATTGAAGAAATCAGATATAAAGAGGTCATGTTTATATAGGGTGATCAGGACAAAGATCAATGTTCTTTGGGAATTCAAAGAAGATACTAAGTTTGTTTGGGTGGGGAGAATCAAGGAAGGTGTCAAGAAAAAATTGAGTAGGGAATAGAAGAGGGAGGTGAAAGGGAAGCTGGAAGGGGAAGGAATGGAAGGAGTAGGGGAAGGGAAGAGGGTGGGGGAGGCATTCCAGGTAGAGAGAATATCAAGTACAAGATACCTGGAAGCAAAAAAAAAATGATCTAGCATATTAAGGGGGACAGAGATGGCTAGAATATTTGGAAGTATAGGGAGAGGTAAACAGAATGAAAGGAGAACATAACTTGAGAAGTTGAGAATTGATTGAGAGGGGTGTTATATGCAAGTCAAAACAGAAATATTTAAGGCAAGTTGTCAGACCTATTAATTCTACAGCAGTTGTTTAGAGGATAGACTAGAGTGGGGACAGACTCATGGCATCTCATGAAGTTCCTTTAGTTGGGGATGTCTTTCCTCTATACTTCCTCATCTTCACCTCCTGAAAGACCATCCATGAAGGTCCATCTGAAATACTGCTGCTACTGGTAAAGCTTTCCCTGATCTCCCTCCTCTCTAGAAGTTGAATAGTTCTTTCCACTTGGAGCTCCCATAAAAAAGCTTTGCCTTTCATTGTATTATACATTTATTAGAATTTGTTTATGGCTTGTTTCTCCCAATATACTCTGAGAGCCTTGAGAACATGGATCTAGTTTCATTTTCATCTTTTCCACTGCAGTGCCTGGTACGCTACCATTACCACAGGTGGTACCTAGTCAATTTGTTGAACTGATTTAAACTGGTATCCTCGGGGCTCCTGGGTGGCACAGTGGTTGGGCGTCTGCCTTCGGCTCAGGGCGTGATCCTGGCGTTATGGGATCGAGCCCCACATCAGGCTCCTCTGCTATGAGCCTGCTTCTTCCTCTCCCACTCCCCCTGCTTGTGTTCCCTCTCTCGCTGGCTGTCTCTATCTCTGTCAAATAAATAAATTAAATCTTTAAATAAATAAATAAATAAATAAATAAATAAATAAATAAATAAATAAACTGGTATCCTTGAAGATCAGCACTATTCAAACCCCAAAGGTTATGTTGTCTCAGGTCCATAGGCAGGAACGTGATTTACTTTCTTGCCTTGCTTTTTTTTCTTAAGTTGGAAAAGGTCAAGGACAGCACAAATGCTAGGGTAAGTCACTTAGACTCTGAGACCTGAGGCTTAAAGACCTTTGGGGAAGAACATAGCAGCCTACTGGGATAAGATATGTGAGTTCCCTTTCAGGCCCAACTGAGGGGAAGGGCAGGTAGGCAGGTTTGCTTTTCCAGTTTATTTGAACATTTCCTTGCTTCAAAATATCTGTCTCCATGCTAATGTTAATTCAATGCCATTACACTGCATGATTTACCATGATCAGCAAAGCAATTTGTTGTACATAATTCTAAAAACACTAATCAATTTTAGCTCACAATAGATTTTTAAAACCCCATGAAATTTGTTGTCCCAAAATGCTGATCAGTGGAGAAAGGCTAAAGCAAGCCAAAACCTGTTTCTATTACAACTATGTAAAATTATAATCCCTCTCCCACATCATTTTCATAAGCAGCCAAGATATAAATAAATAAAGATATAGGAAAATATATGACTTTAGGTTGTCTCACAGCTGAGCTTTGAAAAGATATAGGAAAGGACCATGGGATTATCTTTTCAGGGTTTAGCCTTCTAATTCTGTAGAACAAAGGCCCAAATAATTGATAATCATAAGTTTAATATCTATAATACTTAGTTTTCCCTTTTGACGAAAATGTGAACCTAATAGAACTAATCTTACAAGATAATTATAAGTACAAAATGAGATAACATCTGTAACCATATCCAGCCTAGCACCTGGTCGGTATTCATTCATTCTCTTACTCTCCTCTTTCCAACTCATTAAGCTCCCATACCCTTCTCCACCTTTTATTTCTTGCCAAAGTGCATTTCTTCTTTTCTCAACCCTTTACAATTCCCTTTAACTTAGAACCATAAATCCTGGGTACTTGATCAGATTTTCTATTAGAGGAAAATGATGTCTTAGAAAAATAATATCCCAGAATACAGTTACAATGGCACTAATATGTCCCCTGACATACTGTTCTTGTCCTGTGTGACAACACTGGATAATTCTTGATAGTTAAGTATATTGCTCCTGCATATATTTTATGGTACATGAATTTTTACTAATAATTAATACTTGTCTGAAGCAGCTGTTCTTTATTTTATTACCTGAAAGTGGGTGAAAGTATAAATCAATAACATGTGGAAACTTATATTTCTCCATCTTTGTTTTGGCCAGGGGTTGGAAGTGGTAAGAATTATAGAGAAAGCATTTTGTGTTTTAAGAAAAAAACACTTGGTCTCTTGATCAGGAGACTTGAATTTCTTTTATAGATTGCTATTATGTTATTTTGTGACCTTATTTTATTTTTTGTTTTTCTGTGCCTTGGTCTTCCTGGTGATAAAAATGGACTTCCTTGTAATTAGCCTTTGGCATAAGGGACAAAAAAGCACTAAATTGATGAAATCTACAAATAATTTGACCTTTGTCAAGTCCCTGCCAAGATGAAATTAGTGAAGGGGGTTGTTAAAGAAGAGTAAAATGATACCTGAAGTTCAATTGAGTTTCTTTTTGTTTTGTTTTGTTTTGTTTTGTTTTGTTTTCTTTTGTTTTGTTTTAGAGAGAGACAGAGCACACATGAGCAGGGTGGCACAGAGGGAGAGGGAGAGAATCATAAGCAGGTCCCACGCCAAGCATGGAACTGGACATGGGGCTTGATCTCATGACACTGAGATCATGACCTGAGCTGAAATCAAGAGTTAGACACTTAACTGACTGAGACACCCAGGCACTCTCCAACTGAGTTTCTTAAAAAGAAAGTTGCACAGAGAAATCCGTGACTGTAGTATGATTCCATCTGACCCATATGATTATATCTGAAGCAAAGGACCAACCATCTGATCTGTTTATTCAGTTCCACCACAGATGGGCCCTTCTTGCCAAGGGATGGGGCTTTGAAATTGCTAGCCACTCCTTTCCATTTTTTAGAATGTTCCAGCCCTTCTTTTTGTGTAAATACAACAAGTAAGCATATCTTTCTCTTTTCCCTAGTACCTGTGGTTTATTGGCTACTCTCAAATGAGTCTTGTATAAAATGAGAAGAAAGTTCAGCAATTCTGATATATAAATGTTTGGGGAAACTCAGGACCATCTGACATTTTTAAAACTGGGTGGTTACCTAATTTACCTAACTTCTTATTTTACAGATAAAGAAATAGGTAAAATATCATAGAGACTGAATCATGTAAAATTCTGCTTACTGCTTCTTGTTCCATCAATGCTGTACCTACCTTTTATGGTTTATTCATGTAGTAGGATAAGTGAATATATATTTGAGATTTTTGTAATATCTGCTTGGCCATCAGCAGTCTGTGCTTTTTTTTTGCACACTAACTTACATAAATCTCTATTTTTCTACTTAATGCTATTTTTATTTTATTTTTTAAATTTTTTTATTACATTATGTTAGTCACCATACAGTACTAATTAATGCTATTTTTAAAGATTTATTTATTTATTTGAGGGAGAGAGAGAATCCTCAAGCAAATTCCCTGCTGAGCACAGAGGCCAACGTAGGGCTTGATCCCAGGAACCTGAGATTACGACCTGAGCCAAAATCAAGAGTTGAACACTTAACCAACTGAGCCACCCAAGCACCCTGAAGTCTGTGTTTTTTAATAAAGGGGTGGATACTTGGCTGAGAAGAAGGTTTTGGAAAGGGAGAGGTTGTAATAAATAAGGATTTATAGATGTTTTGATGGCATGTGGTAGACAACTGCATCTCAGGTGTCCTTGTTTCCTATTACTTTGCATATACCTACCACCCAGGTAGGTGGGCAGGAGATAAGGGGCCATAGACATGTATTACAATCCCTAAAAATACCAGATGATGTAGGGACATTTTCAGAAATTTCAGTTTTTCTTTGTAGCAACATTTTAAAATCCTGTTGGGCTGGGAGGAATATTTGTCAATAACAGGGTTAAGATCGTGAAAGTTGAGAAGCCAAGAAAGGAATTCTCTGCCTGTTTTCATCCTTAGCAGTCAAATTTTAAGGCACAGAGAGAGAAAAGCAGAGTGTGATGTATATGTGTGTGTATGTATGAATTGACTTGTTTTTGAAGAGCTTTAGATCATCTGAAGTGGAAATGAGGCAAAGAGAAATAAAGCCAATCACTACATGCAGACCTTCCTTATCTCAGGAATCACTTTGGACTTCACTTTGCATCCTTTCTAACTGGATGCCATGATTAAGTTAAATATATTCCTATCTGGAAGAAAGTGTAAGTTTGCCTGCTTCTTCAGATTTCCATTATGAATAGTATGGTAGCGTAGAGGGGATAGAAGTATCTAGGATGTATGAATGAAGTATAAGTTTAAAATTGAAATAAGATAAAAACAGAGAGGGAGGCAAACCATAAGAGACTGTATAGTTAAGAGAACAAACTGAGGGTTAATGGAGGGATGTGGGTGGGGGATGGGCTAGATGGGTGATGGGTATTAAGGAGGGCACTTGTTGGAATGAGCACTGGGTGTTATATGTAAGTGATGAAACACTAAATTCTACTCCTGAAACCAATACTACACTATATGTTAACCAACTTGAATTTAAATAAAATTTTAAAAACTGATTTATATAGTGGGTATAAACTATGAAACAAAAAAAAAATAGTAACAAAGAAGCCAGTCTGGGAAATGTAAATTCCAGGGAGCCTGGAGGTCTTAAAGACCTCTCCAACTGAAATAACCTTAAAACAGAAAAAAATACATTTAATGACTAACATTATATATTTGAAATGTGCAGGTTGAGCAGCATTTGGACTTGGAATGAAACAATAAGAGGTTACATTCATGGATAACCAACAAGATAAGGCTGTTGTTGCCTCAGCCAATGGAGAAAACACTCTGATTAATGGGGTCAAAGAAAATGGTAAGAGAATTTAATTATAGTATTTACTATCTCTGCTAGTAGTCCTTTGTTATTACTATAGATTTTTAGTGTCCACAAAATGGAAACTTGGAGCAGGTTAAGTCTAGGGTGCCTCTGAGATTGATATTAATCCTAAATTTTATTCCACCAAATTTCTAACTGGGCTAGAAGGGTCTCTAAGAGCTATCTAATCCAAACACTTTGTTCTTGCAAATCATCTCTGTCCGATGAATACTTAAGTTCCTCAAAATTCATAGCGAATTAGAAATATGCTCTGATGTGTGGTTTGAAAAGTCTAGAAGCAGAGGAGTTTCCAGAACAGAGGTCTGAATGATAGGACTAAGCTTTATAGCTTAAAACCATAACTATCCCACCTGAGCATTTTCCCACCCTGAAAGCCTTGACTTTCCAATTGATCAAGCAGTCCAAATATTTCCTTATTTCTGAGGAGAGCTCTGTCTGTGTCTAAAGAAAAAGCTAAATCTAAAGAAATACTATTTTTCACTTGCGTGAATGCTCAATATAAAGTCAGGGTTTGTTCTTTAACTTTGTAGTTTCTAGTTCTAAAGCCAGAGAAGTGGAGCCTTAGCTTATATAAGATCAAGTACCAGAAACTGATCAAGGGAAAGAGAGTTAATGAGTGTGGTCTAAGACCTTTAACTTTATTTCTGTCATTTCTTTCCCTTTTCTCCAGATTCAGAGGACCAGGATGTGGCAATAAAGTCATTGGCAGCTCTAGAAGCTGCTGCACCAATCCAGCCTATACCGGTGGTTCAAAAAGAGACCCTGATGTATCCCAGGGGTCTCCTGCCTCTGCCTTCTAAGAAACCTTGTATGCAGAGCCCCCCATCTCCTTTGGGGCTAATTGAAGCACCTGAGCATGCTGCTAATAGTGCTTCTGTGAATGCCATCTCCCTTACATCTGGTGTTGCAAAAAGCCTGCATACATGGTCACTGCCCAATGAGTGTGAGAAAGCTCCATTCGCCATAATGGAGCCTGCAGGCATGTCAGCTCTGAATGGGGACTGCCTCATGCAGCCAAGCCGGACTTGTCTGGGCTGTTTCATGGAATCCAAGGATGCAGTAGATCCTGAGCCAGGGATCAGTCTGAAAGTTGGTGATCTAAATAAGGATTATGAAACCTGTGCAGTTTCTGATATAGGGATCCAGTGTATTAATGCTGGAGAAAACATGAAATACGGAGAGCAGCTGCTCTCAGACCAGCTGCTAGGTTTTCCTCTGCACAAATCAAGGGCAGGAGAAAAACGGGAAGCTGAGAAATCTGACATCGACTTGGAGGATCCAGCTCAGAAAAGTTATTATGAGGCATTACTGTTAGACAAGTGTAATACAGAAGAGGCTTTGCTGGCAAATTCCAATCAGGATTGGGGTTACTTTGAGACTTTTATTAGTGAGAGTAAGATTGAACTACTTGACCTCTGTTCCAAAAATGAGCTGTCTGTCAACTTATTCTCTGAAGAAGATGTGGATAACTACATGTTCGATGATGATGAGTCAACACTGGGCAGTGATGTCTGTTCCTTGAAAATTCGATATGAGTCCTTCCAAGACAATGTTCGAGACAAGACCACCCTTCTAATGCAGGAGGATGCCCAATTCAACTTTTTCCCCAGTGTCTTTACTACCTGCCCCAAGCGGGAGTCTAAGAGTGGGGTCCTGAAGCAGAACAGTGATCTTTCCCAATTCAAGGTTCCTGATGTGAATATCATCTGGGGAGAGGAGGATAAAAACTTGGACAAGAAAAAAGGCAAAGAAGAGGGACAGGAAGACAAGGGTGTAGAGAAAAAGGATGAAAAGGATAATGGAGAAAAATCTGCCTTAAATAAACCGTGCAATGGGACTGAAGTAGGGCAATTTAAGAATCCAAAGCAGGACCATCTTGCCAATTCCTTGGAGGCATCAGGGAATTTCAGTGATGACAGTTCCTTCATTGAGGTCTCTTATGATGCCATGGGGGAGATCAAGGACTGTAGCCGCTATATGGCTCGGGACACTAATTCTGGCAGCTCCTCCTCCCAGCAGAACTATGGGCTGCGAGCCAAGAGAAAAGTCAGGTACAGTGAAGATTATCTATATGATGTTGACTCATTAGAGGGTGAAAAAGTAAATGAGAGGAAGGAATGGCTGCCAGGTGGTTCCAAAGAGGAAGATGATGATGAATGGTGTCCCAAAAAGAGAAGAAAAGTAACCCGTAAGGAGCCTCCTGTTATTATCAAATATATCATCATCAATCGCTTTAAAGGTGAGAAGAACATGCTGGTGAAGTTGGGTAGGGTAGATTCTAGTGAGACAACAGTGAATTTAAGTGAGAATCAGCTCAACAAATATGCAAAGCTGGCCCCCTTGAAGGGCTTTTGGCAGAAGAAGAAAAAACAGAGAAACAGCAACACTGATTCCAACAAGATACCCTTATGCCAAAAACCAAACTTTGAACCAGGTAGCTTTGAGGTGTCATTCCTGCCACCTGCTCGCAAACGAAAATCTAAACTAGGCAATAGGCACAGGATTCAAAGAATCCCATCTGTGGAAACTTCAACAAGTGGCAAGCAGATTTCATTCTGCAGTGATCAGAGGCAAGGTAGTACTCGTAAAGAAGATGGAGGCCAGAAAGGTACACTGAAGTCAGCCCCTCTGGCTGTCCCTGGCTGTGCAAATGCATCACATTTAAATGACGTTACAGGCCCTGACTCAGTGAAAGTCAAAGCCCAAGAGGCAGGATTTAAGGGGCCAGAGAGGAAAGTGCTCAACAAAATTAAATTTAAAAGTGAAGCCAGGTTAAAATCCAAGAAAATCAAAGCTGGGCAAGAAAACAAGCCAATTGTTCAAATGAGCCCTCTTTTGGAAGATCAATCCTCTACAGCTAATTTAAAGAATGAAGCTGTTCCTGGGACCTCAAACAGTTCTCATCTATCTGAATTTCATGAGGCAAAGGTTGCTAAGAATTCTACTTTCTTACCAACCACCTGCTCTTCTGAAATGCCTCTATCATCTGCTAATGTTGCCACCAATATACCTGTTATCCCTGGAGGGTATCTGCAGACATTGTTAGATGCTTCTGATTTGTCAAATAATACTGGTATATCATACTTCACTCACCATTCTCCAGAGCAAAATGAAGGCAGCCTCACTCAAACAGAAAAATCTTTTGTGCCTCTCCAGCCTACCCAGGACTGTGTGCTTTCCTCACCCTCTGAGTCTGAGCTGCAGCAGTCATCCCAAAACTTCAAAATAGAATCAAGCAACTATGGAAATGTGTGGCCCAACAAGCCTACTTCTGGCCCCCAGGAATTCATAGCTGAAGTCTCAAGGGAGATAGCTCCAACCCAATCTAATGAATTTGGAGTTTCCCAAGTAGTCTCCATGGAAAATAACCTCACAGCTACAACATACAATCGAATCTGCCTCAATAGTGAAGGCAGTAATTGCAACAAGGTCCTATATGCCTCTGTGCAAGACACCCAACTCCCAGCTGATGACTCTTATCAATTATGTCACTTTAATAATGGAGAGATATGCTTTCCTTTCCAGCAGGGCCCAGCCAATATGGATGATGATCGGCTCTTTAGCTTTGAGTCAATGGCCCCACTCTCCGTCAACTCAAGCAATTATTGCTCCTTAAGCTTGAAATCCTGTGAAAAAGATGGTGATGATGACATTACTGATGACTTCCTGGCTCATTGCAGTCCCAAGCTGGTGATCCAGCAGAGCATTGATGAGATAACACCATTAAAGGAGTCCACTGACCTCCTGGATATCTCCAACTTCACTCCTGACAAATTCCGCCACTCATCTCTCTCAGAGATGTCCCCACCTGACACCCCTAGTCTTTCCCCTCAAATTACCAGCTGTGAGAGTATCAAGACACTAGGAACACTAAAGGGGTTCCAAGAGGGTGTTCCAGGACCATTGGGCAATATGGAGAAAATCAAGTGGGACTGCAGTACCCATTCAAGGCAGGTCCAAGTGGATGATGGATTTACTTTAAATAACCATCAGTTTCAGTTCCACATGTTCAATGATGAGGATTCTGTCAGCCTGCTCCAAAAAACTCCTTGCCTATCAGCATTCAATGATCCATCTGGTCAAATGAGTACTAACAACAAAGTGTCAAAATCAAGAAAGAAAACTTCACCCAGCAAGAGTGGGGCTATGAACCAAAGCTCTTCTCAGAAAAACACCAGGAAAAAATCTCTCAAACCCAACAGCAAAGGAATTGAAAAGCCACCTGGCAAAACCTCCCGCCAGGCCCCTAAGTCAACAAAGAAAGGGAAATATATGGCTGCAATCAATGGAGAGAAGATGCAAATTGGCATTGGCCGTGGGGGAGGCCAAATCAACAGCATATCTTCCACAGGGAAGACATTGGCTGAATGTATCCAACATGGTAGCCAGGTGACCTCCATGAAGATGCCGAGTCAAAAGGGACTTTCTGGAGACTGGACTTTGGGGAAGGAGAGTAACCCAGCCTGGAGCGACCTGAGCATGGGCACCAACACGAATAACCTCCTTGATGATGACCAACGGGAATTTCAGGAGCCTTCCTATATCTTATCCAACATTGCCTCTGGTATGGCAGATGTGCAGAGATTCATGATGGCCTCCATAGAGCCCCTTTGGGAACCCATGGAGCACCATGGGGACCCCAACATATTCTACTCCCCAGAGTCTAATAGCCTAAAATTAAAAACCCTCAAAATATTGGCTGGGACACCACAGGAATCTAAGAAAAAGGTCAACAGTGGGTCCCCAGGAGCTACTAAGAATCACAGGTCCATCAAGGGTGTGAGTAAAACCAATGGGAAAGCAGCGATAGGTGATCCTGGTCATGCAAACATGCATGGTTATGAGGACTCTCGCTCCGCCTTCTTTGATAAAAAGTATAATAACCTGAGCACTTTAGGCAATAATGGACCAACACACAAAAAGTTATATCGTCACAAATCCAGCTCCAAGGCCCTGAGAGATGAGAAGTGTAAGGGAAAGTGCGTGGAGCGAGAACAGGTCCACAAGGATGAGGCTGGGACAGCTTCTTTTGAAAAACTGAGGTAATACTGCACCAAAATGGCTGAGATGATGTACCCTTAGCTTTCCTACTACCTGCTAAGCCCACAGTCCCTCATTTTTTCCTTCTTGAAAGCAAAAGTTTGCATGAAAGAAACTGTCCCATTCCCTTCTTTTTCAAATTAAAAAGAAAAAAGTGCATGACAATTCCTATGCCTTTAAGCCACCCAAAAGATTGGGCAATTTTGTTGTGGCTTAGCTGGGGATAAACTCTAACAAGGCTACTTTTTCTGCTATTCAGCATTAGTTTCTACTAATTGAGAAAATAGAACTAAAATATGCTCTTGAATGATTTTGGGAAGGGAAGGGCTTTGCAGTAAAAAACATTCTGAACAACAGAATCAAAAAGTTATATAGACTAAAGGGCAAGATCATTTAAGCGAAAAGAGCATAATTTGGAAAACAAAATCTCATCGTGTGGCAATTAGGAGTGCTTTCTAGTGCCCCCTGTATCTGTAGCTCTTTCTGCATCATACAGCATTCAGTATGATGTAAATAAATTTAGATTGTATGATCCCTTTGTGGGACATACACTAAAGCTAACTAAGGTGGCATAAATTGTTTGGTTTTTCTGCAGGGATTCCAACTACAATCTCCTAAAAGCAGAAACAGCATTTTGGGTTTTACCTGTGTTTGAAGAAGAAACTCACATTTTCCAGAAAGACATTTGATGTTTGTATTTTATTTCTTTCAAAATATGCCTTGTGGTATGTATGTTGACATATAAGTGCTTAAAGAAAAGAATTTTGAAGTGTGGGAATAAGTCTTTGGAAGCAAACTTTAATCTGATGTTCTATGTAAAAGACTTCAAAAGTCATACAGTTGCACAAGTAGTTTATGCACTATTTACCCAAGGAAAAAAGGAAAATATTGTGCCAAACTACAAACAAGTGACTGTATTGTATATATTTTTACTTCTATATCAACATTTGGTTGTGAGTATTTGGGGAGCTTGTCCCTGTTGATTTACTAGAAACATTCCAGTGATTCTTGCTATTAACCACCCCCACTTATGTGGATAGCACCTATAGATCACAGTGGGAAAATATGTTGTGTTACACAATTTACCAAAACTTAAAGGATACTGTTTGAAATGTGCCAGATTTCCTTACCTCATCTCACAGATTCACCCCACAGTTTAAAGCTCATTAATAAATTTTTAAATATATATATATGCATACATACATTATTTTGCAATTTTAAACTCTGCTGTCCTGTGTGGAAACATAAACAATTAAATAAGGCACAATAAAGTTTTGTTTGTTCCATTGTCTAACAGTTCAGTTGTGGAAAAAGTCTGGAAGTCACAACAGCTAAGTCCATCAGGGACTTAATATATGCATTTACAGAACCTTTTACAAGGAAACAAAACAGCTGCTTTAAAGTTTGTTTTCTAAAAGCAGAATCCGTAGCTGAAAATTATTTAAAGTGCAAAGTTATATTGCTGATACTTTATATCTCAGTTTTATATATTTTATAATAGTCTGGGATAAATTATAAAATAGCTATAAAATCAACACTAATGATAAATGAAGTACATAGATTGCTTTTATTTAAGTAGTTTCACAAATGTTTTGTCAAAAGTGCACTCACATCATGGCTTTAGTGTTCTTTAAGTGTTTAATCTTGCAATGCCAATGTCATTTAAAGAAAATGTTAAGGCATCTCAGTTCAACTCCTGTGAGTTACGTACATATATTAGATAAGCTGAACAGTTTGTGGTAACAACTAATCGGGGCCGTATATACTTAGTCTGAGGATGACTAGTATTTGATGCCAAACACTAAACTTAAATTTCAATTTTTATATACATTTTTAAAATCACATTTTTATTCTGCCCTTCCCCTTTTGTCTTTAAAGTTCACAGCTTCAACACTACTAGTGTGGCTTTTTCTTCCCCTTTATTTACCACTTGACTTCTAACATTTGATCTATTTTCCTTGCACAGTTGAAGACCTGTGTGTCTGACGACTGATGCATTATGGCACAGATGAGATAATGGATGTAAAAGCGCTTTGTAGATCGTAAAGTGCTATACAGATATAGGGGATTAATATTATTAATGTTGTTGGTTGTTGTCGTTGTTACTCTTACTATTCTTACTAATACTGTTACTAACCTATTAACTTGTGAATATATAGGCTGTGGGTGGGAGGGTGGAGAATAAGTGGGTGGGGGAAAGGGAGATTAAAAAAAAAGATGTTTCAAAAGGACAAATTTAAGCAAAATATAAACCTACCTAGTCATTGCCACCTAAATATATTCACAACCAGAGATGAAACATTTGAAAGTAGAGAGAAATGGAAGGAAGCCTGTCCCATATATAAGTACATACACTTCCCAGTCCATGATTCTTTTCACCAGCCTGCTCTACTACTTATAACTAGGTAGTAAAATGAACAAGCCTGTGTTCTTGATGGTGTGATTGTGTGTGTCTCTGGGAATGAGTGCGTGAGGAGCATTTTGTGAGGCTGCTTCAGGCCTGTTACTAGGCTTTGATGCTCTGTGTGTGGTGAGTCTTAGACAATTACTTAATGGAAAGGCACCAGATGAAACATGTCTCCTACTCTACAGCTGCCATCCAGAAGGGAAAATAATCAAACTGGAACACTTTCTTCTATTTCTCCACTCTGACAGCTAACTGTTTATGCTTAATGCTATGGCTGGTTCTTAAGAACTAGATTTTGTTCTGTTTTTGTTTTTGTTTGTTCTGTTTTGCAGCTAAATTCTAGTTTGCAATCACCAACTCTACCTGTATTATGATCCCCAAGACTCCAGATCTCAAAGTCACTTACGAGAATGGAGTGCTCTCTATGTAATCAAAAGGTGGCAATTAAAGAAGAAATAAAGAAAATGTTCCATGGGTACAGTGTGTTTTATAAAAAAAAAACAACATGGGAGGAGTTGTCCCAGTTTTTCTCAGTTCAGCTTTGAAAAATGGGGTGGGGGTGGGGTAGGACAGCCTGAAACTTTCAGAAACAGTTTCCTTGTCAGAACTTGCTATCACAAGTCCTTTGGAATGGATACTCTTTCAGTTGCTCCTATGGAGCCCATTAGGGGCCAATTCTAGGGCATGGTTCATCCCTTTCTCCAAAGAGAATTGACATTTTAAAGTACCGTTTTTAATGGCCTACAGTGCATTATATGTTTTTTAACATATGTATCAGTGACTTGTAATCAATCGTTTTGTACTGAAACATAACAAGAACCTAATTTTGGTTAATGAGCAATAGGACAAGGCAGAAGATGCTTATTCTCTTAATTTCACTTAATATCCTCTCAGTACATTATGTTCTGAGCTCTTCAGTTTTTATGGCTTTTTTGGTCCTGCCACTGCTCACAATTTTTTTTCTTCCTGTCACAACATAGTAGGCCTGACTTTTTGGAGACCCTTATTCAACCATCTGCCTTAGTGGAGTGAGGGCCCACAGATATAAAAATAGTGTTTTGCCCTATCACTGATGTTTCAAGTCAGATATATGGAATTTTCCTTGGTCTGAAATTCCTGATTGCCACTCCCTTCTAACATCTCTTTGAGACGCTGCTTCCTATTAATGCCTTCTCAACAGAATCCCATTTAATCTTTGTTTTCCTGGAAATGGTATTCTCCATTATTCTTCTTATTTAATTTCAGTCCTTGGTCTTGGAATTTTTCTTCTTTTATAATCTTATATTCCACCTCCTCGAAGTGTCAGGGTTTAAGAACCTTAGCCAGGCTACTTCTGGAATTTCAGAGGACAACCTTCACACTCTTAATTACCTTTAATTGTCTTGGCCATTTTCACATCTAATTTTAAATACACACACACACACACACACACACACACACACACACACACACACAGAATTATATCTCATGGCTAAAGAAAGTTGGAAACTCCTTTTCCTTGAAGGTCTGTAAAAACATCTCATCCCCTTCCTGCCCTAGTTAGGTGCTAGACTATGTGGAGAGGGCACTGAAATAGTAGCCTTGACCAAGGTTCTTCAAGACTTTGGGGGTTATGTTTGGGCTGTGATAACTGGCTTAAACCAGTGGCTTCTCCAGCATCTCATAGGCCAGCTTCCTCACATATGCTGCTTCCTCTCAGCTTTGTCTTCTGACTTCTTGTTATTCTGTGCAATTATGTGTTAAGGCCTTACCTTCTAAATCTTTTCAAACCTCCTGCACTACCTTGACCATCACTTCTTTAGCTGTCACCCTGAAGTCTTTGGTGCTAGGTGGGCTTCGGTGATAACTTTCACCTTCTCTGACCTTTTTCCTTGCTGAGAAGCATCTGTATGTGTGCAGGGGGGGGTGTACAGGAAGGGGGTTAAGCATGTATGTAAGAGAGAAGCATAAAGGATGCTTCAAAAGCTGTAAACAACTCTGGCTAGCATCCTATGTCCTGTTATGTGAGGTTCTGCAGTTCTAGTGAATTTCTGTTTTAGTGCGTCCTAATGAGCATTTACTGCCTAAAGGAGAAAAACCATATCCAAGGACCTCTTAACCAAGCTTGCTCTTACCAAGCTGAACCAGTCTGACATAGATCTGCCACATCTTCAATTTACAGATGCTCTCAGAACAGTTCCAAGAATTGAAGAGAGCTGAGTTCCTGCCCTGAAGAGGAGAATGGAGCACTAGCTAGTCCTAACTAGTGCTAGAACTATAAGTGTTTGTTTTCTCCTGGATTATTAAGAAATTATCTAATTTCTGGAGTTTTATTTTTATTTAGGATTTTTTAAATGATAGCTTATTATAGGGATATGTCCTTTTATGAAAAAAATTAATATGGGATTTATTTTCTAATCATAAAATTCACTAAGCCCACCATTATGTTTAGAAGATTTCATACCAAAACCAAACACTTTAGTAACTAGGGATAAATAGGAATCTTGTCAACACAATATAGGCCAGGGATTTTTGTAAAGGCTTCTCAAGGACCCGAATAAGGGGGGAAAAATTAGCTGTGCTGTTTAACTTGGGAAACACTGTCATCAGCTTGAAGATCCTTAGCCAGCATGGGATTATTTTGATGGCAGTACACAGGCTACCCTTTAAGGCACATTTTTTACTCAGAGCATTAAACAGTAGCTACAGTCATGAAGCAGAGCTCCCGTTGCAGCTACATGATACTTGAGATATACTCTTCATTTCAGAATCATAACTAAGAGATGAAACATTGGAGAAGGACAATGCAAAGGAAAGAGGCTTAGTACAAAGTGAAAGGTATGAATGAGGCTTTAAAAATCAGTATCTGGGTAAGTAGAAAAGAAACACTTGACATGAAATAGAAAGGATGTCTGTCCATCTATCAGGCTCAGTGGTTTCTGAGTCTTAGACATCCCCTTCAGAAAGAAGAAAGAAGATGTTTAACTCACTCTGCTTCTTTCAGAGATCCCTGGTTTTACAGCACAAAAGAAAAGGCTTAGAATGAAAACTAGAAGAGGCCTTTTGTTTTTGACTCCCAGTGAGGAGAGTAGAAAGTTTAAAATGCTCTACTGGGATACCTGTACCACTGACTAGAGTTTGCTGCCTACAGTTTTGAATGTACTAGTCCTTAATTTAATTTCCATAAAACTGAATGCACCTCTTTAGTAAAGTACTGATTTATGGTGCTAAAGAAACTATTATCTCCATTGTTCTCCTCTCCCAAGCCCTTTAAACATTTAAGAAAATTTAAAACAAACATGTTAGAGGCCCTTTTTATGAATGTAACCTAAGTTTCTGTTTGACATATGACACTGCAACTTTAAAATGTTAGGAAATTGTTTGCCTTTTTTCTTTCAGAGTTAAGCTTTATAAATAATCTGTAGAGTCAATTGAAGTATAAAGCTTAAGGATCACTCTTAAGACGCCTACAAAATCTTGTATATTTTTAAGTGTGCCAATTTGTAACATATTTTGTAAGTGTATATTTTTCTTAGAAAAGTGCTGTGAAGTGTCTGTATGTGAGAGTTTTCCTTTTTCTGCACCACTGGGTGCTAATAAAAGGATATTTACTTCAAAGTTTCTGGTTTTAGAAACCATAATACAAAGAAAAAATACACTTTTGTTGGGAATTTTGTAACACAAAACATGTTGTGAAAGAGTGTAGTGATCTTGTGCAAATGAAAATGAACATTTGTGAGCTTCTTGCTGTTTTATAGATTTTCTTGTAAATTATTCTTGTAACACCTCTGGTTTTGTTGTTCTTGTTGCAAAGGTTTTAAATATTTGTGACTGAGTGTATGGTGAAACTGTCATAATGTACCTAGCTGAGTTTTGTTATTGTTTATGGAATAAATAAAAAGAAAAGTTTAAAAATATTGCTTTGGAATCATATGTAACAATTCAAACCATTTCTAAATAAATTCTATGTCCCACATAAAAAGTTCTTCATTGTCTAGAAATTGATGGAGCTAGACAGTATTACACTATGTGAAGTCAGTCAAAGACAAATACCATATGATATCACTTGTATGTGGAATTTAAAAAATAAGGCAAATGAGCAAATGGGGAAGAAAAGAGAGAGAGAGGCAAACTAAGAAACAGACTCTTAACTATAGAGAACAAACTGATGTTTACCAGAGGTTAGGTGGGGGGGAATGGGTTAAATAGGTGATGGGGATTAAGGAAGGCACTTGTTGTGATGAGCACTGGGTGATGTATGGAAGTGTTGAATCACTATATTGTACACCTGAAACTAATATTACACTGTATGTTAACTAACTGGAATTTAAATAAAAACTTTAAAAAACGTTCTTTGTTGTCTAGAGCAGTGTTTCTCAAACTATGTAGTGAGGGACCGATTTTTTTCCTCTGCCCATCACAAACTGATACTATTATAAAACAAAATAGGAATAAATTTCTTTAAAATTGAAATGGAAAAAGAGATATACAAAATAAAAGCCCTAATGTATTTGATTCAACATGTAAAATTACATTTCAAAACAAATGTAACAGGGAATAAGGAAAGAATTGCAAAGACTTGGTACACTATTTGAGACAATTCCACCAATCAATGTTAAATTGCCACAGAAAGTTCTAGCCGTGCTTTCAGTAACGCTTTGAGTAGGAGCAACAGCATTATTATCATCCGGAAACTCATTAGGAATGCTGTATGCCCGGCCCTACACCAATTCTACTGGATCAGAATCTGAATTTTAACAAGTCCTAGATGATTTGTGTGCGTGCTAAAGTTTGAGAAACACTGGGCTAGAGTTTTTTGCAGGGGTTCTTCTGCCCTTCAAATTGGGGAATCATTTTCTAGTGTGTCCCATCTTCAAAGATCTTAGAAAAAATGGTGTCCTTGTTTTGTGGTCCAAACAGATTTTGCAGAGATGCAGTCCTCTCAAAGTGTTGACTTTGTTTATTGAAATTAATAAATGCTAATTTGCTTGGTACCCCAAAAATGTCAGATTTTCCATAATTCCCTACAATTCCTACATCATTTTACTTACCACCCACCCAAAGACCCTGTCTCCTTTAATCAGGACTTCCCCAAGCTCTATCCCCACTGTGCTCAGTATTTTAAAATTGGGTATGTATAGAAAAGCTGGGCTTTGCTCCTAAGTGCCCAGATCATGTGAGACACCCATCAGAGCCTGGAGCCCTGGTCATTGTGGCATACACAAGCCAACAGCCACTTCTTTGGTTTTAAATACCATTACTCAAAGAAATAGAAAAATGTGTGTGAGAGAGTAGCCCTCTATTCTCACTGAATTATCTCATTCACTTCCACCACTTCAACTACCACCGAGTTTTTTGCAAATCTCTCCTTAGTCCCTAGCCTATATTTCCAGTTATAGGCTGGCTATCTCCCCTTGGACATTCTGCAAGTTCCTCAGACTTACCTATACAAGATCATTTCACAATCTTTTACCCTCTGAGTGTGCTTTAACTCAGTGAATGATGCTGCCATTCATCCAACCAGTGACCCAAGCCAGAGAGCAAGGTTCACCAGCAACTCCCTTCTCTCCCAACTTCTCATTCAATTGGTGCCTCTCAGTTCTCCTGCCTTCCTACCCCCATTGGCACTGCGTTAATTTAATGGTTCATGGTATTTCACCTGGACTATTGCAACATTGTCCTAATTCAGCAATTTCCAGACTTGGCTTTCATACCCTGGAAATTTTCAATAAGGAGAAAGAAATGAAGAGGGCAGTCTCTATAGAATTGTCAACTTTTTATTTTGTTCAATAAAGTCATTTTTAAAAAACTATGAAAAAACTATTTATTATTAATTCACAGATCATTTTAACACCAAAATACAATGAGACAGTGCTTTATTAAATATGCACTATGTTGTCTTTTTTAAAGATTTTTAAAATTTATTCATTTGATATAGAGAGGGAGCATGAGCAGGGGGAGAAGCAGAGGGAGAGGGAGAGGGAGAGGGAGAAGCAGACTCCCCACTGAGTCAGGAGCCCAACGTGGGGCTCCACAAGGGGCTGGATCCCAGGACCCAGAGATCATGACCTGAGCCAAAGGCAGATGCTTAACCATCTGAGCCACCCAGGTGCCCCTGTCCTATGTTGTCTTTTTCTCTTCATCATGGACCATAAGAGACTGAAACCAAGCTTCCAAACCCTTACTTTAAACAGTAAAAGGATGTTTTGAATTTCAGGGCTAGAGGAGGGGGGAGGGAGGACAAAGAATGAGGGGGCAGAGCAGGTAAAGCCCCCAGGATTGGACCCCTCTGATGTTCTGAAGCTTTCTCCCACTTTCCATGTGTTCCCTATGTGATAGAGATTACAAATGTATATTCTTCACTCTGTGCATGATTCAGAAGTGTATTTTGGTGAAGATGGCTCTAGAAAAAGATTTTTCTTGAACTAAAGTAATGGCAGGGTTGGAGTAGATGAGAGGTTCCATTCTTTTCCCAGTGGTCTTACATCTCTTTTTTTCTTTCTTGGCCAAAGTTGAGAAAGTACCAGGGTTTAGGGGGAAGATGGCAAGTCCTTTGTCTAAAGACATTTGATCTGTCTTGGAGCTGAACTTTTGATCGGCTTAGTTTAGGGGAGGAGTGATTATGACACTGTTTTAATATGGTATTCTATGCAAAGTAATTAAAGTTGTGGTTATTAAACCTTTCAGTCTATATACCACTTTGATAATATAATGAAATCAATGGACCTTTGCTCCAGGAAAATGAACATACTCAAATTTTTTCATAGAATTTCAGGAGATTCACAGATTAGGAATTTCTATATGAAGAGAATCAATTTCCCAAAACATCTTTCCCACATCATAATGGAGTTTCTTTAGTCTATCTCCTCTTCTCCATTGACCCAAGATAATGCTATCATTTTATTTATTGTCTGCTATGTGCAAGGCACATTACATGAATTATCATTTCTCACAACAATCTGCAAGGGAACTATCTACTCCATTTTACATTGAAGTAAATTGGGACACAGATGAAATAAACTTCTTAAGAGCACACAACTAATAGTTTTCAAAGACTTTCGCCAGAGCTGAACTTCATGCTTGCCCCATCAAAAGCCCATGTCTCAAATGCAAGACATTTATTTCTAACATAAGCCATATTGTCTATACCACTTTGAAAATAGGATGATAAATATTAATACTGACATTAACCATTATTTAATAAATATTTGATTCTGTATCAGGTATTGTACTAGATGCTAAGAAAATAAAAAATAAATAAAGCACATAACTTGCCCTTTAGGAGCCCAGAGATAAAACATAGAGGTACAATTTAATAACTGAAATAGAAAAACACTCACTGATCAATTTAAGTTGAATAATCACATGTAAAGCAACTAAAGATTTGCTATTCTTAAACACTTGAGAAGAAAAAAAAACTTCCATCCATTGTTATGGAGGAACTAATGTCACAAAATACCACTCCCAATAACCAATATCCCACCTTCTACCCTTCCCCTATTTTGGAATCCGAGTTGAGTGTGAGCCTCACTCCACCTTACTACCTACATGATTTGGGACAAATTAATATATCTATATCCCAGAGTTTCTGCCCACAAAACCCTAATATAACAAGACTATTGCTCCCATGGTCTTATTTTGAAGATTACACGTGTGAATTCAGCACCGAGGGGGGCAGATGAGTAATACTTAGCACTTGCTACTGTTTAACAGATGTGAACAGCATTTTCCTAATAGCTCTTATTTTGATTCCTTAGAAATCATTCCAGCTCCCTACCCTCAAGTATTTGGTTTTTTCATTAGGCTACAAATTAAGAAAATGAGTAAACTTATAGCTCAAAGAGTCTTTGATCTTTATTTGGAGAAAGATGTCATTTTAAAGATAAAATTAAGGGTGTCTGGGTGGCTCAGTCTGTTAAGCATCTGCCTTCGGCTCAGGTCATGATCCCAGGGTCCTGGGATCAAGCCCCACATCAGTATCCCTGCTTCTCTCTCTCCCTCGGCCTGCAGCTCCCCCTGCTTGTGCTCTCTCTCTCTCTTAATAAAATCTTAAAAGAAATAAATATAAAATTAAAAGTCATCATATTTAACATAGTAATATGTTTAATAGTGCATATAATACATATAATGATATGCATAATAGTTTCATTAATAGGCTTAATTTATTATCAGTGGCATAGTGAGGTTGTTGAAGGTTACAAATTATTTCTCAAGATACCTGGGTTCTCTTCCTGGCTTTGCCACTAAATTGATTATAAAAACTTGGACATGTTATTTCCTTCTGGGCCTCAATTTCCCCATCTGGAAAATAGCTTAACATTTAAGAGCATGGAGTGTGAAGTAGACTGCCTTGGATTAAATCCAAGCTTCTCTCCTCCTGCTAACAATAAGACCTACCTCAATTTCTCCATCAATAAAATGAGAATAATTATGGTACCATTCTCATAGGACTTAAAGAAGAATTAAAAGAGATAATGCATATAAAACATTTAAAATAGTGGTTGATAGGTATATAATTATATATATTATTTATTATATATATTATTTATTATTATTATATATTATTATATTGGAAGGCTGTGCCTTTTAATTTAAAACCCATGATTCAATGTATCATCTGAGTTGCTGTGGCAAGAGTAGAAAGTACTGAATTAACTATGGACATTTGTTCATAAATCAATTAATTAATTCAACAAACTATTGTTCAGCACATACTATGTGCTAGGAATTGTGCTAGGTACTGAGAATCTCATAGTGAGCAAAATGGGTCTTTGACTCTCTCCTCATGAAGCATAGTACTCAACAAAACACTTTGACTATGAACATATATTTTAAAACTGAAATAAGAACTCCAAAGTAAAGGAATGTACTTTTTTGTGAGAATCACCAACAAAGAAACTTTACTCAATACTGGGACTAGCACCCTAAGGATGAGTAGGATTTACCTAATGAAAAAGGAAGATGGAGGTGAGAGTGGAAAACATTCCAGAAGTTCCTTTGGCAGGAAGAAGCATGGAACTAGAAGACTGCCAGTGTGGCTAAAAAAAGTACAGAGATGAGGTCAGAAGGCAATGCTCCATGTGCTCCAATTTGGCCACATTTTGTAGAAATTCCAACAAGGCAAACTTCACATTGTACAATACAAAAACTTGGGAGTTTTTGACTATGTGCAACTCTTTAAATCAAATAAAAAATTCATTAAACCATAAGTTAATTTCAAAATAGACAGGTTTTGAAGAATAAGCTGTTATGTTATTGCCACATTTCAAAACCATTTTGGTCATTAAATGGAAATGCCTTCCATCTTTATCAGTATTATACCAACTTTGAATTATGGTAAGCTCCTCATAAACACACTCACATAAAATGCAGACAGACCTCACTTGTCTTTGGCTTTGAGTTAACCTCACTGGGTCTAATTTACATCCTCTCAAAGTTGGCCCTCCAAGTGCCCACCTAGTTCAGGCATTGTTTCTAACTTTAAAATGCATAAAGGTTTATATACAATAACATATCAGTCTAACTTAGTATATCGAACTATCCTGAACCTTATAATATTTAAAATATGATTTTGTTTCTGTATATTTTCTCAGAGACTTATGACCAAAAAAATGAAACTATCACTTTGCATTTTACAAGAGAGTTACTCAACTAACAACTTAATGTCCATTTGTCTTTTGATATCCATTTGAATGATAAATGTTTCTCCATCCCCTCACTTTCAATCTGTAGGTGTCTCTAGATCTAAAATGAGTCTCTTGTAGGCAACATATAGATGGATCTTGTTTTTTTTATCCATTCTGACACTCTATGTTTTTGATTGTAGCACTTAGTCCAGTTACATTCAGAGTAACTATTGATAGATATGTATTTAGTGCCATATTATGACTTGTTTGGTCATCGTTTCTGGAGATTTTCTCTGTTCCTTTCTAGTCTTTGTCACTTTTAGTCTTTCCTTCCCACTCAAGAAGTCCCCTTTAATAATTCTTGCAGGGCTAGTTTAGTGTTCACAGACTCCTTTAGTTTTTGTTTGTCTGGGCAACTCTATCTTTCATTCTATTCTCCCTTGCCGGATAGAGTATTGTTGGCTGTAGATTTTTCCCATTCAGCCTATTGCATATACCATGCCACTCTCTTCTGGCTTCTCAAGTTTCTGTTGAGAGATCTGCAGCTAGTCTTATGGGTCTTTCCTTGTAAGAAGACTTCATTTTGTCTTGCTGCTGTTAAGATATTTTCTTTGTCACTATATTTTGCAAATTTAATTATAATATGTCTTTGTGTGAGTCTGCTTTTGTTGATATTTTTATAATAATTTTTATTATGTTAGTCACCATACAGTATATCCTTAGTTTTTGATGTAATGTTCCATGATCCATTATTTGTGTATAACACCCAGGGCACCATGCAATATGTGCCCTCATTAATACCCATCAAAGGCCTATCCCAATCCCCACACGCCCCTCCCCTCTGAAGCCCTCAGTTTGTTTCCCAGAGTCCACAGTCTCTCATGGTTCATTCCCCCTTCCGTTTACTCCCCCTTCATTCTTCCCTTCCTTCTCCTACCAATCTTCCTGATATTTCTTATGCTCCATAAATGAGTGAAACCATATGATAATTTTCTTTCTCTGCTTGACTTATTTCGCTTAGCATAATCTTCTCCAGTGCCGTCCATGTTGCAGCAAATGTTGGGTAATCGTTCCTTCTGATGGCTGAGTCATATTCCATTGTATATATGGACCACATCTTCTTAATCCAGTCATCTGTTGAAGGGCATCTCAGCTCCTTCCACAATGCTGCTATGAACATTGGGGTGCATATGGCCCCTCTCTTCACTACATCTGTATCTTTGGGATAAATACCCAGTAGTGCAATTGCTGGATCATAGGGTAGCTCAATTTTTAACTTTTTAAGGGACCTCCACACTGTTTCCCAAAGTGGCTGTACCAACATTCATTCCCACCAACAGTGTAAAAGGGATCCCCTTTCTCCACACCCTCTCCAACATTTGTTGTTTCTTGTCTTGTCCATTTTTGCCATTCTAACTGGAGTAAGGTGGTATCTCAAGGTGGTTTTGATTTGAATTTCCCTGATGGCTAATGATTTTGAACATTTTTTCATGTGTCTGTTAGCCATTTGTATGTCTTCACTGGAAAAGTGTCTGTTCATATCTTTTGCCCATTTTTTGATTTGTTTATTTGTTTCCTGTGTATTGAGTTTGAGAAGTTCTTTGTAGATCTTGGATACCAGTCTTTTATCTGTAGTGTCATTTGCAAATATCTTCTCCCATTCCTTGGGCTGCCTCTTAGTTTTTTTTACTGTTTCCTTGGCTGTGCAGAAGCTTTTGATCTTGATGAAGTCCCACAGGTTCATTTTTTCTTTTGTTTCTCTTGCCTTTGGAGATGTGTCATTAAAAAAAATTGCTGTGGCTGATGTCAAAGAGGTTGCAGCCTATGTTCTCCTCTAGGATTTTGATGGATTCCTGTCGCTCATCGAGGTCTTTCATCCATTTGGAGTTTATCTTTTTGTATGGTGTGAGAGAGTGGTCAAGTTTCATTCTTTTGCATATAGCTGTCCAATTTTTCCAGCACCATTTATTGAAGAGACTGTCTTTTTTCCACTGGATGTTTTTTCCTGCTTTATCAAAGATTAGTTGCCCAAAGAGCCAAGGGTCCATTTCTGGGTTCTCTATTCTGTTCCATTGGTCTATGTGTCTGTTTTTGTGCCAGTACCATGCTGTCTTCGTGATGACAGCTTTGTAGTATAGCTTGAAATCAGGCAAAGTGATGCCCCCAGCTTTGTTTTTCCTTTTCAACACTTCCTTGGTGATTGGGGCCTTTTTCTGGTTCCACACAAATTTACGGGCTGTTTGTTCCAGTTCTTTGAAAAATGTCATTGGTATTTTGATCGGGATGGCATTGAAAGTGTAGATTGCTCTGGGTAGCATAGACATTTTAACTATGTTTATTCTTCCGATCCATGAGCATGGAATATTTTTCCGTCTTTTTGTGTCTTTTTCAATGTCTTTCAAGAGTGATCTGTAGTTTCTAGAATACAGATCCTTTACGTCTCTGTTTAAGTTAATTCCAAAATAATGTATGAATTTGGTGCTATTGTAAATGGAATGGATTCCCTAATTTCTCTTTCTTCAGTCTCATTGTTCATGTATAGAAATGCAACTGATTTCTGAGCATTGATTTTGTATCCCGCCACATTACTGAATTGCTCTACAACTTCTGGTAGTTTGGGGGTGGATTCTTTTGGGTTTTCCATATAGAGTATCATGTCATCTGTGAAGAGAGACAGTTTGACTTCTTTGACGGTTTGGATACCTTTTATCCTGCAGCAGTGGCAGCGACGGCATTCCCCAAAAAAGGGTTTTAGTGTAGTAGAAAACTGCAAAGAAAATCTAAAAGAACAAATCCATGTGCTTCTGTCTCTGGTGAGGAGGACTTTTTAGATTCTGGAGATTTTCTGAAGAAGGGAAACATTGCTGCTGTCTGAGGCTCACACGCCATAGTCCCTCACCGCTACCACACAGGAGCCCAGCACCCTGCTTCCGGGATCAAGCCCTGCTTTTGTTGATTTTGATGGGAGTTCTCTGTGCCTCCTGAACGTGGATGCCTGTGTCCTTCCCCAGATTAGGGAAGTTTTCAGCTATTATTTTCTCAAATAGACCTTCTGCCCCCTTTTCTCTCTCTTCTTCTTCTGGGATTCCAATGATATGAATTTTATTATATTTGATGGAGTCACTGAGTTTCTTAAGTCTGTTCTTGTGATCCATAAATCTTTCTCTCTTTTGTTCTGCTTCATTACTTTCCATTATTCTATCTTCTATATCACTTATTCATTCCTCTGCATCTTCCATCTTTGTGGTCATGATATCCAGTCTGTTTTGAACCTAAATTATTGCATTTGTCTTTTCTGATTGTGTTTTAACTCTTTTACCTCTGTGGTAAGGGGCTCCCTTGTGTCTTTTATACTTTTCTCAAGTCTAGCAATTACCCTTATGATTGTTGCTGTAAGTTGTCCATCAGGGACATTACTTATATCTGATTCAATAAGATCTCTGGCTGTGACCTTTTCTTGTTCTTGCTTTTGGGGTGAATTCTTCTGTCTTGGCATTTGGTCTAAGTCTCTGTCTTCTTCTTTGTGTTAGAAAATCCTTTCATGTTTCCTTTTCCTAGAGTAATGGCTTTATGAAGAAGAGGTCATGTAGTGTCCAGGGCCTGGCACTTCAGGAAGTGTCTCTGTGGTGTATGCTGCAAGCAGTCTGCTGCTGTGTTTCAGTTGCTCTATACTTCAGGCCAGTGGTCTACAGAGGCTCTCCTTACCTGCAGGGGCAGTGTATTTACCTTAGCTAGAGTGTGATGAGTTTTAACTTTGCGTGGTCTGATGTGCTTGTTAAATGAGACCTGATGCTACTTCCACTAGAACTGAAGCCTTGCAGAACCTTCTGTCTGTAAACATGGTGTGTGAGGGGGTTTCTGCTGGTCTTCTGGGGAAGGGGCCCACTGTGCTGGGATTGAAGCACACATACCCTACAAAAGTAGTACCACCAGAGCACAGCAGGGGAGGGCAGGAGAAGGGCTTGGTGTAAGCAGGTTAAGGAGACAGTGTAGGTGCTGTGCTATTTACTGCAGGTGGTTTTGTTCTTATGCTGAGAGGTGGGGGGAGGGAAATGGCACCAGCCAACTCCTTTGTCCCTGGAGAGGGGGTCACTGTGCTTGCTGCTCTCAGGGAAGCACTCCCAGAAGAGCAAATAATTTCCCCTGTACATCCCAGGCATTTCTCAGATTGCTGTTTTCATGCTGTCTGTCTCTGGGTTGCTTGCCTGCCTGGAGCAGTGCATTGTACTTTGGGTTCTACCCCAACCAAACCTTCCGACTTTTAAAACTCTAAATTTTAGGGATGTACTCTGGTGGGGACATGCACTGGTTTTATGGGGTACAGTCTAACCATGCTAGGACAAATGCAGCTTTGACTGAGAAGAGCAGTCGCACCAGAGCTCAGGGGCATGTGATTTGGAGCAAAGCAGGCTAAACAGCCAGTGCCCAGGTTACCCACCCTCCGAAGGTGTCAGCACCTATGCTGAGGGGTGGGGGAGAAAAATGGTGCCTGACAGCCCTTTTGTCCCCAGAGAGGCATCTCTATGAACACCACCTCTTACAGATGCACCTCAAGAAGAGTGAACAATCTCTCCCCATGCACATTAGGTGACCATCAGATCACACCATTTGCCCTGGGATTGTTTACCTGCCTTCTCTCCAGGAGTAGGACAGTGCCCTCAAGGCTCTATCTCAGCGAAGCCTTCCCCTTCAAAACTCCAGTCTTTGAGCCCTGCTGGTTATAAAATTCAAGAATGTCAGCCCCTCTCATTTTCCCAGCCAATGGCTTTGGGGAAGTGTTCTCCTTGTGCATATACCTGTGTGCTCCACTCTCTCTCATTTTTCTCCATGACCATGGTTCCCTCCCCTCCACAGCACCTGCAATCTGTTTCTCCTCCAAACCACAATTCCAAACTTCCTACGTTACTCAGTGTGGTCTCTTCTCTCCCTTTAGTTTTGCAATTTATTCTGCCAGTTCTCAGGTCAATTTCTTGGGTATACTGAGTGATTTAATAGTTATCTAGTTGTGTTCAAGGGATGAAATGAGCCTAGAGTCCTCCTGCTACACTGCCATCTTAGTTCCCCTCTCAGAATATACATTCTTTTCAAGTGCACATGGAACATTCCCCAGCATAGTTCACATGCTAGGTCACATAACAAGTCTCAACAAATACAAAAAGATTGACTCCTCACCATGCACCTATGCTGACCACAATGCAATGAAACTAGAAGTCAACTACAAGAAAAAATGTGGAAATGCCACAAATATATGGAGGCTAAACGACATGCTACTAAATAATGAATGGGTCAACTGGGAAATCAAAGAATTTTTTTAAAACATGGAAACAAATGAAAATGAAAACACAATGGTCAAAAACCTTTGGGATGCAGCAAAAATGGTCATAAGAGGGAAGTATATAGCAATACAGGCCCACCTCGAGAACGAAGAAAAATCTCCAATAAAAAACCTAACCTTATACCTAAAGGAACTAGAAAAAGAATAATAAACAAAGCCTACAGACAGCAGAAGGAGAATAATAAATATTAGAACAGAAATAATTGAGATACCACCTTACGCCAGTTAGAACAGCAAAAATTGACAAGGTAAGAAACAACAAATGTTGGAGAGGATGTGGAGAAAGGGGATCCCTCTTACACTGTTGGTGGAAATGCAAGTTTGTACAGCCACTTTGGAAAACAGTGTGGAGGTCCCACGAAAAGTTAAAAATAGAGCTACCCTATGATCCAGCAATTGCACTACTGGGTATTTACCCCAAAGATACAGATGTAGTGAAGAGAAGGGGCATATGCACCCCAATGTTCATAGCAGCATTGTCCACAATAGCTAAATTGTGGAAGGAGCCGAGATGCCCTTCAACAGATGACTGGATTAAGAAGATGTAGTCCATATATACAATGGAATATGACTCAGCCATCAGGAAAAAACAATTACCCAACATTTGCACCAACATGGATGGGACTGGAGGAGATTATGCTAAGTGAAATAAGTCAAGCAGAGAAAGACAATCATTCGCTCATTTATGGAACATAAGAAATAGCAGGGAGATAAGTAGGAGAAGAAAGGGAAGAAGGAAGGGGGGTAAACAGAAGGGGGAATGAACCATGAGAGACTATGAACTCTGGGAAACAAACTAAGGGCTTCAGAGGGGAGGGAAGTGTGGGACTGGGATAGCCCTGTGATGGGTATTAAGGAGGGCACATATTGCACGGAGCACTGGGTGTTATACACAAATAATGAGTCATGGAACACTACATCAAAAACTAATGATGTACTATATGGTGACTGACATAACATAAAAAAATTAAAAATAAATAAATAAATGAACTAATCTCTGCAAAACCAAAAAAAAAAAAAGAAGGAAAGAAATGATAAAGAAACTAAAAAAAAAAAGTAGGACAGATCAATGATATCAGGAGCTGGTTCCTTAAAAACATTAATAAAATCGATAACCCCCTAGCCAGACTTATCAAAAAGAAAAGAAAAAGGACACAAATAAACAAAATCACAAGTGAGGTAGGAGAAATAACAACCAACACCACAGAAATACAAACAATTGTATGAGAATATTATGAAAAACTAGATGCCAACAAATTGGACAACCTGAAAGAAATGGAAAAATTCCTTGAAATATGTAAACTACTAGCACTGAAAAAGGAAGAAATAAAAAACTTGAACAAACCAATAACCAGCAAAGAAATTGAATCAATACTCAAGAATCTCCCAACAAACAAAAGTCCAGGACCACATGGATTCACAGGTGAATTCTACCAAATACTTAAAGAAGAGTTAGTACCTATCTTTTCAAACTATTCCACAACATAAAAATGGAAGGAAAACTTCCAAATTTATTCTATAAGGCCAGCTTACCCTGATTCCAAAACCAGACAATGACTCCACTGAAAGAGTACTATAAGACAATATCCCTGATAAACATGAATGCAAGATTCTCAACAAAATACTAACAAATTGAATCCAACAACATTAAGAGAATCTTTCACCATGGTCAACTGGGTTTTATTCCTGGGCTGCAAGGGTGATTCAATATTTGCAAATAAATCAACATGATACACCACATTAATAGAAGAAAGGGTAAGAACCATCTGAAAGGGGGTGCCTGGGTGGCTCAGTCATTAAGCGTCTGCCTTTGGCTCAGGGCTTGATCCCGGCGTTCTGGGATCGAGCCCCACATCAGGCTCCTCCACGGGGAGCCTACTTCTTCTGCTCCCACTCCCCCTGCCTGTGTTCCCTCTCTCGCTGGCTGTCTCTCTCTCTGTCCAATAAATAAATAAAATCTTTAAAAAAAAAGAACTATCTGAAAGATCCTTTCAATAGATGCAGAAAAAGCAATTGAAAAAGTAAAACATATATTCATGATAAAAAAAAACCTCATCAAAGTAGAGACAGAGTGAACATACATCAACATAATAAAGGCCACATATGAAAAACCCACAGCTAATGTTATTGTCAATGGGGAAAATCTAAGAGCCTTTCCTCTACGATCCTCTATGAGAGGGATGTGCACTCTCACCACTGTTATTTAACAAAGTACTGGAAGTCCTAATCTCAGCAATCAGAGAAGAAAAAGAAACCAAAGGCATCCAAGTAATCAACAAGGAAGAAGTCAAACTCTCACTATTTACAGATGACATGATACTCTATATAGAAAACCCAAAGATTACACCAAAAAACTGCTAGAACTGATACACGAATTCAGTAAAGTTGCAGGATACAAAAATCAATGTACAGAAAGCTGTTGCATTTCTATAACCAATAATGAAACAACAGAAAGAGAAATCAAGGAATCAGCCCCATTTACAATTGCACCAAAAAACAGAAGATATCTAAGATAAACCTAACCAAATAGTTTAAAAACCTGTATTCTGCAAACTATAAAACACTGATGAAACAAATTGAAGATGACATAAAGAAATGGAAAAATATTGCATGCACATGGGTTGGAAGAACAAATATTGTTAAAATGTCTATACTACCCAAAGCAATCTACACATTTAATGCAATCCTTATCAAAATACCACCAGCATTTTTCACAGAGCTGGAACAAGCAATCCTAAAATTTGTGTGGAAACACAAGAGACCACAAATAGCCAAAGCAATTCTGAAAAAGAAAACCAAAGCTGGAGCCATCACAATTCCAGACTTCAAATTATATTACAAAGCTGTAGTGATCAAAACAGTATGATACTGGCACAGAACCAGACACATAGATCAATGGAACAGAATAGAGAACCCATAAATGGACCCAGAACGATATGGTCAACTAATCTTTGACAAAGCAGGAAAGAATATCCAATGGAAAAAAAATCTCTTCAACAAATGGTGTTGGGAAAACTGGACAGTAACATGCAAAAGAATGAAATTGGGCCACTCTCTGACACCATGCACAAGAATAAATCCAAAATGGATGAAAGACCTAAAAGTGAGACAGGAAAGCAGCAACCTCTTTGACCTTGGCCATAGCAACTTCTTGCTAGATATGTCTCAGGAGGCATGGGAAGTAAAAGCAAAAATGAACTATTGAGGATTCATCAAAACAAAAAGCTTCTGCACAGCAAAGGAAACATTCAACAAAACTAAAAGGCAGCCTTCAGAATGGGAGAAGATAGTTGCAAATGACATATGTGATAAAGGGTTGGTATCTAAAATCTATAAAGAACTTATCAAACTCCACAGCCAGGAAAGAGTTAATACAGTTATGAAACGGGTAGAAGACATGAATAGACATATTTCCAAAGAAGACATACAGATTGCTAACAGACACATGAAAAAGTGCTCAACATCACTCATCATCAGGGACTCATCATCAGGGGAATGCAAATCATAACTATAATGAGATTTACCTCACACCTTTCAGAATGGCTAAAATTAAGAACACAGTAAACAACAGGTGTTGGCAAGGATGAAGAGAAAGGGAAACACCCGTACCCTGTTGGTGAGAATGCAAACTGGTTCAGCCACTCTGGGACACAGTATGGAGGTTCCTCAAAAAGTTAAAAATAGAACTACCCTATGAGCCAGAAATTGTACTACAAGGTATTTACACTAAGGATACAAAAATACTGACTTGAAGGGATACATGCACCCTGATGTTTATAGCAACATTAACAACAATAGCCAAATTATGAAAAGAGCTCAAATGTCCATTGACTGATGAATGGATAAAAAGAAGTTGTGGTGTATTTATACAATGGAATATTGCTCAGCCTTAAAAAAAAAGAATGAAATTTTGCCATTTGCAATGATGTGGGTGGAGCTAAAGGGCATTACACTAAGCAAAATAAGTTAGTCAGAGAAAGACAAAGACAATATTATTTCACTCATAAGTGGGATTTAAGAAACAAAACAGATGAACATTTGGGGGGAGGGGGATAGAGGCAAATCAGGAAACAGACTCTTACCCATGGAGAACAAAGTGAGCATTACCAGAGGGGAGGTGAATGGGTGGATGGGTTAAATATGTGATGGGTATCAAGGAAGACACTTGTGATGAGCACTGGGTGTTGTTTGTAAGTGATGAATGAGTAAATTCTACACCTGAAACTAATATCACACTGTTAATAACTGGAATTTAAATAAGAAGTTTTAAAAAGTAAAAATAATTTAAAAAAATCAACTTGCTGAACAATCCAAATTTATCTGTGTTTATTTTGACAACAGCTAATAAAGTTTTTTGAAAATTTTAAAAAATAAAGTATTAAAATTACTAAAAGGAAAAAAATACAATGGATCAAAGTAATCATTAAGCAATACCTGTTCTGCAAATCTGTAACTTTACTTACCAACTCTTTCCAGGTGTGTCCTATTGACCAGTTAAAGACCTGACCATCTTAGCCTTTTCTATTGATAGTTTAAAAAATAATAAATTTCAAATGGTTTCTTCTTCTTAAAATGAAATATTTTCCATTGATTATTTGGAAAGAATTATATGAGAGGTGAGTGATTTTCCTTTGATTCTACAATGGGTAACATAAAAACTTTTGGGAATCAGTAGTTCTTAATCTCATAGCCATGCCTTATTTGTCCTGTTGACTGGGTGGTTGAAAAATGCAGATCTGAATGATACATTCTTTAAAACATATATTGAAATTAATTTACATACCATAAACTTTACCAAGTGAGTCTAAAATTTAATGATTTTAGTAAATTTACTAAATTAGTCAACTCTCACTAGGATCCAGTTTTAGAACATTTTCATGATCCTAGTAAGATATCTTATTTATGTTTATATTGATTCTCTATTCCCACCTCCATCCCGAGGCAACCACTAATGCTTCTTCTGTCTCTATAGATTTGCCTTTACTGGACATGTCATATAAATTAGATCATACAATATGTGGTCATTATATCTGGCTTCTTTAATTAGCACCTTGTTTTTGAAGTTTATCCATGTTATAGCAAGTGTTAGTACTTTATTCCTTTTTATGGCTGAATAATATTCCGTTTTATAGATATATCACTTTTTGGTTATCCAATCATTAATTTATGGATATTTGGGTTATTTCTACCTTTTGGCTATTGTGAATAGGGCTGCTATGAATGTTTGCATTCAAGTTTTTGTTTAAACACTAACTTTCAATTACTTGGAGTATACTCTAGGAGTGAAATTATAGGGTTGTATTGTAGTTCTATGTTTAATTTTTGAGAAACCACTATTATATAGAAATTCAATCGAATTTTGTATTTTGATGTTGTTTCCTGCAACCCTGCTGAACGTATTTATTGTTCTAAAAGATTTTCTGTGGATTCCTTGGGATTTTCAATAAGTGACATCAGGTCATCTGTAAATGGAGAAAATTGTACTTTTTCCTTTGTGACCAGATGCTATTTCTTTCTTTTTCTTGCTTTATTTCCTTGGCTAGAATCTCCAGTAAAATGTTGAAATGGAGGTGATGAGAACATAAATATTTGCCTTGTTCCTGATCTTAAGGCAAAATCATTCAGTCTTGCATCACCAAGTATAATGTCAGCTGTAGGCTTTACATAAATGCCTTGCCAGGTTGACAGGTTGAGGAAGCACACTTCCACTTGCAGTTTGTTCATTCTTTCTATCATAAATGGATATTGGATTTTTCAAATGCTTTTTCTTTATCTATTTAGATGATCATGATTTTTTATCCTTTATTCTATTAACATGATACATTAAATTAATTGATTTTCAGATGTTAAGCCAACCTTGAACTCCTGGAATAAATCCCACTTACTTATTTTGTTTGATTCTGTTTACATGCTGTTGCATTGGGTTTGCTAATGAGGATTTCTGTACCTATATTCATGAAGTATATTGGTCTGTAGTTTTTTCTCTTGTGATGTCTTGTCAGGCTTTAGTATCAAGCTAATGCTGCCTTCATAGAATGAGATGGGAAGTGTTCTTTCTCATTTTTTTTTGGTCAAGGGGGAGGGAGTTTGTGGTTTATTGATATTATTTCTTCTTTAAATGTTTGATTAAATTTTCCAGGGAAGCCATTTAAGTCTGGGCTTTTCATTTTGGGAAAATTTTAATTACAAATACAATTTCTTTAGTCATTATAAATCTATTCAGATGTTCCATTTCTTCTTGGGTGGGTTTGGTAATTTGCATCTTTCTAAGAATTTGTCCATTTCATCTGAATTTCTAATTTGTTGGAATAAATTGATTTATAATATTCTTTATAATCTTCCTAATTTATATGTTCATTACCAAAAAGAATTTTGGTAATGTTTTTCTTCTCTCTGCCTTGGTCAGTATAGCTAAAAGCTTGTCATTTTCATTGATCTTTTCAAAGAGCCAACTTTTGTTTTTGTTTTTGTCAATTGTTTCTCTGTTTAACATTTTACTTATGTCTGCTCTAATCTTCATTGTTTTTTCCTTCTTTCTTTGAGTTCAGTTCACACTTCTTTTTCTAGGTTCTGAAGGTAAAATCTTAGATTACTGATTTGAGAACTTCTTTTGTAATGTATGTTGCTCTAAGTACTACTTCAGCTACATCCCATAAATTTGTATACATTGTGTTTTCATTTTTAGCCCATTCAAAATACTTTCTAATCTCCTGTGTGATTTCTTCTTTCATCTATGGACTATCTTGACTTACGTTGTTTAGTTTCCAAGTATTTTTGTTTTTTCCCATGTCCTTCTGCTGTTGATTTCTAATTTAATTTCACTGTGATCAGAAACCATACTTTCCATAATGTCAGTTTTTTGAAATTGTAGAGATTTGTTTTATTGCCTTGCATATGGTCTATCTTGAAGAATAGTCATGTGCAGTCAAAAAGGATGCAAATTGTACTGTGGTTGGGGGGAATATTCTGTAGATATCAGATCATCAAGGTGATTGATAGTGTTTTTCAAGTTTTTAAAAATCTGCTAATTAACTGTAGCTATTCTATCAATTAATTGGAATATTGCCATTTCTAGTTTTTATTGTTGAATTTTCTATTTCACCCATTCCGTCAGTTTTGTTTTATGTATTTTAGGGCTCTGTTGTTAGGTACAAAAATGATTATTATAATAATTATGTCTTCCTGATGAATTGACAATGTTATCATTATAAAATATTCCTCTTTATTTGTAGTAACCATTTTTGTCTTAAGGTCTATTTTGTTTGATATTAGTATAGCCATTTCAACTCTCTGGTGGTTACTGTCTGCATGGTGTATCTTTTCCCACCCTTTTACTTTCAATATCTTTATGTCTTTGAATTTAAAGTATGTCTCTTGCTTTAAATATATACAATTTTGTCAAGTATACCTCAAAAAGCTGGAAAAAATAAAGTGTATCTCTTGTACACAGCATATAGTTGGATCTTGTGTTTATTCTATCCAGTGTGACAATCTCTGCTGTTTGATTGGGTTTAATTTATTTACTGCAATATTTATGTAGTCAGATTAATGTGTGCTATCTTGGTATTTTTTTCATATGTGTCTCATGTCTTCTTTGGCCCTCCATTCCTCCTTCACTGCTGGCTTTTGTGTTAATTAGATGTTTTTCTGTACCATTTCTATTACTTTGTAATATATATATGATTTTATTCATTTATTTGTTGGGGGGAGAGAAAGAGAGAGAGCACAAGCAGGGGGAGAAGCAGGCAGAGGGAGAAGCAGGCTCCCCACTGAGCAAGGAGCCTGATGCAGGACTCGATCCCAGGACCAATCATGACCTGAGCAGAAGGCAGATGCTTAAGCGACTGAGCCACCCAGGCGTCCCAAATATATTTTTAAAAGTTTTCTTAGTGATTGTTCTGAGGATTACAATTTGCATCCTAACTTAAAATATTCTACTTTGAATTGATACTAATTTAATTGCAATAATACATAGAAACGTTGTTCCACTATAGTTCCTTTCCATCTCCTGTCCTTCATATTATGATTTTCTTACAAATTGCATCTTTATATGTTATAAGCCCAAAATACAGTTGTAAAATTACTGCCTTAAGCAGGGTTTTAGAAATAAGTTAAGAGAAAATAGGAATAAAAAATATATTTATTCTCTCTAGTAAATTTACCTTTGTAATTACCTTACCTATACGTTTTGTACATGTTTCATACAGATTTAAGTTACCATCTGATATCATGACTTTCAGCCTGAGGACTTCTTTTATAATTTCTTGTAAGGCAAATCTACTAGCAATTAATTCTTTCAGTTTTTGAGTAGAAATGCCTTTTTTTTAATTTTTGAAAGATAGAATTCTTGGTTGACAGGTTTTTTTTTCTTTTTGGAACTTTAAATATGTCATCTCACTGACTTCTGGCTTCCACTGTTTCTGATGAGAGGTCAACTGCTATTCTTATTGAGGTTCCTTTGTGAGCCATTTTCTCTTGTTGCTTTCCAGATTTTCTCTTTCTCTTTGTCTTTCAACTGGTTTTTTTTTTTTTTTATGGTATGGCTAGGTCTGGGTCTCTTTGGGTTTATCCTGGTTAAAGTTTGTTCAGCTTCTTGAAAGTGTAGATTAGTGGTTTTTTTTTCATATTTGGGTAGTTTTCAGCCATTATTTCCTTGACTATTTTTTCTGTCCCTTTCTCTATTCCTCTGTTACTCCTATGATGCATGTTAGTGTGTTTAATGGTGTGCCACACTTCTTTGAGTCACTGTTCATTTTTCTTTATTCCTTTCTGTGTTCTTAAAATTGCGTACCTCTACTGATCTCTCTTTCAGTTCACTGATTCTTTCTTCTTTCAGACTAAATTTGCTGCTGTGCCAGTCTAGTGAATTTCTTCATTCAGTTATAGTACTTTTCAACTATAGAATTTCCATTTGGTTTTTTAAATTTTTATTTTTATTTTCGTATTTATTTATTTTTATTTTTTTAATAATAATTTTTTATTATGTTATGTTAGTCACCAGACAGTACATCCCTAGTTTTTGATATAAAGTTCCATGATTCATTACTTGTGTATAACACCCAGTGCACCATGCAATACGTGCCCTCCTTACTACCCATCACTTGCCTATCCCAATTCCCCACCCCCCCCCTGATGCCCTCAGTTTGTTTTCCAGAGTCCATAGTCTCTCATGGTTCATTCCTCCTTCTGTTTACCCCCCCTTTCTTTATCCCTTTCTTCCCCTACTGATCATCCTAGTTCTTATGATCCATAGATGAGAGAAATCATATGATAGTTGTCTTTCTCTGCTTGACTTATTTCACTTAGCATTATCTCCTCCAGTGCCATCCATGTTGCAGCAAATGTTGAGAAATCGTTCTTTTTGATAACTGAGTAATATTCCATTGTATATATGGAACACATCTTCTTTTTTTAAAAAAATAATTTCCTTCCATCTCTTTATTTATATTCTCTATTTGGTGAATGAGTGTTGCCATACTTTCCCTTATTTTAAATGTGGCTTCCTCTACTTCTCTGAATGTATTTGTTGTAGAAGCTTCCTAAGAGTCATCCCTGGGTCAACAGTGCTTATTGGTCAACCAATGTTTAGTCACAACCTTTGCTTAAAGAACTTGATCCTTGGGGTGCCTGGGTGGCTCAGTCGTTAAGCATCTGCCTTTGGCTCAGGGCATGATCCTGGAGTTCTGGGATCGAGCCCCATGTCGGGCTCTTTTGCTGGTAGCCTGCTTCTTCCTCTCCCACTCCCCTGCTTGTGTTCCCTCTCTCACTGGCTGTCTCTCTCTCTGTCAAATAAATAAATAAAATCTTTTTAAAAAAAGAACTTGATCCTTGAACCTGGCAAAGTTTTTTTTTTAATTTTTTAAAGATTTTATTTATTTATTTGACAGAGAGAGACAGCCAGTGAGAGAGGGAACACAAGCAGAGGGAGTGGGAGAGGAAGAAGCAGGCTCCTAGCAGAGGATTCTGATGTGGAGCTCGATCCCAGAACGCTGGGATCACACCCTGAGCCAAAGGCAGATGCTTAATGACTGCACCACTCAGGCACCCCGAGCTCTTTTTTTTTAAATAATAATTTTTTATTATGGTATGTTAGTCACCATACAGTACCTCCCTAGTTTTTGATGTAAAGTTCCATGATTCATTATTTGCGTATAACACCCAGTGCACCATGCAATACGTGCCCTCCTTAATACCCATCACCAGCCTATCCCAATCCCCCACCCCCCTCCCCTCTGACGCCCTCAGTTTGTTTCCCAGAGTCCACAGTCTCTCATGGTTCATTCCCCCTTCTGTTTACCCCCCCTCATTCTTCCCTTCCTTCTCCTACCGATCTTCCTATTTCTTATGTTCCATAAATGAGAACAATTGCTTCTACACTTTGCTGAGGTGATTTTCGGGTTAAGCCATGCATTCAAAGTTCTGACAGTTAATTATTGTGCTTTAGCTTTGAATTTCTGTTTATGCAGAGCCTCACCATCAGCTGGAAATAAATGGATAATTGGGGTCCTTTCTGGTCTTGATCTTAGTATGCTCTTCGTTCTATCCATGTACATCAACTTCCAGATCCCCAAGAATATGTCAGTCTTTTCAAAACCTTCTACAGCTGTCTTATTCCCCTGATCTTTGTTTTAAAATTTTAGCTAGTCTCTTGCTTGTTCAACGAGTATTGAAGCCTCAGGCAGCTATAATATTAGCCTTTGATTTTTCGACACTGCTCACTATTTTTTTCAATGTCATATGGGCATGTGGGTTTCAACAGAGCTCTAAATCAGCAGCAACCAGCAACTAAGCTGATGGTCTTTGGAGGACCACCATAATCACAGAGTTAGGCATATTGTGGAAGAGGGCATGAGAGCAGCCTGAAGTTAAAAGATAATACCGTTTTATTGATGTTCAGTAGTTTTTCTTGAATATATGCTTTTCAGTTTGTTATGTGCTTCTGGTTTATGTCAGAGTTCTGAAATTGTTGTTTAAAACACTTTACCCACTTATTTTAGGAGAATAAGCTTTGCCAACATTCTTACTGTGCCTGAATTATAGTGGTTTTTAAAAGAATCCTTTATGCCGTGAGTAGTTCCCTAAACTTATTTAATATTTCTCACATTGCCTGGTACAGTGCTGAACAGATCAGACATGCTTGAAAGGCTTTTGATTCTTTGAAAACCATCATATATTACTCTGTTCAGTGAGGAATTGATACATGTCACTGCCCAAATAACTGCACAAGAGTGGAAAAATAGTGTTTGAGTACTTTTGCTGCATATTATTCTCAACACTTTACATTATACATTTGAAAAAGGCTTACAGACCATTTGATCCGCAGCCTTTTCATTGCACAGGTTTATATGTTATGTTATGTCCTACTTTAGAGTTGCCAAAACACTTTCTTATCCATGGTCCCACTGATCCTTAACTCAGATATTCAGGCATATGTGGTTGTTTTATACTTGAGGAAATTTTAGACAGTTCAGTCACACAAAGTTAGTGCTGGAATCAGGAATTGAAATCAGATTTTCTGTCTTCTTGACCCTACACAGTGCAATCTCACATGTTCCAATGTAAATATGAAAATGATAAGAATAAGAACAAATAGTAATAATTTAACAGAATGCAAAATGTTAGTCTTTCTATCTTCTTGAATTTCACAAAGAGGGCATAAGACCTAGGAAAATAAATGTCAAATATATTCCTGTCAGACTGGACTAGGTTCTGCTGTAAAAACAACCAAACCCAAAATATGTGTGGTTTGACACACAAAAGTATATTTCTCATTCACACAAGATGTCTAGTGCATATCATCAAGGGAGCTTTGCTCATCCTGGTCATATAAGGTTTTAGCTTGATGGAGGCTCAATCTCAACACTAACTTTTGTGACTACTGCAGTAGTGGCTCTTTAAACTACTATCTGGAAGTTTTCTGCTCAATTTATTGGGCAAAGCAAGTCACATGGCCCTATCTTGCCTCATGGCAGTCAGAGATGTGCATTCCTATTATGTGTCAAAAGGGAGGAAAGCTGTAAATATTTGATGAACAACACAAATGACTATCACTATCACAACCAATATCCTTAAGTGAGGTGCCAGACCACCCACAAATACATGGTAAGGTACTGAAACAGAATTATGTCATAAATCCAACTCTCATCTACATAGAAGGGGTTGAGGTCAGAGAGTCTCAGTGGGAAGATTTCATTGGACAACTAGTGTTCTGAGTGTTTCCTTCTTCTGATTCACATGGGTAATGAAACTGGATATTTTTCTTCACCTCAAGCCAAGTGAGAGAAAGCTCAAGGTGGGGCCTTTTGCAAGACAAGTGTTCCCCTGGAGTTTGAGAAACACAAGGACTAGTATTTAATTCGCAGTTGGGAAGACTAGAGGTACAGAGCCATGGTTGTACTGCCTGTTCCACAGCAGAGTCAAAAGGGGCTTCACAGAGAGAAAACAGCACCTCCTCCAGACAGTAAGCCAACAGTGTGTACTTTTCTGGGGAAGAGATGTTTTTCAAGAGTTAGGGAGCTTAGAAAGTGGGAAGCCTGAGAAGTGTCATTGCCATGTGGGAGTTACAGTCGAAGATCCTCGGTAGGAGTCTTTTCAAGGAATGCACAAAAGTGGCCCATGAGAGAGAAAAATGACCACTGAGCTGATTGACAATTCTGATTTTTTTAAAGATTTTATTTATTTATTCAGTCAACAGAGATAGAGACAGCCAGCGAGAGAGGGAACACAAGCAGGCGGAGTGGGAGAGGAAGAAGCAGGCACACAGTGGAAGAGCCTGATGTGGGGCTCGATCCCATAACGCCGGGATCACACCCTGAGCTGAAGGCAGACGCTTAACCGCTGTGCCACCCAGGTGCCCTGACAATTCTGATTCTTCCTAAATTTTTTACATACATTACTTAATTTGTCACAGTATCTTATAAGGCCAGTTTTGTTATTACCCTCATTTTACAGATCTTGAAAGCTGAGCCACAAAGAGGTTAAGTAACTTGCCCAGAGTCACAGATAGTAAGTGATAGAGCCAGAATTTGAACCAAAACTATCCAATTCCATAGTACAATATTTAACTCTCTAGCTGTCCTGCCTGCCTTCTGTAATGATGGCCCATGTGTGTCACTAGTGGAAAATTAAGAGCTTTGTATAGACTCATTTTAAATAGGTGATCTGATTTTTTAACTAAAATTTTTAAAATTTGGACTAAAAATTAAATTTTGTGAGGCAAAAGCAAAAGTCCAGTCTAAGTAATCAAGAAACACACAGTTTTTGAGGCTCTGGTGTCTTTTTATAGTATGATATTTTTTAAAAAATATTTTTATTATCTTTCTTACTTGGAGAATTGAATAAAATGGCTTTGCAAGAAACAGTACAAATCTTTATAGATTATGGTTGACTTTAATTGAAATGAGTTATTTAAAAAGAAAATAATATAGATAAATACTAAAGTATTTAGTTATATATGAGCCTGAACAGTTACACACATGTGAATATGTGTAACACCATACATGGCAAAATGAATAAGATATACTGTAGGGTTTTTCATTAAATTCATGACCATGAATATAAAATGCATAGTCAGTACTTCTTTTATCCATTCCTAGAAATCCAAACTAGCGCCCTAATAATTCTTTCTCCCATTCTTCAAAATAATCATTTCACTTCATTTTCTCTTCTCAGACTTTCCTCTCCCTTCCCTTTACCACTCTTATTACATAACAGAATCTCAGATACCTGTAAGACAATAATAAAATATCCAAAATGCATGTCATCAGAGCCCCAGAAGAGAGGAGGGAAAAAAAGAGTGGGACTGGAAAGTATTTGAATGGCTGAAATTCCCAAATCTGGAGAAACAAACTTACAGATTCAAGAATCTAAATGAATCACAAATAGGATAAACCTGAAGAAAGCCATGTCAAACTTCTGAAAACTGAAGACAAAGGAAAAATCTTTAAAGAAGCTGAAGGGAAATGACACACAAAGAAGCTGAAGAGAAATGACACATCCCCTATATGAGGAAAACAATTGAATGACAGCCAATTCTCATCAGAAATAATGGAATCCAGAGGAAAGTGGCACAAAATTTTTAATTTCTCAAAGTAAAGAACTGTCAGCCTGAAATTTGGTATTTGCAGCAAAATTACCCTTCAGGAATGAAAGGGAACCAAAAACATTCTCAGATGAAAGAAAACTAAAAGAATTTGTTTCTGGCACACCCCCATTACAGAATGTCTAAAGGATGTTCTTCAAATAGAAAGTAAATTATAAAAGAAAAAAAATGTTGGAGAATCAGGGAGTAAGAAAGGTCAAAGGAAAGGGCAAAAATATGGGTAATACAATAGACTATGCTTCTTTTTGTGAGTTTTCTAAATCATATGCTTTATTAGTTTCCTAGGGTTCTGTAACAAAGTACCATGAACTTGGTGGCTTAAAACAACAGGAATTTATTCCCTCACAGTTCTGGAGGCTAGAAGTCTGAAATCAAGATGTTGACAGGGTCATGCTCCTTCCAAAGCCTGCAAGGTTGTTGGTTGCCTCAAGCTTTCCTATGGGAGCATAACTCCATGTTCTACCTCTGTCATCACATGGCATTATCCGTGTGTGTGTGTGTGCGTGTGTGTGTGTGTGTGTGTGTGTACATGTGTGTGTCTTTGTCTGTGCTTTCTTTGTTTCTCTCTGCTTCTCTTCTCTTCTTACAGGGAAACCATCCATATTGGATTAGACCCCACCTCAATCCAGTATGAACTCATCTTAATTTATCTAATTATATCTGCAACAACTTTATTTCCGAATAAGGTCATATTCTGAAGTACTGAAGGTTAGGACTTAAACATATCCTTTCAGAGGAACACAAATCAACCCATAAAACTTATGCCTTCTGGACGCCAAAGTTCATGTCCTTCTCACATCCAAAGTACATTAACCTTATCACAACATCCCCCAAAGTCTTAACTAGCATCAACTCTAAAATTAAAATCTCATATCTAAATGCCATCTAAATCATGTGTAGGTGAGATTCTTAAGTATAGTATATTCTAGGGTAAAATTTTAAGTGTCTAACTCAAGAAACTAGAAAAAGCAAAGCAAAATAAAACAAAAGTAAGCAGAAGGAAAGAAATAATGAAGATAAGGGTATAAATCAACAAAATTGCAGCATCTAGGTTAGTATTTTAATTAAATAACTGCATAACGTAGCCTAGCCAAGTTGACAATTAAAATTAACTATCACAACACTGTTTTTTCTCTTTCTCTATTATTTTTCTCTGACTTAGTTGCATATAATATACTCTGTATTTTATTTAGGCATTTTAGATTTTGTCTGTTTCCTCCAACTTCAACATAATCTCCAGAAGGCAGGAAATTTTGTCTATTTTGTTCCCTGTTGTATACAACTCCTAGAATGGTGTCTAGTACATATTATGGAGTAAGTAAATATTTGTGAACTAAATGAATTACTATTCAGAAACTAACTCAACAATGTCCCATATATTTCGGGATATGTACAAGGATATAGTTTAGAACACCAAAAAATTGGAAATCAATCAAATGTCTATTAATAGTGGAATGAAATTCAAAAATTATATTCATACAACCAAATTCTCTTGTTCATTTAAAATTAATTTAATAAAATTGCACATAGAAATATAGATAAATCCCAAAAACAAAATGTTAAACAGAAAAAATCAAGTTGCAAAATGACATATACACTCTGATAACTACAAAATTTAACAATGCACAAAACAATTTTAAATAATGTTTATGGATATACATGAATGTAGAGACAGATACTCACCTATATCAGGTTACCTGTAGGGAGGAAAGGAAATCAATGAGATGGGTGGGGGACTTTAATTTTATACATAATTTTCAGTGTTAAAAAACAACAATCTTTTCAACAATTCCTTGGCAATTCAGGGCCTTTCTGGTTCCACACAAATTTAAGAGCTGTTTGTTCCACTTCGTTGAAAAATGTCATTGGTATTTTGATTGGGATGGCATTGAAAGTGTAGATTGCTCTGGGTAGCAGAGACATTTTAACTGTGTTTATTCTTCTGATCCATGAGCATGGAATATTTTTCCATCTTTTTGTGTCTTCTTCAATGTCTTTCAAGAGTGATTTGTAGTTTCTAGAATATAGATCCTTTATGTCTCTGGTTAAATTAATTCCAAGATAACATATGATTTTTGGTGCTATTTAAAATAGAATGAATTCCCTAATTTCTCTTTCCTCAGTCTCATTGTTCATGTATAGAAATGCAACTGATTACTGAGCATTGATTTTGTATCCCGCCACATTACTGAATTGCTCTATAACTTCTAGTAGTTTGGGGGCGGATTCTTTTGGGTTTTCCATATAGAGTATCATGTCACCTGCGAAGAGAGACAGAATGACTTCTTCTTTGCCGATTTGGATACCTTTTATCCCTTTTTGTTGTCTGATTGCTGTTGCAAGGACTTCTAGTACTATGTTGAATAACAATGGAACACAATAAAGAACCCAGAAATGGACCCTCGGCTCTTTGGGCAACTAATCTTTGACAAAGAAGGAAAAAACAACCAGTGGAAAAAAACAGTCTCTTCAATAAATGGTGCTGGGAAAATTGGACAGCTACATGCAAAAGAATGAAACTTGACCACTCTCTCACACCATACACAAAGATAAACTCCAAATGGATGAAAGACCTCAATGTGAGACAGGAATCAATCAAAATCATAGAGGAGAATATAGGCAGCAACCTCTACGACATTGGCCACAGCAACTTTTCTCATGACACATCTCCAAAGGCAAGAGAAACAAAAGAAAAAAATGAACCTGTGGGACTTCATCAAGATCAAAAGCTTCTGCACAGCCAAGGAAACAGTCAAAAAAACTAAGAGGCAGCCCATGGAATGGGATAAGATATTTGCAAATGACACTACAGATAAAAGACTGGTATCTAATATCTACAAAGAAATTCTCAAACTCAATATACAAGAAAAAAATAATCAAATCAAAAAATGGGCAGAAGATATGAACAGACACTTATCCAATGAAGACACAAAAATGGCTAACAGACACATGAAAAATGTTCAAAATCATTAGCCATCAGGGAAATTCAAATCAAAACCACCTTGAGATACCACCTTAAGTCAGTTAGAATGGCAAAAATTGACAAGGCAGGAAACAACAAATGTTGGAGAGGATGTGGAGAAAGGAGATCCCTCCTACATTGTTGGTGGGAATGAATGTTGGTACAGCCACTTTGGGAAACAGTGTGGAGGTCCCTTAAAAAGTTAAAAATTGAGCTGCCCTATGATCCAGCCATTGCACTACTGGGTATTTACCCCAAAGATACAGACATAGTGAAGAGAAGGGCCATATGCACCCCAATGTTCATAGCAGCATTGTCCACAATAGCTAAATTGTGGAAGGAGCTGAGATGCCCTTCAACAGATGACTGGATTAAGAAGATGTGGTCCATATATACAATGGATTATGACTCAGCCATCAGAAAGAACGATTACCAACCTTTGCAGCAACATGGAAGGGACTGGAGGGGATTGTGCTAAGTGAAATAAGTCAAGCAGAGAAAGACAATTATCATATGGTTTCACTCATTTATGGAACATAAGAAATAGGAGGAAGATCGGTAGGAGAAGGAAGGGAAGAATGAAGGGGGTAAACAGAAGTGGTAATGAACTATGAGAGACTGTGGACTCTGGGTAACAAATTGAGGGATTCAGAGGGGAGGGGGTGGGAGATTGGGATAGGCCAGTGATGGGTAGTAAGGAGGGCACATATTGCTTGGTGCACTGGGTGTTATATGCAAGTAATGAATCATGGAACATTGCATCAAGAACTGGGGATGTACTGTATGGTGACTAATATAACAAAATAAATATTTTAAAAAAAGAAAAATTATAATAATTAAGGTAATTTTTATTGGCACACACATAGACAAAGTAACCAGTGGAACATAATAAAGACAATCTGAAACACCGCCCCCCAAAAAAAAAGAAAAAAGAAAAAAAACCAGAAATGCCAGTGATTTCTGAGCATTGATTTTGTATTCTGCCACATTACTGATTTGTCTATAACTTCAGTAGTTTGGGATGGATTCTTTTGGATTTTCCATATAGAGTATCATGTCATCTGTGAAGAGAGACAGTTTGACCTCTTCTTTGCCGATTTGGATACCTTTTATCCCTTTTTGTGGTCTGATTGCTGTTGCAAGGACTTCTAGTCCTATGTTGAATAATAGTGGCGAGAGTGGGCATCCTTGTCCAGTTCCTGATCTTAAGGGAAAGGCTTCCAGCTTTTCCCCATTGAGAATGATACTTGCTGTAAGCTTTTCATGGATGGTTTTTTTGAGATTGAGGAATGTACCCTCTATCCCTACACTCTGAAGGGTTTTAATCAGGAAAGGATGCTGTACTTTGTCAAATGCTTTTTCTGCATCTATTGAGAGGATCATATGATTCTTGGCTTTTTTCTTGTTGATATAATCTATCACACTGATAGATTTGCGAATGTTGAACCACCCTTGCATCCCAGGGATGAATCCCACTTGGTCATGATGGATAATCCTTTTAATGTACTGTTGGATCCTATTAGCTAGGATCTTGTTGAGAATTTTGGCGTCCATATTCATCAGGGTTATCGGTCTGTAATTCTCCTTTTTGATGGGGGTCTTTGCCTGGTTTGGGGATCAAGGTAATATTGGCCTCATAGAATGAGTTTGGTAGTTTTCCTTCTGTTTCTATTTTTTTGAAATAGCTTTAGAAGAATAAGTATTATTTCTTCTTTGAATGTTTGGTAGAATTCCCGGGGAAATCCATCAGGCCCTGGCGTTTTGTTTTTTGGAAGGTTTTTGATCACTGCTTCAATCTCTTCATAATTAATTGTTCTGTTTAAATAATCAATTTCTTCCTGTTTCAGTCTTGGTAGTTTATAGGTTTCCAGGAAGGCATCCATTTCTTCCAGCTTGTTTAATTTATTGGCATAAAGCTGTTGATAAAAGGTTCTATGATCTTTCCTATTTCACTGGTGTTGGTTGTGACCTCTCCCTTTTCATTCCTAATTTTATTAATTTGGGTCCTTTCTCTATTCTTTTGGATAAGTCTTGCGAGTGGCTTATCTATTTTATTTATTCTTTCAAAGAACCAGCTTCTAGTCTGTTGATCTGCTCTACTGTGCTCCTGGTTACTAATTCGTTGATCTCTGCTCTAATCATGATCAACTGCTTTCTTGTGCATGGATTAAGCCTGTTCTTCTGTTACTGTTCCAGCTTCTTGAGGTGAGAATATAAAAACTGCATTTTAGATTTTTCTATTCTTTTCAGTGAGGCTTGGATGGCTATGTATTTTCCCTTTAGGACTGCCTTTGCAGTGTCCCATAGGTTTTGGACCGTTGTGTTTTCATTCTCGTTGGTCTCCATAAATTGTTTAAGTTGAATTTTGATTTCCTGGTTTATCAAATCATTCCTGAGCAGGATGGTTCTTAGTCTCCAATTGTTGGAGTTTCTTCCAAATTTTTCCTTGTGGTTGAGTTCCAATTTCAAAGCATTGTGGTCTGAGAATATGCAGGGAATAATTTCAGCCTTTGGTATCGGTTGAGTCCTGTTTTGTGACCCAGAGCATGGTCTATTCTGGAATGTTCCATGTGCTTTAGAATAGAATGTGTATTCTTTTGTTCTGGGGTGTAGTGTTCTATATATATCTATGAGGTCCAACTCGTCTAGTATGGTATTCAAAGCTCTTGTTTCTTTGTTGATTTTCTGCTTGGATGATCTATCTATTGCTGATAGTGCAGTGTTGAGGTCCCCTACTACTAATGTATTTTTATCTATATGTCTCTTTATTCTGGTTAAGATTTGGCTTGTGTATCTAGATGCTCCCCTGTTGGGGGCATATATATTTATAATTGTCATATCCACTTGTTGGATACATCCTTTAAGAATAATATAGTGCCCTTCTGTATCTCTAACTATAGTCTTCAGTTTAAAATCCAATCTATCTGATATAAGAATTGCTACCCCAGCTTTCTTTTGAGGTCCATTGGCATGAAAGATGGTATTCCATCCCTTTACTTTCAGTCTGGATGTATCTTTAGGTTCAAAATGAGTCTCTTGTAGACAGCAAATGGATGGGTCATGTCTTTTTATCCAATCTGCAACCCTGTGGCTTTTATGGGAGCATTTAGGCTATTTACATTGAGACTGATTATTGAGAGATATGATTTTAATAATGCCATGTTGCCTGTAAAGTCTTTGTTTCTATAGATTGTGACTTTCAGTTCTGTATCACTCTTGGGGCCTTTTTACTTTTATAGAACCCCCCTTAACATCCCCTGTAGGGCTGGTTTCGTGGATAGGAAATTGGTCATTGACTGGCAGTTCTGGAAGGTCTTTATTTCTCCATGAATTCTGAATGACAACCTTGCTGGATAAAGGATCCTTGGCTGCATCTTTTTCTCTGAAAGAGCTTTAAAAATGCCCCCCCAACCCTTTCTCTCATTCCAGGTCTGTGTAGACAGGTCTGTCGTAATTCTGATGCCTTTGCCTTGGTACGTGGGAAATTTCTTTGCCATGGCCGCTTTCAATACTCTATCCTTGGATCTAATATTTGTGTATTGCACTATGACGTGACATGGTGTAGGTTTGTCATGGTTGAGCTTGGGAGGGGTCCTCTCTGCCTCTTGGACACGAATGCTTGTTTCCTTTGCTAGATTAGGAAAGTTTTCAGCTACAATTTGTCAAATATCTCTTCTAGACCTCTCTCTTTCTCCACCCCCTCGGGGATGCCGATGATTCTGACATTGGGACGTTTCATTGAGTCAGTAATCTCCCGTAACCTACATTCTTGAGATTGGATTTTTTTTGAGCCAAGTTTCTGTTTTAGCTTTCTCTTCTACTAACCCATCCTCCAATTCACTGATTTATTCTTCTGCTTCATTTACCCTGGCTGTCAGAGCATCTAGTTTTGACTGCATTTGATTCATAGCATTTTTAATTTCTGCCAGATTCACTCTCATTTCTGCCGTTAGAGATTCTATATTCTCCTTAATATTTTTGTTAATATTTTTTTAAGTCTACACATCATGTTGACCATTGTTACTCTGAATTCCATTTCTGATAATTTGGTTATATCCATATCCATGAGTTCTGTGGCAGAGGCCACAGACTCATTGTCTTTTCTTTGTTGGGGGGGATTTCTCCTTCTCGTCATTCTGATGAAGAGAGGTTGCAGGGTTGTCCAGAGCTCAAATTATTGACCGGGACCCATGCAGTGTGCACTTGTTTTATAGGAACCTTAGGGATGTAGATTTCTTGATTTTTCAGCCTGCCTTCTGGGGGAGGGGCCTGCCACGCTGATACTCAGGCAACCCTGTTTGCGTAGAGTCTCCATGTCCCCTGCAAGGGGGGATGGGGATGGGTACACTGAGAGCTGGTATTTCCAGGCTTTTGTTCTCTGGTGGCTTTCCCTGGCAGTTTGCTCTGCCTCTTCTGAGAGTCAGAGTAGCAGTGGCCAAATCCCAGCCTCTGTCTCAGAACAGAGGGATCGCAGTCTGCTCTCCACTTAGCTCTTCTGGCCTCTTTAACTCTGTTTCTGTTGGTGCTGCTAAACCCTACAGCATCCCGGGATGTGCACCCCACAGCCGGTATCCCAGCCCTCAATTCCAGGGCCGGCACGTCTCTGTCCTTTGTGTTTCTAACACCACCAGCTGCCAGCCACCCCTGCGCACTCCAGAGCTCCATTTCAGTGTGGTATGCGTGCACTCTGGAGCTCTGGTTTTCAGACTGGTCCCACGCGTTCCCGGTTCACAGTCTCAGTCTGCTCTCTTGAGGGTGCCGTCAGCGAGTCAGCCCGCTCCCCAGTGCAGGTGGCTACCGCTTCCCGGTGCCCCAATGCAGTGGCTCCCTCCCCCTTCCGTTTATCTTCCGATATCTGCGTGGCTCCCCGCTTCGTACCTCAATACTCAGTGCTGGAGATGTTCATTTGTAGAGATCCAGATGTATCTTTCTGTGTCTCAGGCTGATTCCGTGGGTGTTCAGGATTGTCTGGTAGTATCCAGCTCGACTCAGGGGACCAGCTGAAAAAGGGGACCCCTACTCCTCCGCCATCTTAACTCCTCCAAGCTGAAGGACAGAGTCTTAAATAAATGTCCTTCTATTGGATGGGACAAGTCATAATATAAAAATGTCATTTATTTTGTTATATTAATTTATAAGTTTAATTTGATCCTATAGTGACAGTAAGATTTTTGAACCCGAACAAACTGATTCTAAATGTCATATGAAAAAAATATTCATATCAAGAAAAGCCAGAAAAACTATAAAAAAGAAGAGCTATGAGGAGGGATTTGTCTTATGAGATAAAAAAGTGTATTATAAAAATACATAAATTAAAATAATTGTGTGGTACTGGTATATAAATTGTGTCCAAACCGTACTTTATTTCTGACCACTTCTCTCTATTCTGCTGTGCCTTCCTAATCTAAGTCACAGTTGTCTCTCTTCAATTACTACAACATTCTTGTAAATGGTCTCCCTATATGCATTCTGTCCACTTCCTCACCACACAGTACATTCTCCACATAAAAGATCCACAGAGGGATCTTTTAAAAACTTAGACCATGTCATTCTCCTGCTAGAAATTATAAATAGATAGGCACACCAATAGAACAAAGCAGAGTTCAAAAATAGCTCCAAATACACAAAAAAGATTGGTATGTGATGATGGCATAATTTCATATCAATGAAGAAAATATAAATTATTTTAAAATGGTGTTGGTACAACTAGCTAGTCATTGGAAAAAATAATTGGATCCTGGACTCATTCTTTACCCCAAAATGGATTTTTTATATTATATAAAAAGAATAAAGCCTTTCAAAACTAATTTAATTCCTTGTGTGGAAAGGAACAGATAGCGACCACATGGGAGCATCAACAGGTTTTCAGGCTATTGGTCATGTTCTATTTATTGACCTGGGTGCTGGTTACATGGAAGTGTAGAGTTTATGAAAATTCATTGAACCACACTTACAATATATGTGAAAATGTGCACTTTTCTTTACATCATATGTCAATTAAAATTTAAATAATCAAAATAATGAAGCTACAAAAGGAAAGAGAAAACATTGATGAATTTCACTATATAAAAATCATGATTTTTCTGCATGGGAAATATACTGTAAATAAAATCAAATGCAAACTGGGGAAAAGTTTGTAAAACATATAGCAAAGAACAAATTTCCTTAATAAATAGTTTGTAAGGGAAATGACCAAAATAACTTAATAAAAATTGGCAAAATACACAAGTTAACACTCACAGCAAAGTACATACAAATGGTTTTCATACAGATGAAAAAAAAATACATGGTCTTGTAATAAAACAAATGCAATTAGAAATTCCTAAAAGAAAGATTTTCTGTCCTTCAGATTTGGAAAAATGTTTTAAAATAACATACTGTATTGTAAAAGTATAAAGAAACTGTCAGTCCTGTGCATTGCTATCAAAAGCATAATCTTTGTAGTGTTCATTTGTTAATATCTAACAAAATTTTAAATGACATAATCAGGAACCCTGCAATACTTATATGTTAACTCCAATGTATTTACAAAAGATATGTATCATCATTTAAAATCATAAAAGTTTTGAAACAATCTACATTTCCATTTATTAAAAATCTAGTTATATAGAGAGGGAGCTGGCAATGGAGGAGGAGGATATTAGGCTCCCCTCATCCTAATAAACACAACTAGATAACTATCAAATAATCCTAAAAACCCCAGAAATAGACCTGAAGACTGACAGAACAAACTCCACAACTAAAGGGAGAAAAGAGGCCACACTGAAGAAGGTAGCAAGTGCAGACACATGGTTTACGGTAGAAGAAGATCCCGGGTGCTGCAAAGTGGAGGACGCTGTGGTTGCAGAGAAGGGCGAGAGAGAGGGGAGCACATAGAGGAACACACAGGGAGAACCTGTCCCCAAAAGAGGGCTGAGAAGAGCTGAATTTTGTGAGTTCTTGCAACCGCCGGGGCTTAAAACCTGGAGTTTTAAAGGTCATTGGGCTTTACTGGGATAGATCTTAGAGGGCATTTGAATTTGGATGTTTTCCTTCCTTTTCTATTTTCTCAGCCTGGGGCCTGCTGTTTCAGGTAGTGTCTCTGGTGTGTGCTATGTGTGCTCTGCTATTGTGTTTTGGCTGCTCTATCCTTCAGGCCAGTTTTCTGCAGAGGCTCAACATGCTTGTGGGCAGTGTTTGATCCCTGGTGTGAATGTGATGAGATTAAACTAAATGTGCTCTGGTCTGCTTGTGAGAGACCTGACCTCACCTCCACCAGAAGTGAGGCCCTGCAGAACTCTGTGGTCTGGAGATGAGGTGTGGGCTGGGATTTGTGTTGCTCTTCTGGGGGAAGGGCCCACCATGCTGGGACTGAGGCAAGCTTGACTGAGAAGGGCAGTCCCACCAGACTGCAGGGAGGTAGCACTTGGTGTAAGCAAATTAGGCAGCCAGTGTCAATCAGAAAATCAAAGAAGAAATTTAAAAATATGTGAAAACATGAAAATGAAACTGAAAACACAACAGTCCAAAACCTTTAGGATGCACTAAAAGCAATGATAAGAGGGAAGTATATACCAATACAGGCCTACCTCAAGAAAAATCTCATATAAACAACCTAACTTTACACCTAAAGGAGCTAGAAAAAGAAAAACAAATGAAACCTTAAAACAACAGAGAGAAGGAAATAATAAGGATTAGAGTAGAAATCAATGATGTAGAAACTAAAAAAACAATTGAACAAATCAATGAAACTAGGGCTGGTTCTTTGAAAAAAATTAATAAAATTGATAAGCCTCTAGCCAGACTTGTCAAAAAGGAAAGAAAAAGGACCCAAATAAATAAAATCACAAATGAGAGAGAAGAAATAATAACAAACAGCACAGAAATACAAACAATCATAAGAGAATATTATGAAAAACTGTATGTTAATAAATTGGACAACCTGGAAGAAATGAATAAATTCCTAGAAACATATAAACTACCAAAGTAGTTGACTACCAAAGTAGTCTTCCCTGAGAGAGGAAGAAATAAAAAACTTGAACAAACTGGGGCGCCTGGGTAGCGCAGTCATTAAGCGTCTGCCTTTGGCTCAGGGCGTGATCCCGGCATTCTGGGATAGAGTCCCACATCAGGCTCCTCGGCTGGGAGCCTGCTTCTTCCTCTCCCACTCCCCCTGCTTGTGTTCCCTCTCTTGCTGGCTGTCTCTCTGTCACATAAATAAAATAAAATCTTAAAAAAAAAAAAACTTGAACAGACTGATAGCCAGAGAAGAAATTGAATCAGTTATCAAAAAACTGTCAACTCCCAACAAAGTCCAGAAGCAGATGACTTCACAGGTAAATTTTACTAAACATCTAAAAAGAGTCAATACATATTCATTTTATGAGACCAGCATTACCCTGATACCATAACCACATGGAGACACCACTAAAAAAAGAGAACTACAGGCCAATATCCCTGATGAACATCCGTATGAATAAATTCTCTAGGAAATACCAGCAAACTTATCCAACAATACATTCTAAAAAATTCACTATGATCAAGTTGGATTTATTCCTGGGCTTCATCAGCGATTCAATACTCGCAAATCAATCAATGTAATACACACATTAATAAAAGAAAGGATAAGAACCACATGATCATTTCAATAGATTCAGAAAATGCATTTGACAAAGTACAACATCCATTCATGATAAAAGCCCTCAACAAAGTAGGTTTAGAGGGAACATACTTCAGCATAATAAAGGCCATCTAGGAAAAATATCATCCAACTAATATCATCCTTAATGTAGAAAAACTAAAAGCTTTTACTCTAGAGTCAGGAACAAGGCAGGGATGTCCACTCTCGCCACTGTCATTTAACATAGTACTGGAAGTCCTAGCCACAGCAATCAGATGATGAAAAGAAAAAAAAGACATCTAAATTAGTAAGGAAGAAGTCAAATTTTCACTAGTTACAGAACTGCTAAGACAGATACACGAATTCAGTCAAGGCACAGGATACAAAATCAATATATAGAAATCTGTTGCATTTCTTTCTCTTTTTTAAGATTTTATTTATGTATTTGACAGAAAGAGAGACAGCCAGCGAGAGAGGGAACACAAGCAGGGGGAGTGGGAGGGGAAGAAGCAGGCTCCCAGCAGAGCAGAGTGCCCGAGGTGGGGCTCAATCCCAGAACTCTGGGATCATGCCCCGAGCCAAAGGCAGATGCTTAACGACTGAGCCACCCAGGCACCGCTCTGCTGCATTTCTATACACAAATAATGAAGCAGCAGAAATAGAAACTAAGGAATCAATGCCATTTACAATTGCACCAAAACTCATAAGATACTGAGGAATAAACCTAACCAAAGAGGTGAAAGACCTGTACCCTGAAAACTATGAAATACTGGTGAAAGAAATGGAAAAGGGCACAAAGAAATGGAAAGACATACCATTCTTATGGATTGGAAGATCAACTACTGTTAAAATGTCTATACTACCTAAAGCAATCTACACATTTAATGCAATCCCTAACAAAATATCAATGACATTTTTCACAGAGCTAGAACAAACAATCCTAAAATTTGTATGGAACCACAAAAGACCCCAAATAGCCAAAGGAACCTTGAAAAAGAAAAGCAAAGCTAGAGGCATCACAGTTCCAGAGTTCAAGTTATATTACAAAGCTGTAGTGATCCAAACAGTATGGTACTGGCACAAAAATAGACACATAGATCAATGGAACAGAATAGAAAACCCAGGAAAAAAAAGGAAAACCCAGAAATGAATCCACAACTATATGGTCAATTAATCTTCAACACAACAGGAAGGACTATGCAATGGGAAGAAGACAATCCCTTCAGCCAATGGTCTTGAGAAAACTGGACAGTAACATGCAAAAGAAGGAAATTAGACCACTTTTTTACACCAAACACAAAAATAAATTCAAAATGGATGAAAGACCTAAATGTGAGAGTTGAAATCATAAAAATCCTAGAGGAGAACACAGGCAGTAACCTCTCTGACATTGACCATAGCAACTTCTTTCTAGATATGTCTCTGGAGGCAAGGGAAATAAAAGCAAAAATAAACCATAGGGACTTCAACAAAATAAAAAGCTTCTGCACAATGAAGGAAACAATCAACAAAACTAAAAGACAACCAACAGAATGGGAGTAGATATTTGCAAATGACATATCTGATAAAGAGTTAGTCTTCGAAATATATAAAGAACTTATAAAACTCAACATCCCAAAAATGAATAATCCAATTTAAAAACTGGCAGAAGACATGAAGAGACATTTTTCCAAAGAAGACATCCAGATGACTAACAGACACATGAAAAGATGTCCAGCATCACTCATCGTCAGGAAAATACAAATGAAAACTATAATGAAATATCACCTCACACATATCAGAATGGCTAAAATCAACAACACAAGAAGCAACAGGCATTGGTGAGGATGCGGAAAAAGGGGAACATTCCTGCACCATTGGTGGAAATGCAAACTGGTGCAGCCACTCTGGAAAACAGTGTGGAGGTTCCTCAAAAAGTTAAAAATAGAACTACCCTATGATCCAGGAATTGCACTACTAGATATTAATCCAAAGAATACAAAAATACTAATTCAAATGGATACATGCACCCCAATGTTTATACTAGCATTATATACAATAGCCAAATTATGGAACTAGCCAGTGTTCATCAACAGATGAATGCATAAAGAAGAGGTGGTATATATGTACAATGGAATATTACACAGCCATAAAAGGAATAAAATCTTGCCGTTTGCTGCAACATGGATGGAGCTAGAATATTATGCTAAGCAAAATAAGCCTGTCAGAGACAAAAAAATACCATATGATTTCATTCATATGTGGAATTTAAGAAACAAAACAAATTAGCAAAGGGACCAAAAAAAGAGGGAGAGAAGCAAACCAAGAAACAGAGTCTCAACTATGGAGAACAAATTGTTGGTTACCAAAGGGGAGGTGGGTGAGGGGATAGGTTGAATAGGTGATGGGGATTAAAGAGTGCACTTGTGATGAGTAATCAGTGTTGTATCAAAGTGTTGAATCGCTATATTGTACACCTTGAAATTAATATTACACTGTATGTTAACTGACTGGAATTCAAATAAAAATTTTAAAAACAACAGAAACAAAAAGAATCTAATAAAATAAATTTTTGTATGCTCATAATATAGAATACTACATAGTAATTAAAAATAACCAAAAAGTTCTGCTGTCAGTACCTATGTGAAAGGATATTTATAGAAACAAGATTTACTTTTAAATGATTTAATATACTGTGAATAGTATGGTGCTAATATTACATTAGCCCCCATTATCCACAGGAGATACCTTCCAAGACCCCCACTGGATGCATGAAACCTTGAATAGTACCAAAACTTACACACATTGTTTTTCCCTATAGTAAAGTTTAGTTTATAAATTAGCACAATAAGATATTAACAACAATAATGATAAAAGAAAACAATTATAACAATGTACTGCAATAAAAGTTATGTGAGTGTAGTTTTTCTCTCTCTCAAAATATCTCATTGTACTGTATCCTTCTTGTGATGACATGAGATGATAAAATGCCTATGCCTACATGATGCGATGAAGTGAGGTGAATGACAGGCATTGTGACATAGCACAGTCTACAACTGACCTTTTCGCTATATGTCAGGAGTATCATTGGCTTTCAGATTGTGGTTGACCTCAGGGTAACTGAAACTATGGAAAGCAAAACTGCAGATAAAGGGACTACTGTATACTTCCTTAGTCCTTGATAGTGATACCATTAAAATACTCCATTAAGAAAGAATTGGGGGGGGAGGGGCAGAGGGAGAAGGAGAGAGAGAATCCCAAGCAGGCTCCATGCTGGGATTTGATCTCATGCCAGGGCTCGATCTCACCACCCTGAGATCATGACCTGAGCCAAAATCAAATATTCAACTGACTGAGTCACCCAAGAACCCCAAGAAATTTTATAAAGGAAATTTTTTCTTTTATTGAAAAATATTTGATATAAAATATTTTAGTGTTTTCAGATGTACATAGTGACTTGATATTTATAAGCATTATTATATGGTCACCAAATTGAGTCTGGTTACTATCTGTCAGAATTCAGTTTGTGCAATATTATTGACTATCTTCCCTATGCTGTACATTAAATCCCCCTGTCTTAATTATTTTATAACTGGAAAAATGTACTTGTTAATTCCTCTCACCTATATCATCTTCCTCCTACCACGCCCTCCCCTCTGGCAACCATCACTCTGTTCTTGGTGTTTGTGAGTCTGTTTCTGTTTGGTTTGTTTGTTCATTTGTTTTGATTTTTAGATTCCGCATATAAGTGAAACCATATGGTATTTGTCTTTCTCTAACTTATTTCACTTTTTGTACCCTCTAGGTCCATTCATATTGCAAATGGCAAAATTTTAGTCTTTTTTATGACAATAAAACTCCATTCTATGTATATGTGTGTGTGTGTATATATATATGATATGTATATATATATGGTATGTATATATGTGTATATTTATATAAATGATATGTATATATACGATATATATATCGTATATATACACACATATATATATATGATATATATATATATCATATCTTCCTTATTCATTCATTTATCAATGAACACTTGGGTTGCTTACATATATATTGGATATTGCAAATTATGCTGCATATGCATATATCTTTTTGAATTAGTGTTTTTGTTTTCTTCAGGTAAATACCCAGTATTCAAATTATTGGATAACCTAGTATTTCCATTTTTAATTTTTTGAGGAACCTCCATGCTGTTTTCCACAATGGATGTGCCAGTTGACATTCCCACTAACAATGCATGGTTCCTTTTTCTCCACAACTACTCCTCAACCACTTACTATTTCTGTATTTTTTTTTAATTTTAGCCATTCTAACAAGTGTAAGGTGATATCTCATTGTGGTTTTGATTTTCATTTCAATGTGATTTTAAAATTTCTTTTTCTGAAAGATCATTATTAGTGTATAGAAACATGACTGATTTCTTCATATTGATTTTGTATCTGGAAACTTATTAGCATTTCCCTTATGGCTTTCATTTCCTTTCTGAATTTGCTTATCAGGTTTTTTTTAAGATTTCATTTATTTATTTTGACAGAGAGAGATAGCCAGCGAGAGAGGGAACACAAGCAGGGGGAGTGGGAGAGGAAGAAGCAGGCTCCCAGCGGAGGAGCCGGATGTGGGACTCGATCCTAGAACGCCAGGATCACGCCCTGAGCCGAAGGCAGCCGCCTAACGACTGCGCTACCCAGGCGCCCCTGCTTATCAGTTCTAATAGCTTTTATGGAGGAGGCTTTAGGGTATTCTACATAGAGTATCATGTCATATACAAATAATAAGTTTTACTTCTTCCTTTTTAGTTTAGATGCCTTTTGGTTATTTTTGTTGCTTAATCGCTGTTGTTAAAACTTTCCATACTATGTGGAGTAAAAGTGGCAAAAGTGGGCAAACTTGTCTTATTCCCAATCTTGGAAGAAAGACCTCAGATCTTCATTATTGAGTTAAGTTATCTGTGTGGGTTTGTCATATATAGCCTTTATCATGTTGAGGTATGTTCCCTCTGTACATACTTATAGAGAGATTTTTTAAAAATTATCAATGGATGTTGAATTTTGTCAAATGCTCTTTTTGTATTTATTGAGATGATCACATGATTTTTACCCTTTGCTTTGTTAATGTGGTGTATCACATTGATTGAGTTGTGGATATTGAATCATCTTTGCAAACCTGAAATAAATTTCACTTGATCATGTTGTATGGTTCTTTCAACATATTGTTGAATTCAGCCTGCTGATATTTTGTTGAGGGGTTTTATATCTATGTTCACTAGGGATATTAGTGTGTAATTTTCTTTATTTTTTAGGGTTTTTGTTTAAGTATCAGAGTAACACTAGCCTTGTGGAATGTGTTCGGAAGCATTCCCTTCTCTTCCTTTTTTTTGGAATAGTTTAAGTAGTAACCCTTCTTTAAAGATTTGGTAGGATTTGGGGTGCCTGAGTGGTACAGTTCATTGAGCATTGGACTCTTGGTTTCGGCCCAGGTCATGATCTCAGGGTCCTGGAGTCATGTCTGGCTCCATGCTCAGGGCAGAGTCTGCTTAGGATTCTCTCTCCCTCATCTTCTGCCCCTCTCCCCTCAAATAAATAAGTAAACCTTTAAGAAAAATAGATATTTGGTAGAATTCTCCAGTGAAGCTGTCTAATTCTGGGCCTTTGTTTGATGGTGTTTTTATTAATGATTTAATTTCATTATTAAGTAATTTGTCTATTCAGATTTTCTATTACTTACTGATTTAGTCTTGGAAGTTTATGTTTCTAGGAATTTACCCATGTCTTCTAGGTTGACCAGTTTGTTGGTGTGTCATTGTTCTAGGGTTGTCTTATGATCCTTTGTATTTCTGTGATATTGGTTGTAACTTCCCCACTTTCATTTCTGATTTCATTTATTTAGGTACTCTCTTTTTTTTAAAAAAAAGATATTATTTATTTATTTATTTATTTGAGAGAGAGAAAACAAGAGAACACAAGCAGGGTGAGGAACCATATGATCCTCTCAATGGATAAGAAAAAGCATTTGACAAAATACAACATCCTTCCTGGATTAAAACTCTCCACAGTGTAGGGATAGAGGGAACATACCTCAACATCATAAAAGCCATCTAAGAAAAGCCCACAGCAAATACTATTCTCAATGGGGAAAAACTGAGAGCTTTTCCTGTAAGGTCAGGAACACGACAGGGATGCCCACTATCACCACTTTTGTTCAACATAGTACTAGAAGTCCTAGCCTCAGCCATCAGACAACAAAAAGAAATAAAGGCATTCAAATTGTCAAAGAAGTCAAATTCTCTTCACAGATGACATAATACTTTATGTGGGAAACCCAAAAGACTCCATCCCCAAATTACTAGAACTCGTACAGCAATTCAGCTGTATGTGGCAGGATACAAAATCAATGCACAGAAATCAGTTGCATTTCTATACACTAACAATGTGACAGAAGAAAGAGAAATTAAGGAATTGATCCTATTTACAATTGCACCAAAAAACATAAGATATCTAACAACAATCCTAACCAAAGAGGTGAAGGATCTATACTCTAGAAACTACAGAACACTTATGAAAGAAATTGAGAAAGACACAAAGAGATGGAAAAACATTCCATGTTCATGGACTGGAAGAATAAATATTGTTAAAATGTCCATGCTGCCCAGAGCAATCTACACATTCAATGCAATCCTTATCAAAATAACATCGACATTTTTCACAGAGCTGGAACAAGCAATCCTAAAAGTTGTACGGAACCAGAAAAGACTCTGAATAGCCAGAGGAATGTTGACAAAGAAAACCAAAGCTGGGGACATCACAATGCCTGATTTCAAGCTATTCCTTATGTTCCACAAATGAGTGAACCCATATGATAATTGTCTTTCTCTGCTTGACTGATTCCATTTAGCATAATCCCCTCCAGTTCCACCCATGTCAATGCAAATGGGGTGGGTATTCATCCTTTCTGATAGCTGAGTAATATTCCATTGTATATATGAACCACTCCTTTATCCATTCATTTGTTGAAGGGCATCTCAGCTCCTTCCACAGTTTGGCTATTGTGGACATTGCTGCTATGAGCTTTCGTGTGCAGGTGCCCATTCTTTTTCACTAAATCTCTATCTTTGGTGTAAATAGCCAGCAGTGCAATTGCTGGGTCATAGGGTAATTCCATTTTTAATGTCCCAAGGAACCTCCATACTGTTTTCCAGAGTGGCTGCACCAGCTTGCATTCCCACCAACAGTGGAACAGGGTTCCCCTTTCTCCACAATCTCACCAACATTTGTGGTTCCCTGTCTTGTTAATTTTAGCCATTCTGACTGGTGTAAGGTGGTATCTCATTGTGGTTTTGACTTATATTTCACTGATGGCTAGTCATGTTGAACATTTTTTCATGTGTCTGTAAGCCATTTGTATGCCTTCTTTGGAGAAGTGTCTGTTCATGTCTTCTGCCCATTTCTTGACTGGATTATTTGTTTTTAGGGTGTCAAGTTTGAGAAGTTCTTTATAGATCTTGGATACCAGCCCTTTATCTGTAATGTCATTTGCACATATCTTCTCCCATTCCATGGGTTGCCTCTTAGTTTTGTTGACTGTTTCCTTTGCTGTGCTTTCTATCTTGATGAAGTCCCAATAGTTCATTTTTACTTTTGTTTCCTTTCTTTTTAGAGACTTGAAAGAAGTCACTGTGGCCAATGTCAAAGAGGTTACTGCCTATTTTTTGCCCTAGAATTTTGATGGATTCCTATCTCACATTTAGGTCTTTCATCCGTTTTGAGTTTATCATTGTGTATGGTGTAAGAGAATGGTCCAGTTTCATTCTTTGCATGTGGCTGTCCAATTTTCCCAGCACCATCTATTGAAGAGACTATCTTTTTCAATTGGATATTCTTTACTGCTTTGTCAAAGATTAGTTGACCACAGTGTTGAGGGTCCATTTTTTGTGCTCTCTATTCTGTTCCATTGATCTATGTGTCTGTTTTTGTGTCAATACCGTGCTGTCTTGATGATCATAGCTTTGTAATATAGCTCAAAGTCAGGCATTGTGATGTCCCCAGCTTTGGTTTTCTTTGTCAACATTTCCCTGGCTATTCAGAGTCTTTTCTGGTTCCATACAAATTTTGGAATTGCTTGTTTCAGCTCTGTAGAAAAATGTCGATGGTATTTTGATAAGAATGCTTTGAACGTGTAGATTGCTCTGGGCAGCATGGACATTTTAACAATGTTTATTCTTCCAGTCCATGAACATGGAATGTTTTTCCATCTCTTTGTGTCTTTCTCAATTTCTTTCATAAGTGTTCTGTAGTTTGTTGGTCTACAGATCTTTTACCTCTTTAGTTAGGTTTATTCCTGGGTATCTTATGGGTTTCGGTACAATTGTAAATAGGATCGATTCCTTAACTTTTCTTTCTTCTGTCTTGTTGTTAGCATATAGAAATACAACTGATTTTTGTGCATTGATTTTGTATCCTGTCATGTTGCTGAGTTTCTGTCCCCTACAACAAGGTCTTGAATTTGTTCCGGTAATCCCTTAGATCCTAATCCTGGTTGTAGATTTCAGAGACCCGAAGTGTGATAGACTTTACTGGAAACCATATCAAAAAGTGTGACAGCTATAAACATGGAGACTATGGCCGCTTGTAGGTTTGGGGTAGCAGAAAAAAAATAATGAAATAAATTACCACAAAACCAAAAGAAAAATATACAACAAAAAACCAGTGTACTAAAAAAGGAATGTGGCAATAATGCTTTGGCCTTGAGAATCCACTTGGCACAGCAACAGCTTAAGGACCTTGGCAACAGGCAAAGCAAGTATAGCATGTTTTAAATGAACAGGGAACCATAGCCCAGGAGACTAGTTTAGCTTTAGAAACTTCAGAAGGCAAACCAAAGGATTATCAAGAAATAAAGGGAAAGAACTCTTAATATCTTAGAGCTCAAATTTAGCTTACATTAGAAGGAAAAGAAGGATGTACTCCTAAAGATGTCCTTAGGCCTGGAGAATTTTGATTTGAGACTAGGAAAGGGGAGAGTATATTTTCTGTTGTTAAGTCAAGGAAGATAACTCAAATCTAAGAGATTTCACAGAAAAGGAAAAATATGAGAGGAAACTGGAATGACCTCCCTTACCCCACCCCTCTTGCAAGGAAACCCACATCCAGAAAACTATTTAGGTGCCTTCACAAAACTGCAGAGTCATTAATAAGAGCAAGCTATAATCCTTTTGATGACTGATTATAAAATATTCAGAAAAAAATCAAGAGTGAAAGATTATGATGAATAGTGTAGGATACTTCAAGCATTATTTAGTGAGTTTCACAGTGCTTGTCATTAGAGAATCAGGTGTAGCCTGGACCAGGAGGGAACATGCTCATGCACTTAAGGAGTTAGGGCTCCAAGGGAAGGGGAGAAATGATTAAATCACTAAAGTTGGATTTCAATATATATAGGTCTGGTCTGCATTAGATAATTGAATGATGCAAAGATACCTCCTGGAAGAAACGTCCCTATTCTTTACAGGGATGTAAAGGTGGGTAGGGAGGTTTTATTTGACCAGCAGATGTTATCTGAAGACCTGGAAAATTTTTTTCTTTACAACTTTCACTATGGGAGGGATTCCATAAGGTTAAACCTGAAGAAAGATGTTTGGAAAACAAATGTCAAGATCACAAAACAAAGAGAAAGGAAAAGAGACAAAAGACACTGATACAGCAAATAGTGTGATCCTATATATGGTAGAGAAGACACAGGACCTTAAGAAATAAATAAGGGGAAAACAGAAGGAAGTAGAAGAATTGGAGACATATGCCAGTGCTGCTAGGGGAAAAAAGAAAGACAGCCGAAAGAATGTTGTACTACACGTTACACAAGACCTACAAAATTAAAAACCCTAGAGAAAGCAAGGTTTCAGGAAAGAAGACATAACTGAAAACATACTGGTTCTTACTGAGTGGCACAACTTTTGGAAGCATCAATAACATCAGCTTAAGTTCAGGGATTTGTTGAAGGTGATTTACTTGTTATTTGTGAGGACAAGAGGTGAACCTTTCTTAAAAGCAGGTTTTGTAGTCCTAAGGAATGTGGAGCAGACAGCAACAACAGCAGCCACTGTAGCACAGAACTAAACCCTTGAGTGTGGTTGTTAAGCAAAGAGAGAGTGAAAAGGAAAGGATTACAACTTCCTCACCTCCACTCCCTCCCTCAAGGAGGACCTAGTAATATGATTGGCTCAGATCCCTTGAGCCACATTTGCTACTGTGTTTGGGTTGGTCACTATGGGTTAAAAGGTTATATACCGCCCAATGTCTTTCTCTTTAGCGCTTTTCTGTCATTTAGAGAAATTAAAACACTAAGCCAGAGTCTCCTGCATGCCCAGCCATTTTGATTTCTTGCCTCCTTAACTTGGAATTTCAGGTACTTAATAGTTCTAATCAATTCAGTGGTCAATTGCTAATAAGATTGGGACTTGGTAGGAAAAAATGAAGCCATTTTTGGACCTTCAGCCTAAGGTATGTACTAAAATCCAGCTTTCCAGATAGCCCTGTACCACAGTACTGGGCACTAATTCCAGTAATCACAAAGTAGTGTTTTAATTCTTATCTATCCTTGTCTCTTGTGTGTATAGACCCTTTATGGCTCTAATTACAAGAGACATAATGAGGTTAAGTCAAAACATGAGTATTCCTGAATCCCTGTCTGTAACACCAAATTACTATGGTCAAAAACCTTATCCTAGCCTTTAGCAGTGAGGACTTTTGGCATCAGGGCTTACAGGGCCGGCCACATCCATTAGGATATAAACAAGAAACGGACTAGAAATTAGGCAAAAATTGGCCAGTCCCTGGAACCACTGTCACTAATAAATTACTTTCTGATCTCTAGCTAAAACTTGCTGTAGAAACCTTATCATCCCTAGTGCATTCCTTTTATGACCATTTAGTATCTCCCTCTAAAAGCCCCACATCAATGAAATCCCTCTGGAAATGAAGTTAGCTTCTTATTGCTAAGCTGATCAATCAATATGGGGTGGAGGAACAAAAAGTTGATTTCTCAGTAACTGGAAATAGCTTTTCATTGCCATTCTACTGTTTCATGTGGCTTCTTGCTGGGGAAATAATGGATGATTTGTTTCTTTATATAGGCTTTCTGTACTTCCCAAATTTTCTATAATGTATATTCACCACCTTGATAATCAGGAAACTAAAAAAAAAAATCAGGTAAATTGAAGGGATTGAATTAGGAGAGAAAGAGAGAGATCTTTGCTCATAATTGCAGTCTGATCTTGGAAATCAAAGCCATAGTCCTCAACGGAGAACTGTCAATATTGAAATTCTGTTATGAGGAATGATGTGTATCATAACAAATGATAAATAATATACTATTTGCATGTTTCACATTTGTAGGCCAACACATTACTAAATTTTTTCCCAAAACAATTAACTGCTATCTCAAAGGGTAAACATTCTCTGAAAGACAAAACTGATTTTTAGATTTTATCTTAGTATCCCTCAGTCTTAATTGTCCTTTCTACAGGGGATGGGGTTATAAAATGGTTATTTTCAATTATCCTGTATGTTCTTAGGGAAAAACATGGTACTTAAAATGTTGGTGAGAGATCCCAGATACTGGTATGGTACAAGGCCCTGGTAACCTTAGGATGTAAAACAGGAATAATAACATCTTCCCGTAATAGAGGAAGAATGAGTCATATTCCATAAAGAGTTTTTGACATCCGGGAGTGAAAAGTTGAGTTTGTTCTTAGGAACATGGAACAGACTACATCTTTAGCTGTTATCAGAAAGAACAATGCCCAATCTAAGTTTGGAAGTCCTTGTTAGTGTCGATAAAGAATCGATTAGGCTACATTGCATTCCTAGAAGACAGAGTCTCTGGCGTGGCCTCAGAATTCTTCAACTTGTCTTTCACCAAGTAAAGATGAAACAGCCCTCATTCTCACCATTGAAGGTAAGATGGGCTCTCTGGTTTTTATGAGGGCCTGTGATATGGTCTTCCTTGACTGTTTTTTAATCAACTTACCAATTTTTTATGTCTATGGTTCAATGAACATTGAGAAATATATACACCATGTAACTGCCACATCAATCAAGAGATAGAATATTACTATCACTCCAAAATATTGCTTCATGCTCCTTATCCAACTCCCAGCCTCAGGAAGCCACTGATCTGTTTTTGGTCATAATTGGTTAGTTTTATCTTTTCTAGAATTCTGGTAGGTGAAGTCATGCAGTATATACTATCTTATGTCTGGCTTTTTAAACTCAGCATACTTTTTTGAAATTCATCCATATTATTTTTTTTCATCCATATTGTTATATGTACCAGTATTCATGCTTTGTAAAAACAGGTTTGTTGGAATATTATTTATGTACCATGAAATAGATAAACTGTGATACATTCATTTGATGGAATACAGTACAGCAACAAAAAGGATTTGCCAAGTTCCTCACTCCACCATTTTGAAAGTCTAACTCCTTTCATTTCATTACTTTATATTGTTGTATATTTCATTTATGTATGTGTATGGTGTGAAGTAGTGGTCATGGTTTGCTTTTTTCCCCATACAAATATCCAGCTATTCCCGTACTATTTATTAAAAACACTGTCAGTTCTCTGTTGAATTTCCTTTGTACTTTTTTAAAAAAAGATTTAATTAATTAATTATTTATTTATTTATTTATTTATTTGAGAGAGTGAGCGAGCACAAGTGGGAGGGGCAGAGAGAGAGAGACTCTCAAGTACACTACATGCTGAGGGTGGGGCCGAACACAGGGCTTGATCTCACATCCCTGAGATCACAACCTGAGCTGAAACCAAAAGTCAGAGGTTTAACTAACTATGCCAACCCAGGTGCCCCTCCTTTGTACTTTTGTCAAAGATCAAGTGAAATAAAATATTTGCAAATCACATATTCAACAAAGAATATATAGATAACTTTCTAAACTCAACAGTGAGAAAACAAAGAACCCTATTTTTTAATGGACAAGAGACTTGAACAGATGTTTCACCAAAGAAGATATCCAATTGGCAAACAAACACAAGAAAAGATGTTCAACATTAATAGCCATTAGTAAAATCTAAACTAAGAACACAGATGGGGGTGCCTGGGTGGCTCAGTCAGTTAAGCATCTGACTTTGGCTCAGGTCGTGATCTCAGGGTCCTGGGTTCAAGTCCCATTTCTGATTTCACACTCAGTAGGGAGCCTGCTTCCCCCCTCCCTCTGCCTCTTTCCCTCCCTCCCCCCACTTATGCTCTCTCTCTCTTTCTTTCTCTCTCTCAAACAAATAAATAAAATATTTAAAAAACAAGAACAAAAAAGAGCAAGAAAATGTACAGATGACTAAAGAGTACATGCAAACATTCATCACGTATCAGAGAAGTGCAAATAAAGACCATTACATATCTGTCAGCTGGCTAAAATAAAAAATATTTATAATGTCAAATGCTGGTGAGAATGCAGAGAAAATTGATAAATGTTAAATGCTGGTGAGGATGCATCAACTTAAGGACTCCTTTATATTGATGATCGGATTGTAAAATGGTACAGCCACTCTAGAAAATATTGTGAAAGTTTTATAAAACATTAAACAGAGGATTTCTTCCAGAATGGAGACATGAAATGCTCCATGAACCCTCTTCCCACCAAACCAACTATAACTGGTGAAGATTATTTTTAAAAAACAACCATTTAAAATCTCTGGAAATGTTCCTAAGGGTATAGAGCAAATGAAGAGATATTTACTGAAGAAAATGTACTAAATCTTGGTAAAAGCAGTGAGAATCTAAACTCAGTGACATAAGCTCCACAGTGGGCAAGTAAATCAAAGATGATGGGGTTTCTTTCCAGAAGGGGTAGGCAACCAGCATTTCTCATTTTGCCCAGGTTCATGTTGCAGCTCTATTCCAACCAAGCATGATTGAGAGGATGGGGCTTCTTTCTCCCAACCAGACTTAACTAATAGTATGGAAGTCTAACCTAGGCATGGCAGGCCAAAAAGACTTGTCCCCTATCACCCTCACCCCAGCTGACTTATAGGATATTTTCCACATCAAGAAATGCAAGATGCACTACTTATAAAGCAGGTGACCTCTGATACAGGTCACTGTTCCCAACTCCAGCTGGGGAGCAGTGACACAGAGATTTTGTTCCAGGGCAGCCATAAGAATAGAGAACTCTGAAACTCTCCCGAAGGGAACTGACTTTATTTGGAGCACAGTGTGGGGAAGTTCAAGCCAAAGGATGCTCTTGAAACACTGGAGATTTTTGTGGTCAGTAACCAAGAGGCTAGTAGCTTCATGAGAACACACTAAACTAACTATAGGCCAATTTACTAGAGAGACTGAGGGGAAAAGACAACTAAGAAAAGCCCTCCTGGAGTCAGAGCAAAACTCAAAGGCTGGCCTCAAAAACTACCTCTGCAAAGGGGTCCAAGTTTAATTGGATCAGGCTGAGGAGCAGTGTATGCCACAGGGCATTGTTTGAAAACAGTAGAGCAATTAGCCGGCAATTAGTGGTGCCTAACAGCTCTCTGTATTACCAACAAAGGCAGACAGCTTAACAGAGAGATCAGAGAAAGAGACAACAAGGAGCTCTGCAAAACCACTGTCATTTCAGAGTGACTGCATGCATGCCTAAAACTGTGCCTTCTGAGGAATGACATTAGGGTTTGTACATGATAGAAGAAATGGGCTACACTATAAAATAGTACATCCATGTCACAAAGCAAAAACAAAAGCAAGCAAATAATGATAACAATAAACCCTGAGAAAGGGAGGGTCAGTATAGAGTTGCTACAATATATTATCTAAAATATCCAGTTTAAAACAAAAATATATATTGGAAATGAAAAAAACAGGAAAGTGTAACTTGTACACAAGAAAGGAGGCAGAAACTGAAACTGCCAGTGAGAGGGCCTTGATGTTAGATTTGGGAAACAAAGATTGCAGATTTGCTATTTTAATAAATATGCTCAAAGGACTAGAGGGAATTAGTATCCAAAATCTATAAAGAACTTACAAAACTCAACACCCAAAAAAATGAATAATCCAATTTAAAAATGGACAGAAGAGATAAATAGATATTTTTCCAAAGAAGACATGGAGGTGGCCAACTGATGTATGAAAAGATGCTCAACCTCACTCAAGAAATGTATCGAGAAAATACAAATCAAAACTATAATGAGATACCACCTCACACATCAGAATGGCTAAAATCAACAACACAAGAAACAACAGGTGTTGATGAAGATGCAGAGAAAGGGGAACCTTCCTGCACCATTCGTGGAAATGTAAACTGATGCAGCCACTTCAGAAAGCAGTATGAAGGGTCCTCAAAAAGTTAAAAATAGAACTACCCTATGACCCAGAAATTTCACTACTAGGTATTTACCCAAAGGATACAAAAATACTGATTCAAAGGAGTACATGAACCCTGATGTTTATAGCAGCATTATCAACAATAGCCAAATTATAGGAAGAGCCCAAATGTCCATTGACTGATGAATGGATAAAAAAAGATGTGGTATATATATCCACAACGGAATTTACTCAGCCATTAAAAAGAATGAAGTCCTGCCATTTGCAATGACATGGAAGGAACTAGAAAGCATTATGCCAAGTGAGATAAGTCAGTCAGTGAAAAACAAATACCATACAATTTCACTCATATATGGAATTTAAGAAACAAAACAGATAAACATGTGGGGGGGGAAGAGAGGCAAACCAGGAAACAGACTCTTAACCATAGATAACAAACTGAGGGTTACTGGAGGGAAGGTGTGTGGGGGAATGGGTAAAATAGGTGATGGGGATTAAGGAGTGCACTTGTGATGAGCACCAAGTATTGAATCACCATATTATACACCTGAAACTAATATTACACTGTTAACTAACTGGAATTTAAACAAAAACTAAAAAAAGAACAAAAGGAAACCTTGCTTTATGAAATAAAGGGAAGTATGAAGAAAATGTCTCAATACAAAGATAAATTATTTTTAAAAATAAAAGTTCTGGAGTTTAAAAGTACAATAACAAAAGTGAAAAATTCACTAGAGAGGCTCTAGTAGATTTGAAAGACTTTAAACTGGTAGAAGGAAGAATTAGTGAACTTGAAGACAGATTAATAGAGATTATGTAACCTTAAGAATAAAGAGAAAAAAGAATACAGAAATGTGAATACGGCCTCAGAGATGTGTACAACATTAAGTGCACCAACATATAAGGAAGAGAGAAAAGGAGCACAAAAAATATTCAAATAAATAATGGAGAGCAGAATGATGATATATTCAAAATGTTGAAAGGGAAAAAAATCCTGTAAATCAATAATTGTATACCCAACAAAGCTATCTTATAAGAATGAAGGCAAAATGAAGACATTACCAAATAAGCAAAAACTGAAAGAATTGATTGCTAGCAGGTCTGCTGTACGAGAAATATTAAAGGAAGATCCTCAGGTTGGCAGGAAGTGACCCCAGGCAAAATTAACTGGTCTAAATATCTCCTGTGAATATAGATACAGAAATCCTCAACAACAACAACAACAACAACAACAACAACAACAACAACAGAACTAGCAACCTGAATCCAGCAATATATAGAAAGGTTTACATACCACAACCAAATAGGATTTAGCCCAAGAATGCAAGTTTGTTTTAAATATAAAAATTAGTCCTCATCATGATAAACATACTCCTAATCCCCTTCACCTATTTCACTCGTCTACCCACCCACCTCCCCTCTGGTAACCACCAGTTCTATTTTATTTTTTTATTTTTTATTTTTTTTTAAGGCCAGGTAGATTTACTTTATTTTATTTTATATTTTATTTTATTTTATTCTATTCTTTTTTATAATCATATTTTTTATTATATTATGTTAGTCACCATACAGTACATCCCTGGTTTTTGGTGTAAAGTTTGATGATTCATTAGTTGCATATAACACCCAGTGCACCATGCAATACGTGCCCTCCTTACTACCCATTACATTGTATACCTGAAACTAATATGACTGTAGTTAATTATACTTGAATTAAAAAAGTTATTTGCAAAAAAATTTTTTTTAATTACCTATCAAGAGAAAAACAGGGGCGCCTGGGTGGCTCAGGTGGTTGAGCACCCAATTCTTGATTTCAGCTCAGGTCACAACTTCAGGGTCATGAGATCGAGCTCTGCCATCATGCTCTGAGTTCAGCGTGGAGTCTGCTTAAGACTCTCCCTCCCTCTCCCTCTGCCTCTCCCCACCATGCTCTCTCTAAATCAATCAATCTTAAAAAAAAAAAAAACAGGAAAACAACATCTTTAGCACATTTATGTAACATGTACTTTACTCAAAATTTCATTCATAATTGGTACATACACATACCTTTGATGAAAAATGTCACATTCTCTTGTGTACATGAGGTACCTTTAAAGTTACATCTCAGCAACTTTTGGGCAGCGGTTTTTGAACCTGGAGCTTATGATAAAGCTAACCATACAAAAAGGGGTCTTTAGCGCTATGTAGCCATCTTATGTTCCCACAGTCCATTGTCTTTCCTAAACTCCCAGATGACCATTCAACAAATAGTCATTCAACAAGTATTTACAGAGCACATACTGTGCTCCAGGCAGTGTTCTAAGTGTCACAGATATATCAGGGAACAAAAGAGGCAACAATGCCTACTCTCCTTACACACTAGTGAGAAGAGGCAAACAAATAAATTATACATCAAGGAAGGAGACACAGGGTAGTCGGGGAAAACCTCATTGAGAAAGTGGCATAAGTACAGGTACAGGACATGAGGGAGTGAGTCAAGCAGATATCCAAGGAAAGATCCTTGCTATAGAGGGAACAGCTAGTGCAAAGCCCTAGAGCAAGGTATGCATATGGGATCCACGTACAAGAGGGTACAGAGGAGCTGTGTGATAACTCTATACTGGCCAAGCATGGGCTGACCCCACCTATAGGACAACTTCTACCCAAAGAGTGGGCTAATGGTGGCCCTGAATTCTCATTTCCAAGTTCCGTGCATATGTATTTACAGTAACACATAATTTTCTACTTCTTTCTCTCACTGCTTTATGCAAATATCAAGTCAAACTACAGCTTTGAAAAATATATATAGTATATACTTTATCCCAAACGTACTCTGATAACATCATCTTTCATTTTCACAATTTTTTTAAAGATCTTCTATTATAATTGTGGCATAATTTCTTCTTTGACCTAATTATTATTGAGAAGAGTATTTAAGAGGCTGGAAACTGGTGTTTTATTTATTTTATTGCTTCCAAGTATCATTATACTTTGGCCTGAGAATTTGTCCTTTAAAACTGGTGTTGGGGCGCCTGGGTGGCACAGCGGTTGGGCGTCTGCCTTCGGCTCAGGGCGTGATCCTGGCATTATGGGATCGAGCCCCACGTCAGGCTCCTCCGCTATGGGCCTGCTTCTTCCTCTCCCAGTCCCCCTTCTTGTGTTCCCTCTCTCGCTGGCTGTCTCTATCTCTGTTGAATAAATAAATAAAATCTTTTAAAAAAAAACTGGTGTTTTCTTTGTATTAGTTGATTTGCTTTGTGATTTAATATATGGTCAATTTTTTAAAAATAAATAAATAAATAAGTCAATGTAATACACCATATTAACAGAGTGAGGGACAAAAACTACATGATCCATTCAAGAGATGTTGAAAAGCATTTGACAAAATCCAATACCCTTTCATGATAAAAACACTCAACTCATTAGAAATGTAAGGGAGATTTCTCAGTATGACAGAGAGTTTCTACAAAAAACCCCACAGGTATCATCATATGCAATAGTGAAAAAATGAAAGTTGTCCTCCGAATGTCAAGAACAAGACAAAGATATCCCTCTCATCACTTCTATACAGCACTGTGCTGGAAGTTCTAGCCAGGGCAATTAGGCAAGAAAATGAAGTAAAAGACATGTAGATTTAAAAAGAAGTAAACTAAATCTGTTTGCAGATGACACCATCTTGTACATAATAAATGCTAAAGAATTTCCAAAAAACTACTAGAGCTAATAAGTGAATCTATCAATGTACCAAAACAATTGCACTTCTCTACACATAAAACAAACAATCTGAAAATGAAATTAAGAAAATTCCTATTATAATAGCATCAAAACGAATAAAATAGGAATAAATTTAACAAGGAAGTTCAAGATTTGTATAATGAAAACTACAAAATGTTTTGGAAAGAAATCAAAGACCAAAATATAGAAAGATATCCAATGTTCTTGGATGAAAAGACTTAAATATTAAGATGTCCATGCTCCCCAAGTTGAGCTACATATTCAACACAATCTCCATCAAAATCCCAGCTTGCTTCTTTGCAGAAATTGACAGATTCATCCTAAAATGCATGTAGATAGTCTAGAGATTCAGAATAGCCAAATTAATCTTGAAAAAAGAACAAAATTGAAAGACTCACACTTCCTAATTTCAAAACTTGCTACAAAGCTACAGTAATCAAGATAGTGTGGTCCTAGCATACAGGTAAACATACATCAATGGCATAGAATTGAATGTTCACATATTAACCTTCAAATTTATTGTCAGTTGATTTTTGATAAGAGGAAGAGGACAATTCCATGGGGGAAAATATGTCTTTTCAACAAATACACTGGGACCATTAGAAGTCCACATGCAAAAGAATAAAGTGGGATCCTTTGCTCAGATCATACATAAAATAAACTCAAAATGTATAAAGTACCTAGACATAAGAACTAAAATCATAAAGCCTTCAGAAGAAAATATAGGAGTAAAACTTTGCGACCTTGAGTTCAACAAAAGTTTCTTAGTTATAAACCAAAAGCACAAACAACAAAAGACAAAATAGGTAAGTTGGACCCCAAAATTAAAAACTTTTGTGCTTCAAAGGACACCATTTAGAACATGAGAAAACAACCCAAATGATGGGATAAAATATTTGCTAATCATATATCTGATAAGAAACTGTACCCAGAATATATAAAGGAACTCACAACTCAACAATAACAAGATAAATAACTCAGTTAAACAACAGGCAAATAATCTGAATAGGTATTTCTCCAAAGAAGATAAACAGCCAAGAAGCACATGACAAGATGTTCAACATCTTAGTTTTCAGGGAACCACTAATGAAAACTACAATGACAAACCACTTCCCTCCTACTAGGATGGCTTTAATAATAAAAAAAAAAAGGACAATTAAAAATATTGGTGAGAATGTATAGATATGTGAATCTTCATAATATTGCTGGTGGGAATGTAAAATGAGGCCACTTGGGAAAACAATTTGGCAGTTCCTCAAAAAGTAAAACATAGAAGTACCATATGACCCAGCAATTCCAAGAGAAACTAAAACATATGCCCACACAAAAATTTGTAGACAATGTACCTGGCAGCATTATTCATAATTGTGAAAAAAGTTAAAACAAGTAAATTGTCCATCAATTGATGAATGGATATACAATATGTGGTATATCCATACAATAGAATATTGTTCAGCCATAAAAATGCATAAATTGCTGATACACGCTACAAATGGATGGACCTCCAAAACATTATGCTAAGTGAAAGAATCCAGTCACAAAAGACCACATTTGATTCCATTTATATTAAATGAATAAGCAAATACATGAAGACAGAAAGCAGATTAATGGTTGCCTATGGCTGGAAAAAGGGAATGGGGAAACAAGTAGGAGAGACCATGCTAACTAGTATGAGGTTTCTTATTGGGGTGAGGAAATGTACTAAAATTAGTGGCGATGGCTACACGACATTGTGGATATACTAAAAACTACTGAACATTTTAAAAGGTTGAATTTTGTGGTATGTGAGTTATATCTTAAGCTGTTAAAAACACCCATATACAGAGTGGGCGCCTGGGTGGCTCAGTTGGTGAAGCGTCTGCCTTCAGCTCAGGTCACGATCCCAGGTTCCTGGGAGTGAGCCCCATATTGGGCTCCTTGCTCAGCAGGGAGCCTACTTCTCCCTCTCCCTGACACTCCCCCTGCTTCTGCTTGCTCTCTTTCTCTCTGTCAAATAAATAAATAAAATCTTTTTTTAAAAAGGCACATACGATGAGGTATCAATAATCATTAGTTAAATAATGCTTCCTCTCCCCCAAGATGCCTACATCCTAAACCTTGAAACCTGAGAATATGTTACATTATAACATTGTAAAATGCTTTTCAGATGTGATCAAGTTAAGGACCTTGAGCTCAGGAGATTATCCTGGATTATTGGTATGGGCCCAACATAATCATCAGGGTCCTTGAAGGAGAGATGCTGATGCATCAGATTTGAAAGAAAGAGATGTGACAACAGAAGCCAAAGTTGAAGTGATGTGCTTTGGATGGAGGAAGAGACCATGGATGACCCAAGGAATGTATGTGACCTCTAGAAGATGGAAAAGACAAGGGAATGGAGTTTCCTTGCAGACTCCAGAAGGAATAGTTTTGCTTACACCTTGATTTTAGTCCCATAAGGCTCATTTGACTCTTTCTGACTTCCATAACTGTAAGATAATAAATTTGTGTTGTTTTAATCTGTTAAATTCATGGTTAATTTATACAGCAGCAGTGGAAAACTAACACACCATTTCATATCCAATAGATAAGTAAATGGCTAAACAAAACTTGTTAACCATACTAAATGTTGATGAGAATGTGGAACAACTAGAGATTTCATGTTTCTAATGGGGATATTAACTGGCATAATCACTTTGGAAAAGAGCAGTTATTTCTTATAAAGGTAAAACACATCTATCACGTGACCCGACCATTTCACTTCTAGTATTTACCTGACAGAACTGAAAACATAAGTCCATACAAAGATATATACATGAATATTCATAGCAGTGTTATTGATAACTGCCAAAAAGTAAAGATAACCCAAATGTCCCTTAACAGTTATGCAGATAAACAAAATGTGCTATATCTATATAATGGAATACTATTTAGGAATGAAAAGGAACAAACTATCTATAAACACTACAACATGAATAAATCTCAAAATGATTCTGCTGAGTGAAAAAAGCCAGGAAAAAAATAGCACTTTGTGGTTTGATTCCACAAAACTCTCAGAGAAAGAGAAATGCCACATGATTTCACTCATATGTGGAATTCAAGAAATAAAACAAATGAATAAAGAAAAAAAGACAAAAAACAGATTCTTAAACGCAGAGAACCAACTGGTGGTTTCCAGAGGGGAGTAGTGGTTGGAGGGGTAAAATAAAGGGGATCAAGAGTACACTTATCTTGAAGAGTACTGGATAATGTATAGAATTGTTAAATCATTATACTGTACACCTGAATTTAATAGAACACTGTATGTTAATTATACTTCAATATAAAAAGTACTCTAAAGAAAGTCTCAAAAATACAAAATAATATAAAATTGTGACAGTGGTTGCCTTAGACAGGGAATGGGAGTAGGGGTTGGAAAGTGATGAGGGTTGGGAGGGAGGAAATAAAATGTGGAATGAGGAAACTTTTTTCTTTTTCAAATTTTTATTTAAATTCTAGTTAGAAAAAATTTTTAAAAAATAAATTCTAGTTAGCTAACATATAGTGTAATATTGGTTTCAAGAGTAGAATTTAGTAATTCATCACTTACGTACAACACCCAATGCTCATCTTAACAAGTGCCCTCCTTAATGCCCATCACCCATTTAGCCCATCCCATCCCCCACCCACCTCCCTCCATCAACCCCCAGTTTGTTCTCTATCATTAAGAGTCTCTTATGGTTTGCTTCCCTCTCTCTCCTTTTTTTTTTTTTTTTTTTACTGGAATGAGGACATTTTGAGGGGATGGATATATTCATGATCTTGATTTTGGGCTTCATGGTGATACACATATGTCAAAACTTACAAAAATTTCTATAGGTGTACTAATTATTATGTTAATCATTTCTCAACAAAGCATTTTTTCAAAAAACTACGTAAATTAAAATGACAAATATAACATAGCTCTATCTCTTAACCGTTCTGGGGATAGTGAGAATAAACTGATTGCTTTTTATCCTGTGCCCAATGAGCAGTTAGATATATCAAGGTAAATGCCTTTGTGTGCATTACCTCTTCCTCCTCCTCCTAATCTTTAGTTCTATTTTAAGTTCAGCCCTATGTTTCTAATGTTGGACTCCAGGTTCGCTATGAAGAATTATTCGTTTTTCTGAATTTAGTGTGGAAATAAGTCTTGTGAAAAGCTTCTCAGTAATCTTCTATTGACTTAGTAAGTCATTCTTTTAATGCCCCCCTTTAAATTTACTTCTTTGTTTTAAACTTTTAATTGTGGCAAAATACACATAGCATAAAATTTGCCATCCTAACCATTTTAAAATGTACAGGTCAATGACATTAACTACATTTACATTGTTGTGCAACCATCACCACCATCCATCTCCAGAACTTCTTCAACTTGCAAAACTAAAACACTATACCCATTGAACAGCAACCCCCCATTTTCCTTCCCCATAGCCCATTCTACCTTAGATATATCATATAAGTGGAATTATACAGGATTTGTCTTTTTGTGAATGGCTTATTTCACTTAGCAGAATGTTCTCAAAGTTCTTCTATGTTGTGATGAATGTCAGAATGTCCTCCTTTTTTAAGGCTGAATAACATTCCATTGTACGTATATACCATGGTTTGTAATGGCACTTTTAAAATTCTAATCATTGCAAATAGTAGAGCTATGAATTTTTGGATCTCTTGACCCTGGACTCCAATACAATGTCAAAAAATAAAGTAGTTCTGGGGTGCCTGGGTGGCTCAGTCAGTGAAGCGTCTGCCTTTGGCTCGGGTGGTGATCCCAGGGTCCTGGGATCGTGCCCAGTATAGGGCTCCCTGTTCAGTGGGGAGCCTGCTTCTCCCTCTGCCTGCAGCTCCCCCTGCTTGTGTGCTCTCTCTCTCTGTCAAATAAATAAATAAAATCTTAAAAAAATAAAATAAAATAGAGTAGTTATATCTCACTTACAGATGGTTGAATTTGAGCCCTGAGTTAGAGAAGATGACCAAAACATTGTCCTATATTTCCAAGTAGAGAAGGAGAAGATGGGGTTTCCAAATTGTTCTAGGAGTCTTCCATTTTTCTAAAAATTGGTGGAGAATACTATTGGATGAAACTAACTTGCTACTTGAACAGAAAGTACACAGTTAATCAGGCTTCTTGGTTAGGAATGATATCAATAGCTGACTGGAAAGTATGTCCTCCTTGACAGTGCACACAACTCAAGAAGGGATGCACAAGGATGAAATACCTACTAAGTCAGCTAGATCAGCCAACTCCATCCTGGTGACAAATGGAGTGACTGATCATGGAGCAAGATCATCCTCAAGGCTTTTTGGGTTTCAGTCATAGTTGCACCTGTACCATTCCAAAGCTCATGTCCATTGCCACTGGCATCTTTTTTTTTTTTTAAAGATTTTATTTATTTATACGACAGAGATAGAGACAGCCAGCGAGGAGGGAACACAAGCAGGGGGAGTGGGAGAGGAAGAAGCAGGCTCATAGCAGAGGAGCCTGATGTGGGGCTCGATCCCATAACGCCGGGATCACGCCCTGAGCCGAAGGCAGACGCTTAACCGCTGTGCCACCCAGGCGCCCCGCCACTGGCATCTTTAACTCCAGGTCTATTTAGCAGTTTCAGCCAGGAAACCATGGTAGGAGCCACAGTGGTAGAGTTTAGAGTATGTAGAGAACATGGGTGCTAGAATTGAATGCAAGAGAAGCTGTGGTCTTTTTTGTTCACACAGAGTCTTGCCTCTTCTACTTCTGCTTAGAAAAATTACTTTTAGGAGAAGCTTAGAATTTTGAATTCCATTAGTACCTAGGTTGACAGGGTCTAGTCCTGTCATAACTTAGGATTCACTGAACAAATGTTTTCCCTTTTTCATTTTCTCATAATTGTCATTGTCCCCAGGACATGCGTTTCATGTGTATACAGCCCCTTAATGAATGCTTCTAAAATTGTTTTGCATCATGAGAATAAAAGTAAAACTAATTCCCTAAATAACATTATATAAAAAGCTGGACAACAGATGAATTAGGGAACTAAAAGTAAAAGGTAGCACTATAATTTTAAGAGAAGAAAATATTTTAAAAATACATTTGTGTCCTGGAGATAGAGGATGGATTGGGGAAAAACCTATTATTTATTTATTTATTTATTTATTTATTTATTTATTTATTTATTTATTTATAAGTAGGCTCCATGCCCAGCATGGAGCCCAGTGCAGGCCAGGCACAGCTCCTGAACTCACAACTGTGATATCAAGACCTGAACTGAAATCAAGAGTTAGACACTTAACTGACTGAGCCACCCAGGCACCCCAGGGAAAGAACTTTTTTTTAAAGGTTTTACTTATTTATTTGACACGTTGCAGGGAATGGGGAGCAAGCACAAGCAGGGGGAGCATCAGGCAGGGAAGAAGCAGGTTCCCTGCCTAGCAAGGAGCCCAATGTGGGGCTCCATCCCAGGACCCTGAGATCATGACCTGAGCTGAAGGCAGACACTTCATGGACTGAACCACCCAGGTGCCGCTGGAAAGAGCTTTTTTAAAAAATATCTATTTATTTATTTGAGAGAGTGGGGAGAAAGGGGGAGAGGGAGAGGGAGAGAGAGAATCTCAAGTAGACTCCCCACTGAGCACGGAGCCCAACGCGAGGTCTGATCTCACAACCTCGAGATCATGACCTTAGCCAAAATCAAAAGTCAAGCACTTAACCAACTAAGTCACCCAGGTGCCCCAGAAAGAATGTTTTAAACAAAATTCTAGAAGTCAGATCATAAAGCAAATCTTTGATAAATTCAAGTATGTTAGGATTACATATTTGTAAGGATTACATATACATATGTAATTACAAATTACATGTTTGTTAGGATTACATATTTCTATTTGACATAAAACACCATGGATAAAACTAACAGGAAGAGGATAAAATTAGAGAAAATACTTTCAATGTCTAAAACCAACAAAGAATACCTAAAGTATATGAGAACTCTGGCAAGTAAACAACAAAAAAATCAGCAAGTCCAGTAGAAAAATGAGCAAATGATATTCACAAGCAATGTACATACAAGCAAACCCAAAAGGTTAATAAGCATATGTAGAGATGCTCAAACTGATCCATAATCAGAAAAATATAAACTTAAAAGAACAATGAGATGTCACTTTGCACCTATTAAACTGATAAAAATTAGAAAGCAGGGCCATGCCAAGTGCTGGTAGAACATCAATTTGTGCATGCAGGTAAGAATGTAGATTTGTGCCATCATTCTGAAGAACTGGAAGCAATTAATTAAATTTAATGCATGTCTCATACCCCAGCAATTTTGTTCCTGAGTCAGTATCCCCCAAAAAATTCTTACATGGATTCAGGCAGTGCTATTCATTGCAGCACAGTTTGTGGTGGTGGGGAATTGGAGATGTTAGTTGAGTAATGCAGCGGGAAAAAAAGCAATGGGCTAGATCTGCACATAGCAACATGGTTGGAGTTTTAAATACAGTGCTAGGGGAGAAATGAGTATACAACATAATTCCATTTACATACAAGTGAAAACATAAGATAATAGGCGTTTTGCAAGAATACTTATAATTTTTGTCTTTTGAGTGGGCTCCACACCCAGCATGGAGCCCAATGAGGGACTGGAACTCACGACTGTGTGATCAAGACCTGAGCCGAGATCAAGAATCAGACACTTAACTGACTGAGCCACCCAGGCGCCCCAAGAATACCTATAAATTAAAAGATACTCACTAAACACGTTAGAATAGTTACATGTAGAGAATGGAGAAGTGAAATGGGAGTCCTATACAGGAATGAAAAAAAAATAAAACAAGAAATGGGCATTGCCCAGGCCAATGATATTGTGAAAACAAAACACCAGAATATAAAATTATTCAGTCAGAGGGCAGTAAAAGGAGCCAGTGTGCACATTTCAAGAACTATAGAGGCCATATTTCTAACTCTTCAAAAATCTGTAGGTTAAGGAACAACAACAACAACAACAACAACAACAAAAAACAAAAAGGGGAAATGAGTGGCTCAGCCTAGAGGAATTCTAAAGTGGTAGACCAAACCCAACTACACTAAATGTAAATTCACTAAATATGTCAAATTTTTAAAAATATCTAGAACTGATGCTTTGTGGTCACTTTTAGACAACCTTTCTTTTTCAAGGGTCCACTCTCCAGAGTTCACCACATATTTTAAGATGGACTATATTTCGAAAGCTTACTTATACTCAATTTAACACTAGCAGGCACTGAACAATACCATCTCCCTAGATTCATTTATTCATTTATCTACCAGATACGTATTTAATGCCTAGCATACAAGGGTGAGACTGAGAGTACAGTCACTAGTTTAGAGGTTGTGAGTATATTCTATTAGGTATGGATTTTGCTGGTGGTATGGAAGTCTCACAGTAAAAGGGTGTAAGTGGAGCCATAGGCTTTTCTGGACAAGGCAAATTATTTTTGTAAATGTATTGCTCAGAAACCCTGTAATTCTCATGGACTCCAGTGTCACTTTTTTACATTTTCTTTATCACAGGGGTACCCCCTGCATCTCCCACAAAATGCAAAGTATAAGATTTTTAGCAGATATCACTCCCAGTGTAAATAAAATCTGATGTGGTTGACAGGACCCAAACTGGATTAGAGTTTTTAATTATTTACTAGTAACACTTCCCAGTTAATTTGAAAAAGGAGTAAAGCTGGGTCACATGAGACCTTACCAGTGCTTTCTTCTATTAAATCTTTGCTGAGAGTAGGGATCCTGCCGTCAGGATTTTGGCATGGGAAACTTACAGGGCTTGCTGATGAGCAGAGGAAATAGTAACCCAAAGTCTGCTACATAGTACTTTGGATTTTAATAGTGACATTTTATACCTTGACAGCCCAATAAATATGTAAGAAGATAGTAGCATTAGTGTGTCCCCCAGATGCAGCCTCTAATGGCTTAGCATAATGAAGCAGTATAAATTCACGATTGGTCAATCTGCCTAGATTTCTGAACTCCCACTTCTTTAGTTCCTACCTCATTGTGTAAAAGCATCCTACAGGAGATTTTAGAATCAGTAATTCTCTATCAGAGGCTTTGAGGAAGCAGGAGCCCTACCCAATTATCTGAGATGTCTCTGAGGGAAAACCTGAGTCACGATTAAGCCCTAACCCATGCTCTCAGCTCAACTAAAGCTATAATTAAGTATAAACCATGATCTGCCTTTAAAACATCCTCCACTTTCCATGCCTTCCTTGCACAGCCATAACTATTGTTAAAAAATCAAATCAGCAAGTGCTCAAATTGGGTCTTTATCCTGTCTTCCCATTTCTGATATCAAATGTATAAATTCTTAAGCTCTGCTGTCTGATTCTGAAGAGCTTGTTAGAAGCTTTTTAAATAATTTAGCGGTTTGAGAGATTTTAAAACTCGTTCCCTCTTGGGCACCTGCTGATATCCTGAAGTACAAACTTTATACTCTTATCTCAGTTTTGATGTGGAGTATGGAGTTTTGGAGATGAGAAATAAAATGTGACTGAAGACCTGCAAACCTGTCCTGCTTGCCAGCTTCCCGACAGAACGAGGGCCACTTCAGCTGATTTAACAGGGGCTTGTAAGAAGGAACTGATATTGGGTACACTTAGCCCATTTACCGGTTGCAGTGGTATGTGGCTTTTTATTTTACTTATTTGTTTATTTTTAAAGATTTTATTTATTTATTTGACAGAGAGAGAAAGAAAGGGCACATAAGCAGGGGGAGCAGCAGAGGGAGAGGGAGAAGCAGGCTCCCCACTGAGCAGGGAGCCCAATGCAGGGCTCAAGGTGGGGCTCAATCCCAGGACCCTGGGATCATGACCTGAGCTGAAAGCAGACGCTTAACCGACTGAGCCACCTAGGTGCCCTGGTATGTGGCTTTTTAGTTAAAATTTTCCAGTAAAGTGCCCAGACAGGCTAATTAGTAGAACCACAGAAGATTTGGCTGAGACTCAAGATTACCCAGACAAGGACAGTATAAGAAAACAAATGCTTGGGCTAAGGTTGACAAACTTGACTGGTATGATCCACACATCTTTACTGGTCACTCTGTACTCTTAGCCTTGACAAGTACTTTCCTCTCCAGTATGTGATAAAAGTCCTATAGACCTATAGCACTTTTCAAAAAAACTCCCTTTCATTTTTTTCTCATTACTGATGAGAAAGAGGTTGGCATATTTAAATATGCATGCCCACATAGATACATAGGCTTATATGTATGCACATGCACAAATTCAGTTAGTCAACATTTACTGAATGCAGAATGCTATGTGGCAGGGAGTACCAGGGGAAATTTGTTTAAAAACCTAATCTCTGCCCACATGATAGTTACAGTCTAATGGACAATTTGCAATGCACAAGAAGATGAGTAAAAACTGATTACTCTAGAGATAAAAATCTCCTTTTCTTCTATAACATTTATTTTTCTTCTGAGGACAAAAGTTATGCATGTTTCTTGCAAACACTTTGGGAAATAATTGCCTGTAATGACAGTACCCAGAAATATATATTAACATTTAAATATATATCCTTCCAGATTCATCTTTCCTATACTTATAAAACATGTCTTTAAAACAAAATTAGAATCATGCTATGCATATGTGATAAACTGATTTTTCTCATTTGACAATATGTCACAAATATTTTCCATGTCATTAAGCTAAAATAAACCATTTAATGGCACTATAATGCTCCATCATAAGGTGTGCCATAATTTATTAACAAACACCCTAGTTCACTACCAAACTATACACTTAAAAATGGTTAAGACGGTTTAAAAAATACTTTAAAAAACACCCTAATTATTGAAAAGAGGACATTTTAATATTTTGCAATTATAAACAATTTAATAATGAACAATCTTTGAGTGTTATTTTTGTGCACGTGTGTATATCTGATTCTTTCTTTAGGAAAAATTCTTAGAATTAGAAATGCTAAGCTAAAGGGTATGAACAAAAATAGAAACATCTTTGTTGCTTTTCATTATTTTAAAAATAATTCATGCTTATAAATTTTTTTAGAAAATGTGCAGAGATACAAACAAGAAAATAAGAGTTACCTTTAAGCCCACCATCCACTAGATAAACACTGTTAATATTTTAGTTACTATCCTGACTTTTTTTCTTTGTATATATTAGTATCTATATTTTAAAAGGAGGACACTATATTTGGTAACCTGAATTTTCATATTATAACATATAAATATATTTTGATACCAATAAATACAGGCAGACATAATCATATTTCATTCCTGAAATACATTTCACTGTACAAGTATACCATACATTATGTAACAAATACTGTATTTCTGAATATTTTGACTATTTCTAGCTTTGCATTATTATTAACAGCATTTTTTAAAGATTTTTATTTATTTATTTATTTATTTGAGAGAGAGAGAGAGTGTGTGTATGTGTGTAAGCATGGGGAGGAGCAGATGGGGAGGGAGAGAATCACAAGTAGACCTCACGCTGAGCATGGGGCTCAATGGGGCTCAGCTGGGCTCCATGTCGGGCTTGATGTGGGGCTTGACATGGGGCTCCATGTGGAGCTGGATCTCACGCCCCTGAGATTATGACCAGAGCTGAAACCAAGAGTTGGATGCTTAACAAACTAAGCCATCCAGGTGCCCCAACAGCAATATTTTGATGAGCAGTCTTATATATACAGCTTTTTTGTGCACTTATGTGATTATTTCCTCAAGATAAAGTCCTAAATGCAGAATTGCTAAGGAAAAGGGCATGCATGTTTTTAAGGCTTTTGGTGTATAATGCCAAATTTTACTTCAAAAAGAGTGGACCAATATACACTTTTACAAATTGCAGGAGTTTCATTTTTTATATATATAAAGTGGTTTTATTCACATGGATGTTATTATTTGTACTTCTGTATTAGTTTCAGAGGTAGAATTTAGTGATTCATCAGTTGCATATAATACCCAGTGCTCATTACATCAAGTGCCCTCCTTAATGCCCATCATCCAATTATCCCTTCGCCCTGCCACCTACTTCCCCTCCAGCAACCCTCAGTTTGTTTCCTAGAGTTCAGCATCTCTTATGGTTTGCCTTCCTCTCAATTTTCATCTTATTTTATTTTTCCTTGCCTTCTCTTATGTTCATCTGTTTTGTTTCTTAAATTCCACAAATGAGTGAAATCATATAATATTTGTCTTTCTCTGACTGACTTATTTTGCTTAGCATAATACCCTCTAGTTCCATCCAACTTGTTGCAAATGGCAAGATTTCATTCTTTTTGATGGCTGAATAATATTCCATTCGACCCAGCAATTGCAGTACTAGGTATTTATCCCAAGGATATAAACATAGTGATTCGAAGGGGCACATGCACCCCAATGTTTATAGCAGCAATGTCCACAATAGTCAAAATATGGAAAGAGCCCAGATGTCCATCAACAGATGAATAGGTAAAGAAGATATGCTATATTTTTTGTACCTTTTTGTTTGAAGTTAGTGAATTGTCTCAACATCACTGATTAAAAAGTAATCTATCATTCAGTTGATTTGAAATGCCATCTTTATCAGATATTTATTTGGAATATTTGCATATGATTTGAGCTTTCTTCCCCCCACCCCCACACATGTAAGCTAAACTTGCATCTGGCTCAACTTCTTTGAAATTTTCTTAAAATAATAATATACCTTATTTACTCCCAATTAAATTCTTCTTTAGGTAATCAAGTCTACAGACTTAACCTTGCTGGTAGTAACTGACTACAGTGTGATTTGACAAGTGTCAACAAGCAATCTCACCTGAAAATATGTTCCCCACCAATTTGCTATGGCTCCCCCAAAAAACCTCTCTTTTGGTTATATTAAAGTTCCCAAACAGGTTCCACATTCGAATTACTTGGGGAGGTTTATTTGTTTGCTTGTTTTAATTTTTTAATTTCTTTTTATTTTAATTCCAGTATATTTAGCATACAGTGTTATACTAGTTTCAGGTGTACAATATAGTGATTAACAATTCCATACATCACCCAGTGCTCAACATGACAAGTGCATGCCTTAAACACAGATATCTGGACCCCACCTCAGTCTTACTGAATCATAGTTGCCAGGGTGAGCTCTGGTACCCGTGATTAGGAGGTTTGGAGGTCATTCCTCTAAGGTTTCAAGAAAAAAAGGCAACAATTACTGCAAGGAGGCAAAAGTTAAAACCCATATTTATTATCTGGAAAGAATCTCTTCCAATCTTTTTTCCTAAGCTGGAAACTGGTTATTCAATTTGAGCTAATTATCACTTTGGAATAGGCCACCATGCAGGCTTGAGCCCTAAGAGAAAAACTATAGAACTGGCTTAATTGGGAGGAGAAGGAAGGAATATAATGCAATACTCTGGACAGTGTTGGGTTTCAGGCCAGGAAGACCAATCCACAAACAAGATTTCCTTTGTTAATGTTAATCAGCATGTTAAATGTAATCAGCTTGATCTTAAGTGATACTCAAATGAACATCCTGTATTTTACTAATTATGTATTGATTTTTCTGGCTATCTTCCATTTATGGCAAATGATACTGGTTTTCCATTTATAATATTGATGCAGAATATCCTATTAAGTAAATGATTTACATTTTAAAAGATGAGTCAATTTAAAGGAAAAAATACTGACAGCAAGCAATATAGTAAAACTTTTGAATACAGTTAGAAATAACTAAAGTTGGCTAAGCACTGACAACTAGATGTTTGGAAGTCTAGTTGGGGGAGCAATGCTGAAGGGACAACCAAAATAAGCTTTGTCTACCTGGCAGTTTTGCTCAGGATCAGAGATAATACCAACTATTATTGTGGCTTTTAGGTTCCTCACCTCATCTTGTGTTAGCTTTTACTGCATTTATTCAACTGGCAGCATGAGTCAAACTGTACAATTTCGACTTTACACTAATGGAAAGTGACCAGTCCAGCTATGCTGTTATCAAAGTCTGATGTTCTATTTGTGATTTTAGGTTTCTTGTTGAATCAAGTTTTCAGCCAAAAAAGAGAGTAGGAAATCTAGTTATGTGTCTTAGTATGATGATATTTGTGTTACTGTATAGATAGAAATCTTTTGAAAAATAGAATCTTTTATAAAAGATTTTCTTTAAAAACGGAACCATAACTTAAGACCCTGGCATCCAGGATCAGAGAAATGAAGATTCCTTACTCTTTGCTCTTTAAGGAACAGGCTCACTGGGGCGCCTGGGTGGCACAGTCGTTAGGCATCTGCCTTCGGCTCAGGGCGTGATCCCGGCGTTATGGGATCGAGCCCCACATCAGGCTCCTCTCCTATGAGCCTGCTTCTTCCTCTCCCACTCCCCCTGCTTGTGTTCCCTCTCTCGCTGGCTGTCTCTATCTCTGTCAAATAAATAAATTTTAAAAATCTAAAAAAAAAAAAACCACAAAAGAAACAGGCTCACCTCTGTCAAGAAGGAGAGATTATAGGCTTTCATAATCAGGCAGATTTAAGCAATAATCCTTCCTTTGAAAGTGAATGTGTGCTTTCCAATGTGGGAATAACTGAGAGACCACTATGGAGAAGATAGTACACTGAGCGAAAAGAAACAGGCAGTATTTCCTCTTCTCTGCTCAGTGCTCAAACCAGTGCAAATCAGCTACCACTCAACATGAAGTGGCTGTGAGGGGGATGGGCACTTCACATGTGAGAAATGGATGCATCTGCTGGCCCTGTGTTCATGCAGAAAACAAAAGCAACCAAAATAAAAATACTCCCTTAGACTCCTTATTCAGGATCATGTGAATGTGTCTTTAATAACTCACTTGCAGTTCTTTTTCTGTCTAAAGGTGTTGTTTTTCTGAAAGGTTGGTTCGTGGAGGTTTGATAGAGGGATTAAGCACCTGACCAAGACTTTAAAGTCATGCAGACTTGGTTTGTATCCCTGGCTCCTCCACTTACTAGCTGTATTGCTTGATAGAGTTACTTTAATTTTCCCAGCTTTAATGTGGGTACAATACATATATCACAGGTTTATTGTGAACATTAAATAAGAGGACTGCTTAGCGTTCGTATAGAGCCTGACACATTTTAAGGGCATAATAAATACTTTATTATTTATTTATATATGTAGGTAGTAAGGCATATTTTTAAACATCATTCTTTTTCTCCTTGAAATACAGAGTTATGGAAGATTGATAACAATTTTCTCACAGCTGGATTATCTTAAGTGTTTAGAAGCAGATGAACACTGACCAGGCTTTCCTGAAGTCAGAGTTTTCATCCTTTTTCTAGGTATTTCCAAGTGCTTTTTGTCCTGCCAAAAAGAAAAAAAAAAGGAATTAACCTAACCAAAGAAATAAGTGACTTTAGCAGATTTCTACAATATATATATAGAGAGAAGGAGGTGGGTAAAAAGGGAGAAGGAGAGAACTTTTACTTGGAAAAAAATGCTCATTCAAGATCTTAGTATTATAAGATACATAGAACTTTTAAGAATAACATGTCTAGCAGAGCAGGGTTTTCTATCTTTTCAATCACCTTTAAGGAAGTATTTTTTAAAATGTATTATTCACTTGAGCCCTGGTTTAGGAGATAGGAGATCTGGGTTGTTAGAAGCAGCATGCACTTAGAGTACAAACTTATCTCCATTATTTACAGTTGTATGATCTTATGCAAATTTTGTTTTTGCTGCTTTGAGCGTCATTTTCCTCAACTATAAAATGCTCATTACATCTTTCAGGGGCATTTTGTGTGTGAAAGAGTTAAATGAGATAATGTGCATAATGTTCTTGGCACATAGTAGGGAAACCCTGGAAGATAACTAATATTGTTTTAACTAAGTCCATCTTTTTCAAAAATTTTTTCTGTTATGTTCAATTAGCCAACATATAGTACATCATTAGTTTTTGATGTAGTGTTCAATGATTCAGTAGTTGCGTGTAACACCCAGTGCTCATCACAACACGTGCCCTCCTTAATACCCATCACCCCCCTCCCTTCTGTAACCCTCAGTTTGTTTCCCAGAGTCCAGAGTCTTGGACTAAGTCCATCTTCTTTTTTTTTATAATGATTTTTTATTATATTATGTTAGTCACCATACAGTACATCCCCGGTTTTCGATGTAAGGCTCGATGATTCATTACTTGTGTATAACACCCAGTGCACCATGCAATATGTGCCCTCCTTACTACCCATCACCGGCCTATCCCATTCCCCCACCCCCCTCCCCTCTGTGGCCCTCAGTTTGTTTCTCATAGTCCATAGTCTCTCATGTTTCATTCCCCCTTCTGATTACCACCCCTTTCTTTATCCCTTTCTTCCCCTACTGATCATCCTAGTTCTTATGTTCCACCAATGTTCATAGCAGCAATGTCCACAATAGCTAAATCGTGGAAGGAGCCGAGATGCCCTTCAACAGATGACTGGATTAAGAAGTTGTGGTCCATATATACAATGGAATATTACTCAGCTATCAGAAAGAACAAGTTCTCAACATTTGCTACAACATGGACGGCACTGGAGGAGATAATGCTAAGTGAAATAAGTCAAGCAGAGAAAGACAACTATCATATGATTTCTCTCATCTATGGAACTAAGTCCATCTTCTAAGTACTTCTCTGAAGATAACCTGCATCTGAATCTTTTAGAGAGTTTATTTGAAATGAAGATTCCTGAATTGTACCCTAAAACGTCTGAATCAGAATCCTAGGGTGAGGCCTAGGAATCTGTATTTTAATTAAGTGTCCCTTCCACCTTTCCTTCTGGGTTTGAGATATGAAGATTTTTCTAGAAAAAAACAGTCTGCACTTGGGTTTTTTTCTCAGTGAATCTTGGGGGAGGGGAGGTCTTTTGGAAGCTGGCACTTCTCAGACAAAGTGCTGAGAAGGATAGACCTTTCAATGGAGAGACGAAGAATGCAGGCGTATGTGCTAATTTTGACTGCATGGTTTCAGAGGGCTCAGTGGGAAGTGTTGGGAGGATGCAAAATGGTGGAGATGGAGATGGAAGTGGACCTATAGCTGACCTCTATGGAGATGAAAGTTTAGGTGGGTGCTGGACCAGATGGGCTTGAGGCTTTTATGGTGACGGAGGAGGATAGAAATATGAAACAGGGACAGAATCATCTTGTCTCCACAGAGAAGTTGTTTGATGCCAAAGACAGTGCATAGTCAACCTAGTCTACTTTAAACATTTATGCTTCAGTTTAATTAAATGACAATGTATTTATTAAAATAGATTACTAATTGGAGATAAAATGGGTATTTCTTCTCTAATCCAGGTCTTCTGTCTTCTCCCTGCTATATTGCACTTAATTTGTTACAGAAAAATTACATTCTGGTTGTTTTGGCATGATTTAGAAAACTGCTTTGTGCTTTCTGTACCAGAGCATCTAAAACCTTCATGTTTGATACATAAGGTGCTTGATATTGCTTCCTTAGACAGGTTGTTTTTATATTCCCGGAAAGCATAAAATGTAAAGAAAGACCTTTCATTGCTGCTCTAGTAGCCAGAAAAAAAGGCACTACACTAAATCTACTCAGTTCCCCTACTACTGATGTAATTAACCAGGCACTCCGTACATATTTTATTTCTACTGGTTTGAATATGTGCAATAGTACTTCCTATTTCTAGAGCATATTTTGCTGGAGGAGACCAACCCCAGTTAATTAATTACATGACATTCGTAGGAGAAACAATATCCATCACTACATACCTTTTTCGAAGAGATAAACTGAGTTATAGAGCAACTAGGTTTTCAATAGCAATACTGGTATAAACATGGCATTGTGCTACTAGGAATGAAAACAATTGTGATCTTACTAGCCTAAGGTGAATATGCAAGATTGCCATTCTTAAGTCTTTTAGGTTAAAAATACTTCCTACAGATGATAAGGAATAAAAGGGCTTTTATGCTTTGTGTGCTTCACTCCCTAATCTTTCATTTATTTTTAAATCCTCTAACATCCTATAAATACAAATCTGTGGATGACTTTCTCAAAAGTGTTGCCTGGGCCCCTACAGTGAAACCAACACATCAGCTTCAGCTTCCACATATTTTTACAAATTGACTGTAGATGAAACTACATTCTGCCTCTTTTCTTCTGGATGTGAATTTTTTCAGGACAGTGATTATATCTTTTATATCTATAGCCCCAAGGCCTAGCACAATGCCATGGCATACAATAAATATTTTTGAATGAATGACTTAATGGAATGAATGAATGAATTACTGATTACCTTGCACTTATCCCTTCCCATCTTGCTATTCTTTTCCTCAGCGCAAACTGAAGAAAATATTTAGAATTCATTTATATCTTCAATATTATTGTGAACCCCTAAAGGAGCAAACTGAGGCAAAATGGAATTGCTAAGATGCAGACATTGGTTTTCTGGTTAAATTGATTTTGGCCAGTAGTTCTTATGCAAAATATTTTTTTTAAAAAAAGCTTCTTAGACACTACAGGCAGTATCTAAACTAAATAAGTAGATATTTTGTGGGTGTCAATTTTTTTTAAAAAACAAGACCAGTCGATCTTCCTAAAGATAAAGGATTTTTGAATCTTAAAATAGTAAGTATACTCAGCGTCCCTGGGTGGCACAGTCCATTGAATAGCCGACTCTTAATCTCAGCTCAGGTCTTGATCTCATTCATGGCTGTGAGTTCCAGCCCCATGTCAAACCCCATGCTGGGCGTGAAGCCTACTTAAAAAAAATAGTAAGTATAACTACTATAAAGAAAATGCAATCTTGAGCATATGGCACTCATAAATATCTTTTTTTTAAAAAAAACCTTTATCAGATAATTTTTAAGTGATCTTTTAAAAACTTTTCAACATCTTCCCATTGCCCTTAATATCCAAAATGTCTAATATGAGGTACAAGCTAATTCTTTGATTCATTCAAGAAATATTGTCTACTATGTATTTTAGGCTCAGAAAATACAGCGGTGAAGTAGTGGGACAAAGCTTCAGTTCCCATGGAATTTAACACCAGGGACAGGACAGTAGGAAGACTGACAGGCTAGAAGCATAGACATACAAACAGTAATAGACAAGATAGATAAATTCTGGTGTGGTGAATACTAAGAAGAAAATTACATAGAGTGATTTTCTAAAGAAAATGAGATATTCTTTCGGTTCCCCATTTTCTCACCCCAGGAAATTTGTACAGATCATTCCCTCTTCCAGGGCTCCTCAATCTTTTTTCTCCTCTCTAATTGTCATTCTTACTTCAGCTCAGGTCTCAGCTATAAGTGGTATCATTTCTAGGTTAAATGTTCCTTTTATACACCCCTCCCATTGTATCCACATGTCTCCTTTGTAGTGTTCATTACATTTATAAGTATTCGTTCAATGTCTGTCTTGCCACAAGGGTAGGGTCTTCCTGTCTGTGGTCTACTAATCTATTCCCAGTGACCAGCATATAGCAGATGATTAATACATTTTGTTGAATAAATGAACACAAGAAAGACTGGGAAAATCTTTTATTTTTTTCCTCCTAAAGGACATCTCACCAGGAAGGGTTAAAACTCATTTGAACATCACACATATGTAAAGAAGTGCATGGGAAAGAAATGCAATTAGACTGAATGGAAGCTGAATGAAAATTACTCAGTGGTTGTTTCCTGAGAAGTCACTTCCAAGATATTGGAAGTAAGCAGTTCCTTGCTTATAAAACAGAATGGAATAATACATGGAAGAGAGGAAGAGAAAAAGAAAACAGAAGAAAGAAAGAGAGAAAGGGTATAATTAAATGATGAATAGAAAAAATAGATGGATTAAAGATACTCGTTTTTTCTTTTTTCTTTTTCAGATTCAGACAGACGTTTCTTTCAAAGTGAAAATGGCCCCTTCCCCCAGTATCAGGTAATACATGCACATTGCAAAATATTCAAGACAATGCAAAAAGAGGAAAGAAGAAAGGTTACTAATAATCATCCCTTCATATTTTATTTGCATGTATACACATCTAGATTTTTTCTATGCATGTTTACACATAGCTTTTTAATATAAAAATAGAATCACACATGCTATTTTGTAAATTGCTTTTTTTCATTAAAAACATAACCTGAACATATTTCCAGATCTAGCTACTAATTTTTAATGGCTATGTAGGAGTCCATCATGTAGATGTAAAGTATTTCACTAATTATTGTTGAATAGTTTCCTGATTTTTCAGTATTTCAATATTATAAGCCTCTCTATGATTAAAATCTTTGTACATTTGTTACATGCATCTTTGCAAATGTGTTCACTTCTTTTCCTTAAAATAAATTTCTGTGTGTGGACTTGGTCAAACAGAACATTGAGGTATTTGATATGCATTGCCAAGTTTCCTAAAACATGTTATATCAATTTGTACCAGTACGTACAGGTGTGCCTATTTCATAGCATCTTCATCAATACTTAATATTATCAAATTTTTAATATTTGACATTCTAAGAGGAGAAAAAGAAATTACTGTTCTTATTTTCACTTCTTGTTACTGTGAGGTTGAACCTACTTACATATGGTCATCAGGCAAATGTTTTCTCCTTTTTTGAATTGCTTATTTATGTTCTTAGCATAAGAAGTGTTTGTCTTTTTTAAAAAATCAATTTTAATAGGCTTTATAGACTTGTGATATTTGTCATATATGTTTATCATATACGTAATATTTTTACCAATGTGTCATTTGTCTTTTAATTTTATTATAGACTAGTATTACCCCTTAGCTCTCACATGTCATGTTGAAATTATCTTTTTTCAGTTTGTTATTTCTCTTTTAACTTCACTAACCTTGTGTTTTTACATCCAGAAACTTTTATTTATGAAGTCTTATTTAACAGTAATTCCTTTTAAAAATTTTGTGTCATGTTTAGAAAGTCCTTCCACATCCCCAAGGATACAGACATATTCACTTACATTTTCTCCTACTTCTTTTATGATTGTAAATTTCACATTAAACCATGTTTGCCTCAAGAATATGTCAAGGAGTGGCTAATGTTATTACCAGAAGCTCAATATCGGGTTTAATAGGCCTTGCAGGCCACCGAAGAATTATTCATTTTACACATTCTAGGTAAAAGTTCTGGTACATGACTACATCATATAAGACAAAAAACTGAGTAGAGCCACAGCACCTAAATTATGTATACATACTGTTAAAAATGACAACATTAAGCCTGGTGGGAAGATGAGCAGGAAATATGAGAATATTATTGTAACTGCTTGGAGTGAAATACTTATATTCTAGGCTGATGCAATGGCCATCATGCTGAGGGGGTGCGTTCTCTCAAAAAACATTTGATAGTTTACTACGAGCTCGCTGGCGTTATAACAATAAACAAAACAATGAGGTTTACTGCTCTTAAGGGGTGGGGTAAACAAATAAATAATACACTTTCAGATTAAGTACTTTAAAGAAAATTAAGCAAGTAAGGAGATGGGGAAGTTGCTATTTTGGATAGCGTGGTTAGGGAAGATGCCTCTGGGGAGATGACAATTGAGAAGAGGCTTGGTTGATGAGAGCAAAGATAAGAACGGAAAATATTCTAGCCCATATAAAGTTGTAGAGGTGGGAACAAGTTTAGTTTGTTGGAAGAATAGTGAGAAAGCGTGTAGCTGGAGTTAACGTTACCTGGAAACAGAGAAAACAGAAAAATGGAAGGGAAAAAAAAACCCACAGAAACACCCTAAAAACTTGGGTAAGGTTGTTTTTCAAAATTAACTATGAAAACCGAGTTGGACGCTGTGTGGCTGGTTCCCTAACTTCCTTCAGGCATTACCATCTAAGAAAGGCCTTCTGTAACTTTCCTTTTACAAATTCCAACGTTATCAGATTTTCCCACCCTTTTACAATCATGGCCCCTTTTCAAGTGTCTCAGAAAATTACCATCTCAGAGAGGCCATCTCTGACCACTCTTTAAAATCACAATTCCCGTCTGCTCCCACCTGACACTCTCCCACCCCACCCCCTTTCCTTTGCTTTTTCTCCCTAGTATTTATCACCAAATAGATACATATAGATATACGGTAATTATTATCCCTCCCCCCAGTATGAGGAACCAGGAGAAAATAGAATATAAAGAACTATGAGAACTGGGATTTTGGTCTGTTTTAATTTCCTCTGTATTCCCAACATCTACAACAATGCTTGACATACAGTTGGCACTCAATAAATGTACGTTGAATAAAAGGGAAGATGCTGTACAAACTAGTCTGGACTAATTGTATGAGTCGACGTCAGGTGGGACTAACATCGCATTTCGAGCTCTCTGAAAAAGGCTCCAAGCAGTCAGACGGTGACATTCTTCAGTTTTCAAAACTGGGAGAGCTCAGGTTCCCACAGTTCTCAGAATGCGAATTTCTCGCCACAATTCAAAATGGCGGAGGAGGGTGGGGCCTGTCACATGGTGGGCGTCACAGCAGCTCTCCTTTTCCAGACCGCGGCCCGCCTTGCCGCGTCGTCGGCTGCCCTCTTCTTCCTCCCGCCGAGCCTTTTCGAGGAATCGCCTGGGATTGGCTAATAGGCTGGGAGTGGGGCTGCGGGGCCGGGACGCGGCATCATCACTTCCTGTTGTGGGCAGTCGTTTCCTGTCGCTGCTTGGTAACAATGGGGAAGATAATGGCTGCCTGAGCAACGTCTCCGAGCAGGCGCTGGGCTAGAGGCGGGTCTCAACCAGCGACTCATCGGAGGCGGGCTTGGGAGCAGCGGCAGGGGAGGCGCGCAGGAGCCTCGGCGGCGGCGGCGGCAGCGGCCGAACCGACAGAGTCGGACCCGACACTAAAACCGAGTAAGTGAAGCCTTGGGAAATCCTCTTGAGAAATGGATGGAGAGCGAGGGAAAGACGGCAGAGCTGCGGCTGCCGCGTTCCCTCAAAATGGCCTGAGTGTCGCGTTGTGGCGGACGCTCAGCACCGCCTCCGGACCCCAGGCGCTGATTGCTGCGGGGGGCTCCGTGGCGTAGTCGCCGCTGCCATTTTAGTTGGGTGTATAGTCACAGTCTCTTGAAGAAGGGGAAGGAGGTGGGTAGTACTTCCTTTCCGTGGCGGTGCGAGCTAAAGCCGGGGCCCTCCACAGCCTTAAGAATTTGGGGGAGGCGATTTTTGAGTGTTGGCCTGAGGCGTGAGAATCTTTGATCGGCTCGGGTTTTTCTCTTTGGTTCTCTGGAGGCTTCCCTCGCTTCCCCACCCCCCTATTATATGGCGGGCTTGGGTTTGGGAAAAGGGAGAAAAATCAGGCTGCTCTAAGTCAGATGCTGGGAACTCTTGGGCCTTTAGATTTCCCAGGATTTGCAAAACCCCATTTTGAGCCCTTCTGCTGGGCACTATCAATTAGGCGCCCCCTGGGGCCACGATGACATCTTCCCTGAGGATCTGGGGCAACTGTGGTTTACTCCCTTACTCGAATAACCTGGCATATCCTTTGCCAGATATCACTGCAAGGATCCCCCGAAAAGGCAGGGAAAAGCGGTTGCGTGTTTGTTGTTTTTCCCTGGGCAAGGGTGGGAATTGGGCCAAATGATTTTCAACTTAATTTCCGTTCAATCCGGCAGCAACCCAACCCCTCCCCCCTCAAAAAGAAAAGCCTAAGGGTCTCGGCTTCTGCGGGCGGTACCTGCCACGTACGCCATAGCTTTAGTAACTAGTATTAACCGGTTGGGCTTCTGCTTCCTGAATACTCAGTCCCTTTTTCCCTTATGCTGATTAATTTCAAGATGGAGGAGACAGCCACGTTCCTTCCCTAGACAGTTTCCCCATACTTATTCCACAGGTTAGTCCGGGAATCTGAGGCCTAGCAATCTTGTTATTTAGGTCATTCTTTTCGTTTGGGGGCAAGAGGAAGCATTTATATCAGGTTGTCATCCACCATTTGCAAGGTCCCACAATAATTTTTTGGTGCAAATAGAGAGCCCGCATTTCCTGAATCAGAATTAACCGCAGTAGCTTTGGATGATTGAAGGGAGGAAGAAATAAGCGTACTACTAGTCGTTTCTACTACTAGAATCATTTATTTGAGTCTTCGTGATTAAAGACAAAATTACTCATACCATCCTATCAGGTACATTATGTCCATCCTGGATGACTTGAGACCAGGCAGGCACAATTATAGCCCCAAAAAATCAGTTTTCTAGATTATAAAAATAAAGTACCCAGAAAGACCAATCCAAATACTTTTTAAACTATGATTTTAGGAGACTGTTAACACTGAAAAATGTTTTGTTCTTTAGCCTAAATGTCCTGATGATCTTTAATACTTTAGTTCCTGCCATAGGCTATTATAACGTGCCAAATAAGTCCTTGAAAGTAACTATCAGAATCTGAAAATATTACTGGTCTGATAAGGAAAGGCCTATTTTAAGCAACCTTATATTAAAAGGTAGATTGGCTCTCAGCCTTTAAAGGAAATATTATATCTAACACAAGATTACTGGTTTCCTCTGACCTCCATCTGCCCAAATATCCTAATAGTAATATTAAATTAGGTTGGGTTATGGGGTGTGTAACTTAAAATATATAGGATGGTTGTTTTTTTTTTTTTTTAGGATGTGTCTATTTCATAGAAAATGTATATCTTATGAAAGAGGAAGAATAATGGATTCTTTTTTTTTCTAGAGCAGAGAGTGAAGAAAACTAAAATCCAGTTTATTGTATTACAATACTATGTCATAACAGTCAGGTAATTTATTTTTTGTTGCGTCTCCTGATGATTTTTTTGTAGAATGCATGTTTAAGAATATTTATTCTGTTTTGCAGGCCCTGTAATTGGATGGGCTTATTTGATATGTGTTTGTTGGTGTTGGGCATTCTTCATGATGAGAATGGGTATTTTTTATTGGGAATTCAAAGGGCAGTGTGTCTGAATAGCTGGAACTCCACTAGTGTTTTATCTGTGAATTTTCCTCTTTTGAAATGTCTGAAGTTTACCAGTACCCGTATAGAACAGAAAGAACAAAATAGAAATTTGCTGCCTTAAATCATTATTGGGGTGGGATGGGTCTAAATAAATAGCGTTTAAATGTTCATTGCATAACTAAATGAAATATCAGTAGAATATCTTACAGGAATATAATCTTACATTATTTTGTGTGGTGTTCATTTTTTTCCTTCAAGATCCAGAAAGTCATAATTGATATATGATACTCTGATACTAACTGCTTTCATATCATCATTGTTAAGGTAACCACGTAATTTCTTGCCTTAGCCAGGATGCTTTTAAGAGCAAAAGGGACATTAACAATTATGCCTGGACAACAGGTGCAAACCTGGACTGCCCCAGGCAAACTGGGATGGAGTAAGTTAGCCTAAATTCATAACTAACTTGTATTGAATGCTTATGTGCTGTGTCCTGTGCTTCACTTGCATGACTTTGTAATCCTCACAGCAAAGCCTCATGAGGATATTAACTATCTTACAGAGTTAACTGAGACTCAAAAGAGGTTAAGCAATTTGTCCTCAATTAAATAGCTAATAAGTGGTAGAGCCCCCATTTTAACCCAGGTCTCTCTGATGCTGAAGTCACTAAACTTCTATGCCTCTAGACTTAATTGCTCTCTAATTAGATTGGAAATGGAAAGAAAATAAAGGTCGTAATGAAAAAAATCTATCAGGTATGTCATATCAAAAACTTTTGTTCCCACTTAAAGAGAATCTGGTTTATGACGCAGGTGAAACTTTTTTAGCAATTGCCCTCTTCCTTTTTTATGTTATGGCTTCTGTTTCAGCTATGACTGCTTGGGATATAATTTGATACACTTAATTTAAAATCAGAAATGGTTTTAAAAAATAGCTTAATGAAGTGATATCTAGAAATGTTAGGCTGATTGGATATATTCTTCCGCGTTAGTGAGCATGTTGTAAGGACTTAAATGATACGGTAGGTCAAATGGGACATCTGTATCTATGGAATTATAATGTGTATATTACTTTATACATAGCCCTAGTAGATTGCAAAATAAGCAGATCACTCACCAGCCTCCCGTGTGTTGATTTACTATAGAGCGGGTAACAAATTAGAAAGTGGAAAGTCCTCTCTCAAATCCAGACCAGCGAGGTGCTAGAATTTTGGGCCACTGCCTAGGACTTGTTTTTCTTTTGTAAGTCTACTTCCTTATCATCTCTATATAACAAAAAGATTTCCAAAACCTTATGGCCCATCGATTTCAAGTATCAGTTTACATAATCCCTTGACATTTTGATAACCAGTGTAAGAAAGTAATATTACTTCCGTGTCTATTTTTTCCTTCATTATTTTTCCCCACCCTTGAATATGGAAATTTCCCAGATAATCAAACCGTTCATTTTTTCCTGTCATCAATTGAGATTTTTTTAAAATATGAAAATCTTGGCAGTTTTGAATAATTCGGGAATATGTTTATGAACTTGTGATTTTGTTTCTGAAATACATAGTTGATCTTTTTGTTGTAGATTTTCTGACCCAAGACTTTAATTTTATTAGTCATAATACTACCTACATATGTGTGAGACAAATATCTATAGACAGTTTGTGGTGTGTATGTAGATTTGTGGACCTTGTGCAATAATTTCATGACTACACATTGGGCTGCTGTTAGAACATTTGCATGGTGATGAACATGATACTTTGTGTGAGGGGAGGAGCTATTTGTGTTCAATGTTTTAAACTTTCTTTAGAATGAAAAATGGTCTCTTCCTCTTACTCTCCACTTAACTGTAGGGAAAAAGAAGTTAACTCTTAATTACAATTTTCATTTTTTTATCGACCAAAGTTCCCGTCAGTGTCAATTACACCTAAGGTGACCATATTAATTTATCCAAGCTGGAACGCTTTTGAAAGTGAAAGAGGGCCATATTAATAATTATTGTGGGGCAACAGGTGTGGATTGCTACTCTTCTGGACAAACTGGGGACATATGGTCACTTTTGTCATCATTTGTATGTAGGAACACTGGTTCGGGAAGCACAGTTGTCAGCGTGTTTGGTTCTGTAACACAAAATTGTTTTCCTCAAATAACAAGTCATTTGTGTAGATGGTATTTTCTTTTTTGGTCAAGGGATTTTAATTTTAAAAATTTTCTTCACTTATTAAAAAGTTAATTTTTGATGGAAAGCTCATGTTCTTAAATTAAGATAGTTCCTTACCAATTAACACCAAAATTTCTGGTGATCAGTGATTTTACATTAATAACTTTTTTTATAAACACATGAACACTGGGTTTTTGAGTCATTTTTTGACTTCTTGGGAATAATGAGAAAGCACAATTGAGTTTGTGTGGATAAGACCAAATTCTAATTTAGTAACATAGTTCAATAATAAAAAGAACATGAAATGGGTAATCGAAGATTAAATTTACTGTCTAAAGTACTTGAGTGAATAGAAATGTCATCATCATGGTTTCCTTTTTTAACTAGTTCCCTGAACTGGCAGCGTTTGGTTTGATCTCTGTCCTCTGATTTGTTGACGTTCTTACTAATAGTCTTTCGATTTAACTGTGTTAGAGGATTGTAATAGAACTGTTCGTGAGCTGGGAGTCGGTAGACTTCCTGCCAAGAGATTAGACACATGAGGGACATGTCTGAATCCTTTTTTTTCCTGCTCTCCTTTTCAAGTGGTAATGATAGAAGAATATAAACGGGCCTACAGTAACACTGCCATGCAGATAATATTTTATAATTTTGCAGTGCTATCATAGTATCAACAGTGGTGGAGGTCTTGGTAGCATCCTCTGACAGGCCAATATTGGAAATAATCAGCAAATTGTGTGGGTGGTGACAGGTATCATGCAATAGGTAAAGCGGTGAAACATCAACCGTGTCCTGTTTTTTAGAGAGGGATGCTTTATATTTGTTTTGAAAAAGGTAAGGTATCACAAAAGGGAGATAGAAGTGCATAAGTGAAATGGTGGTGAGAAAAGCACAGCTTTTTAAGCTTACATCCTAGTTATTCATGTTGTTTCTTTAGCTTTATTTTTGACTTACTACCGTAATGTGACCTGGGTTGTATTTTATTCATAGTCACAGATTCATAGAACTGGAAGGTACCTTATGGATGGTTTTAATCCAGTGCTCTTAATATTGATGAAGATCCTGAGGCACAAGAGGTTAAGTAAATTGACCAAATTTACATAGTTGGTTAATGTTACAGCCAAGACTAGAACCCAGTATCTCCTATTGTTTCCTTTTCACAGAACTAAATTCCACCCTTTTACTGATAGGATTAAAAAAAGCTATTTGGTTGTTAATCATCTTTTATTTGTCTGTTAAAAATGCTGTAAAATTTTAATTAAACATTTTGTACAGGAAGCATTCTCAACACTTTTGGTGACTACATACACAATGGTACTTTATATCCTGACCTCAAATTCAGTGGTTCTTTGTGATTTGACTTTTTTAAAACTGCATGAGGTATTTTTCATTTTGGCAGTGGTAATATTGAACTATTTTCTTTATTAACAAGGATTGTATATCATCAGTTTTCATTTATTCTCTGAGGTTCTTCATAAAGCTCTGTTGCAAACAGAATGGTGGTGGTTCTTTTTCAGTATGACACATTTTCATGTTGATACTATGATTTTTTTTTAATTGGCATGTTCTACTTTAGAACACTATTGAGTTTGGAGCTTATATGAACACAAAAGATGAAAATGCTCAAGATACTTTGGTAGTTAGTTGATACTCGGTTACCTTGATTCCTCCCTCCCACTATACCTTTTTGTTTTTAAGAAGAGATTATTTATTCCAGACGTAATAGACGTGGCTTATTTTTAAATTGATATTCACACAGACTTTTGAATTTCAGAATTTAGTTTTGTAAAGTCTTTTGTTTAACAGTGTATTTTGGTGCCTTAAGTTTCCTTCATGGGGTAGTCTGAAGCAGTATGTCTGTTGAATATAATATGTGTGTACTTAGCACCAGGTCTCCTGACCCATTAGTGCTGAACGGTATGTGTTTTTTTTTTTAATATTTTATTTATTGATTTGTCAGAGAGCACAAGCAGGGGAAGCAGCAGGCAGAGGGAGAAGCAGACTCCCCGCTGAGCATGAGCCTAGTGAGGGACTGGATCCCAGGACCCTGGGATCATAACCTGAGCTGAAGGCAGACGCTTAACCGGCTGAGCCACCCAGGCATCCCCTGAATGATATGTTTTAAGTGACTTTTCACCCTAATACAACAAAATTACATTTTTTAAAGTTTGGAGTAATGGATGAAGAGAATTAATGAAATACTTTTAACAGTGGTCAGAAACATAGTAAGCTGCATAATTTATATATGATAACGACTGTAGAAGAAATGGAGATCACTAATAATGCTTTACAATTTTCAAGGTGAATAATGTCTGTTTTAAATTCCCTGATTACAGACAGAATAAGCCTCAGATTTGGTTTTCTTGCTGGCTTGTCCTCCCGGAGTTGAATTTACCTGACACAGTCACACATTCGTTGCCCCAAACGAGTAGTTTTTGTTTTTTGTTTTCTTTTTTAAAAGATTTTATTTATTTATTCGACAGAGATAGAGACAGCCAGCGAGAGAGGGAACACAAGCAGGGGGAGTGGGAGAGGAAGAAGCAGGCTCATAGTGGAGGAGCCTGATGTGGGGCTCGATCCCATAACGCCGGGATCACGCCCTGAGCTGAAGGCAGATGCCCAGCCGCTGTGCCACCCAGGCGCCCCCCAAACGAGTAGTTTTTGAAATGACTGGGCAAAATTTCTAATTTGGCTGCTCGTTTCCAGGAATGGATTTGGATATATTGGCACACACTACTCTGAAAGAAATAAGGTTAATAAAATATGCTATTTTTTGTTTTTAAAGCAAAAATACTAAAACCTGACTTATTTAAAAATAAGTCCTGCTTGGTTCATACTGCTTACAAAAGGTGTTTTGTTGTTTTGGAAGTTTTCATACCCAGAGTGAACATGGTATAAAAAGCTCATAGTGAGGTTGAATACTTTAGACATGCCTATTGGGATTGAAGGAATGTGTTTTAAAGTATATAGTTTTGGGATATTATTGGGAGGCAGTTGTTCATTTGTGAAAAGTTGACCGGAGGAATTAGGAGACCTGGATTTAATTACTGGCTCTTTCCACTTTCTAGCCACATGGCCTTTGGTAAATCACTTTCTCTTTCTATACTTCTGTTAGGTGTAAAATAGAGGTGATTATTCCTACTTCACAGGATTGTTGTGAGGATTAAATGAAATATAAGTGGAAGGGCTGTGTAAATATATGGTGGTGGTTATTGTTTATAACTAGGGAGAGACTTATGTGATTTGACAATTACATTTGTTCTCTTAAACTGTTTCATTGGTAAGCTTTTCATAGAAATGTTTAAGTTTAAAAGTGTCTGATGCTGATCATATACTTAATCCAAAATTTCTGACTTAAGCACATGAGTATTATGACTAAGATAACTAAGTAGATTTAAGATTCTCTCTTTTATGATGATAGAAGGAGCCCAGGAATGTGGGAGGATTCTTCTTTCCTTTTACTAGTTAAACTGGAAATGTATTGCAATGTCCACCACTGAGTATAATCTAGAGACCCATTTTGGTAACATAATTCTTTATTAAAATTTGACACCAGAATGGAGAGAGCTCTGTATTTGATCATTTGAATTATGGTGTCCCGGCATCTTTGGCATGCTTTAGCCATTAAAATGTTCATTTTCACTCACCAGTGGTGATATTACATCGACCAGGGGCTGAACTTGTGATTTAGATTTACTATATTTTTTCATTTTGTGCCACTTAGATAATAAGACCAAGTTCCCGGGGGGGGGGGTGCAGGAGGTTGTCTGTGTATAAGATCATTTTCCAAGGCGTTTGAGGGCATTGCTTACATTCAGGATTTCCTTTTTTCCCCAAAATGTAATTACTTCTAGTCCAGGGGGGCTCTGCAGGTGTTACAGCCATAACTCACCCCTTAAATGTCCCCAACGGGTAGAGGTGTCTTGTCAGTGCTGAAATCTTTTGACCCCCGTTCCCAGCCTAGGCGAAATGCAGAGTAAGGCAGAAAGGAGGCAAGTGTAGGGGAGCAAATCGGATTTTTCTCTCCCTGTCCCCTAATAACTATAAAAAACAAACTGCTTTTTTGATGGAAACCTATACCTTAGCAAAAACATTGTGTGTTCTGTTTAGTGAAGGCTTGCTGGTCTGGTTGCAGTTTTGAAATAAAATATAAGTGTGTTGCAGAGATGTCGTGTAGGGAAATTATTTTCCTTGATTTTCTCTGGTATATGTATGAGAGGGGGAAAGGAGAGCAAGATGTGATTATGGAAGTAATAGTAACTGGGCAATCATGTGTTGCTTTGTGAGTGTGTCTCGTTGTTAAAATGTTGAATTTAAAGATAAAATTAAACCAAGATAAAAATTCTTCTTGCATGGAATCAACTAACCTCTAAGCTCACCAGTCAAGAGCTATTTAGGATTCAACAGTCCCTAAAATCACAGCATCATTAGGGTTTTGAATAGAGGTATAGTGTTTTATCTCTACTTAACATGTAGGAAATGATAGAAATTCTAAAAGGTCAAGAATGAATCTTGAAGATTGGTGAGCATAGGAAAGAATCATCTACTCCATGTGTATTTGTAGAGTATCCAACATTTATTTTATTTTTGAAGAACATAAAGAGGATGTAGAAGTCGTGGGTTTATAGAGTGTGAGCAATATATTGGGAACACCTTGAAATTCTTCTCATATGTGCGATTTCTCTACCTTACAATTTTTTTCAAATTGCACTGTCCAGTGGGGTAGCCACTAAGCACCTCTGGCTACCTGACACTTGAAATGTCACTGGTGTAACTGTGGAATTGAACTTTTAATTTTCTTTAATTTTGACTAAGTTAAATAAAAACTGATGTAGTGTATATTTTCTCACTAAACACAACTTTGTTGTTTTTGATAGGGCTACATTTTACTTTAACCATTGAAAATTTAATATCCAACTTGAGATGTGCCATGAATATAAAATGCCATATTTCAGACTTGGTGTATTTAAACAAAAAAGAATGTAAAACAGCTCTCTAATTTTTTATATTGCTAACAAGATGAAATGATACCTCGGTTATATTGGGTAAATAAGATTAATATTATTTCAAAAATATAAAAGACCCCATAAGGCACAGAGTGCCACTCTTGGTGGCACAAACAGTGTGAAGAGATGGGTGAAAAAATCGCTAGCTGAGCTAGTAGTAGCTTCTTAGGAGGTAAGAGTTCATTGAACCTTAAAGGGTGAGTGAAATGGGGAGAGACTTAAGACGGGGCTGAGGGAACAGGGTTGGTAGAAGTGTGAAGGTAGTAAAGTACAAGGTGTGTTGGAGGGCAGGGATGGAACAACTTATGTGGATTGGTCTTGTCAAAGTGTTAGAACAAAATTGTGTGGCTGGAATATGTAGCTTAGTAGGACCCTAGGCCTAGAATAGAAAACCAAGAGACTTCCCCACCCTTACTGACATTTTAGTCCAAACGGTCTTTTGAAGTCAGTCTGTTCAAACTCCTACCTAATAAGGAATCTCCTCTTAATATCCAGCCTGTGCTTGAATATTTCCAGAGAATGGGTAGTCTGCTTGCTTCTAGAGGCTGGTGGCATCTCCACTTTTGGACAGTTTAATTGTTACACCATTAGATTAAATGAATTATCCTCTTCCATATTTCTTCAGCTAGTGGCCCTAATTTGATACCGTGGTTCTGCTGTCTTTCATGCTATAACTCTAAATATTTGACATTGGTAATCATGCCCATTTTTAGTCTTGTCTTCATGCTAGACATCCCCAGGTAGTTCAGCATTTCCTTTATGGTGTTCCCTGGCTTATCATCTTGGTCACTCTAGATCTGAACAACAGGTTGCAGCGGGTCTGTTAACTACTTTTATTTGAACACTGTGGTCTCTGAAAGCAATATGGGACTCTGTTAGGTTCCTTAGCCAGGTCAAACAGGCTTTTTATTGAGCTTTTGTTAACAAAAACCTTCATGAGTCTTCATGTGAACTGCTTTTGTCACATGAGTAGGTTTTCCCCCTACTCTGTACTCTTAATGTGGGTTATTTTAGCTTGCTAATCCTTCATAAAGTGTTCAGGATAGCACATTTACCATCGTTTCTGTTGATTTTAGCTCATCCTCACAATCCACTGAGAATTCAGAATATTATTTATCATATGCATACATCTTCATTACTAATTCCCAGCTTTGAATTGCTTAGATTTGGCTAGCATGTCTTTGACATGGTTCTTTTTCGAATGCTAAAGACAGGACTCTCTGCAGGTTAACACTGCTCTATAACCTTTGAGGGTGGTATTTGACAGCTGTGAATCTGGTAAACTGTATTATCTTCCAGCTCTTGGCTACTCAAACTGTGATTCTAGGATCAGCAGCCCTTGGAGGCTTATTTAAAATTCACGTTCTCAGGCCCCATCCCAGATCTATGGAATCAGAATCTGCATTTTAACAAGATTTCCAGTTGATTTGTTTGTGTGCTGAAGTTAGAGAAGCGCTGATCTAGCCTCCATTTCTCTGTGACACCCAGGATGTAAAATCTCCTCACGCTGTACGGAAATCAAGCCAGACTAGTCAGCAGTGTTAGCCTCACGTGTCCCTATCAAAGAGGTTCTCAGCCCTAACTGCACAATAGAATTACCCGTGGAATTTTTAAAAAATATTGCTGTCTGGCCAACCCCAGAGAAGGTTTTCCAGGTGATTCTAATGTGCAAGCCAAGGTTGAGAACAATCCCTTTGTCAACCAAATGAGGTTCATTTGGCAGTGAACCCCACTTCTGGTGAATACATTTTCTTCTACATGTTTGCAATGTATCTGATAGTCTATTGTAGAATTTCCCCCTAGGTTTATTGTCAGATTTTGCTGTGCTACAATTTATAGACTTCGCTTTATTTGAAGATGCAGTTTCTAAAATCTAGTATTTTTAGCATCTCTCCTGTTCTCTGTGATTTCTCAGAGGTTATCATTAGAGCGTTTGCAGTTTGGGGTCTTGATTCTCTCTTTGAGAAGTTTGTTTTTCCAACTGTTTCCAGTTGGAAGGTGATTCTCCTCGTTGAATAAAATAGAAACAAAACAGAAGTTGAGTGCCTCCACTTTTCATCTTCTGTTAAGATACCAGGTCCCCCAACCACTAAGTACAAGACCCCTTTCTTGTTTCAGATTATGTTTTCTTTATTTCCCTCTTTTTATTATTTTATGTTTTTCAAAGTCATTTTTAAAGTCTCCCATATTTTTGCAAGTTTCTGTTCCATGTGGGCTTTAACTTCCCTGACTCTGTTCTTAAGACTTTGTGCCATTCTTGAAACAGTACTTGGTTTGTGAGTTTTCTGTTATCTTTGGTTCACATCCTTCAAATGTCAGAACTTATCAGACATTTTTGTCTTCTTTGAAGGTTTATGTTTTGAAAGCCTTTCAACCCTACGGAGTTGTACTTTTTTATAAATTATTTTTGGGGCACCTGGGTGGCTCAGTTGGTTAAGGACCGCGACATGATTTCGGCTCAGGTCATGATCTCAGGGTAGTGAGATTGAGCCCTGCATCAGGCTCTCTGCATGGAGCCTGCTTAAGATTCTTTCTCTCCCTCTCCCCTCCACATGCTCGCTCGCTCTCTAAAAAAATTATAAATTATTTTTATTATTATTTTTTAAAGATTTTATTTATTTATTTGACAGAGATAGAGACAGCCAGAGAGGGAGGGAACACAAGCAGGGGGAGTGGGAGAGGAAGAAGCAGGCTCCCAGCGGAGGAGCCTGATGTGGGGCTCGATCCCATAACACCGGGATCACGCCCTGAGCCGAAGGCAGATGCTTAACCGCTGTGCCACCCAGGCGCCCCTATAAATTATTTTTAGAACTATTTACTGATCCTTCACAAGTGGACTTTGTCCTAACTTTCATGTTGTTAACTTTGAAAGTATTAAGAACACTAGTGAATGTTACTGGTGGTTTTATTTGGTTTGAAGAATTATGGCTGAAGTTTCTTTCTCCTTTGTGCTTTCCTGTATTGTCTTAAGTTAGCTGCTTACTGTTCACAGTACCAAATTGTATTCCTTAGCTACATGTGGAAAAATTTGGCTTCCTTCTGTTTTTTTTTTTTTTCATTGCCTGGCCTATATAACTTTAAGCTGTTGATTTCCAATCTTCTTAAAGTTTCAAGTTATAAAAACCAGACAGGTAGAGAAGCATCTTTGTTTTTTTTTTTTTCCTTCACTGTCTGAAAGAGGGTTTGTTTTTATTTTTCCCTTTAGTATTGAATTGTGAACATCCAGATACTTTATGTGTTGTGTGTGGGATTAAATCTTATTACCAGTATAGATTACCTCTTCCACAAATCAAATTTTCATATTTTTGTGGACTTAACTTTTTTTTTTTTTTTCAGTGTGGACTTAAGATCAGTCTGGGGTTGGAAGGAAAAGAACTAGAGGATGAAAGTTTTTGTTTGGAGTCTTATTTTAGATTGCTTACTACTTGTTTATCATTGGAGTGGTTAATTGAGAGTAATAGAAAAGCCAGGTAGTGATTTGTTCTTTTGCTTTGCTGATCAAAAAGCAAAATTGAGCATATTTCATAGTTATTTAGATATAAAAAGAAGCCCAAATTTCTGCAAAGTTTTTCTTGATAAAACTCAAAATGTGATAATAATAATGGATTAGTGTTTTTGTAATATAGTTGTAATAATGAGAAGAATGGCTTTCTTTTACTTCTTTTTTGGAGGGATAACGTTTTGCTTAATCGGGTCTAAACATATTCCTCATCAATATTATTTGCAGATGTTCATCTAGTATTACTGACTTGAAATGAGATTTTCCATATTTCATTTTTGATAATGTCTTTTCACACACACAGGTACAAGAAAACCTTGGAGGTATTGCAGGTTCAATTCCAGACTAACATAAAAAGCAAATATTGCAGCAAAACAAGTCAAATGAATTTTTTGGTTTCCCAGTGCATATAAAAGTCATGTTTACACTATACTTATAGTAGTCCATTAAGTGTGCAATAGCATTATGCCTAAAAAACAACGCGTAGCTTAATTTAAAAATGCTTTATTGCTAAAAAGTGCTAACTGTCATCTGAACTTTCAGTGAGTCGTAATCTTTGCTGGTAGAGATTCTTTCCTCGATGTTGGCTGCAGCTTCTGTGGCTTCACCTTGCACTTTTATGTTGTGGAGATGACTTCTTTCCTTAAACCTCATGAACCAACCTTCAGACTTTTCTTGTGCAGCCTCCTTACCTCTCTCAGCCTTCATAGAATTGAAGAGAGTTATGGTGTTGCTCTGGATGAGGCTTTGGCGTAAGGGAATGTTGGAGCTGGCTTGATTGTCTATCCAGACGACTAAAACTTTCTCCATATCAGCAATAAGGCTGTTGAACTTATCATTCCTGTATTCACTGGCGTGAATTTTAATTTCGATTTCCTTCAAGAACTTTTCCTTTGCATCCACAATTTGGCTGTTTGGCACAAGAGGCCTAGCTTTTGGCTTTTGACGTGGCTTCCTCACTAAGCTTAATCATTTCTAGCTTTTGTTAAAGTGAGAGATGTGTGACTTTTCCTTCCATTTGTGCACTTAGAGGCCATTGTAAGTTTATTAATTGGCCTAATTTCAATATTGCGTCTCAGGGAATAGGGAAGTGCAAGAAAAGGGGGAGAGAGGGGGGAAACAGGTGGTCAGGGGGGCAGTTGAAACACACACATTTATCTTAAAGTTTGCCGTCCTGGATTGGTCTGGTTCATGGCACCCCAGAACAATTCTGACATCAAAGATCACTGATCACTGTAACAAATATACTAATGATGAAAAGTTTGAAATACTGCAAGAATTACCAAACTGTGAGGCAGAAATAGGAAGTGAGCTAATGCTGCTAGAAAAATAGCACCAGTAGACGTGCTCCACGCAGCGTTGTCACAAACCTTTCAGTTTATTAAAAAGCACAGTAGCTGCGAAGTGCAACAAAGCACGGTATGCCTGTATTGCTGTCTAATCAGTCCACAAGCATAAATTAATGAAGCGTATTTATCCCTTAGAGAAGGCATTTATAGAATTCGTTTGATATTTACCTTTTAGCAGATCATTACACGGCAGAGTTATCACCTTGAGTTGAAGGTCAGGTGGAAGCTCCTCATATGGACAGTTCGATGGATTTTGAAGTCAGGACATTGTCTTTGTACTTGCAGTGAGGTCCAAAAAATGCTTATGGAACGGTAACTTGTGCTTAGAAAATAAATCTGCTACAAATGTGTGTGGGAGCAGAGCTCTCGTTTCTTTGATAGCGTTAAGTGCACGAAGCAGCTTGCTTGACGTTGTGATTCCAGTGTTGATGCTGAAATGGTTTTACTGCAGTGTAAGTTTTGCATGTAGGCGCTGTTCACAAGTCGTAGGGCAAGTTAGGATGTTCAGCTTCTTTTTCTGACAAAAATTCCGAGAACTGGTGATGTTTAAGTCCACAGTAATGAAGTTCGCCGTTAACACTCTCGGGTCAGCAATATGATAGATTCAGATAGTTTCTGCAGACTACCTGCTGCTGAATGACATAAGGAATACCCATAGACTTGAAACACTTGACATTTTCACAGGCTTCAGAAATGTGTCCAACTTGTCTTTTGCTGCCCTACACATGTATATACCACCATTTCAGTTGTCACACATCTTAGCAGATTCCACTTCAAACTGTGCTTAGTGTTTTCTCAACTTGCTGGAAATACCACCTGTAGCTGCTCCATGCAGACTGTTCATAGAGGCTACTTCTGTAGTTACTTCAAACTTCTCGAGTCATCAACACTTGACTCTTTGAATAAACAACTGAATAGTATCAATTACATTTGTCGACTCATCAAGGCCCAAGAAAAACCACTCAAAATCATTTGCTGTCCCGTTTTTCAATTGATTATGACCTGTCCCAATAGCCTTGAATTTTTGAGCAACTGTTCTCACCATAAAGCTAATAATCTTAAACAACTTTCTCTGGACACATTTCTTTAGCTTCTGCAGTCAAGCACAGTTGAATTAACTCACCATCAATAATACAGCTTTGCTTGCTTAGCTGACAAGCCACTTGGAAACTTACTGTGGTTGAAGCCTTGTTTTTTATTCTTATGAGGAAATATTTTGTGATGAGATTTTTTTTTCAAGTTTTCCAGTTTTAGGGACTATAGCTTTATCTGTGAATTGGGAATATGGTGATGAATGCTTGCTCTGACAGAATGAATGTGTATTTTCTTTTTAGCACAGTTAAGTAGTGCCATTGCATAATAAACTCAGTCTTTTCCATCTCGCAACAAAATAATCCATACTCTACTATGCCTTTGAGGGTGACATTCAAAGTGCACTTTTACTTCATTTGACAGGAGAACGCTCTGGTAATTTCTTAAAATGTCATGGTATGGTGATATGCATGGCACTTGAAATGCTGTCACGTTGCGTCACTGCAGTTTATAAGGCACAGATCATCACCAGTGCAAAGCGGCGAGAGGGCCACATTCGGGCTCTCACGTCTACTTGGTCTGCCGTTGGAGCACAACAGCAGCCACAGACAATATGTAAGTGAAGGTGTATGACTGTATTCCAATAAAACTTGGTGAACACTGAGATTTGAATTTCATGTACTTCTCATACATCACAAAACATTATCTCCCTTTTGTAAAAACAGTCTTAGAAGTGTAAAAATCATTCTTCGATCTCACGGAAAAAAAATAGGCACCAGGGCTGATTCTGGCCCATGGGCCATAGTTTGCTAATTCCTGACCTACTTTTTTCCTAATATAACAGGGCTTTTTCAGGAATTTTTCTTTTACAAAATGTTATTCCTGTGAGGTCTTAAAATTCACATCTTGACCTGCATTCTGGATTTTCACGTGATTAAAAGTGTTCTACAGAACACATGCTAACTTTTGTTTTCAAGATTGATCTCCTTTCTCCTTTTAGATAATTTTCCACTTGTTCATCAAGATGGAAAGCTCAGATTCTAACGATAAAGGCAGTGGTGATCAGTCTGCAGCACAGCGCAGAAGTCAGATGGACCGATTGGATCGGGAAGAAGCTTTCTATCAATTTGTAAATAACCTGAGTGAAGAAGATTATAGACTTATGAGGGATAACAATTTGCTAGGCACCCCAGGTATGCGATGTATAAAGATTTATATATGTAAATTGCTGGTCTTTTTTTTTTAACTGGTTTTAAAAATCTGTGTCTTCAGCTGTTATGAAGTGCGATTTTAATACAAGGGATACAGAATGACATTTATTGCTGTACTTATTGCCTGGTTCTGTTCACTCCTATTTGGAATTATCCTATATCATATCTTTTAGTTATGATTTATATTGTGAATTTATAGCAAGCTGAATTGAAAAAGTGGAACTGAACAATATTTTTGTTTTTAGTTAGTTTTATTTACTAGAGATAAATCTAAGTTGGGAAGAGCTAATGAGAATAGTAGTTCCTAGGACAGACTTCTTTTTTTTCTTCTTCTTCTTCTTCTTTCTTTTTTTTTTTTTTTTTGTCATCTCTGATTCCCAGATTATGTTCCAGTCGTAGTCCTCCAAAGCTGTCCTTGGGTAAAATTGTCACTTCAGAACGTTACACTTTGTTATTCTCTTTTGCCCAGTTACATCCCATTTGATCCTAATTAAAATTCATTATCTCTGGTGCTCCTCATTTCTATTTAATTCTAACCTTTGTGTTATTGTTTGAATTTTAAAAGTTAAGGTGTTAGTTAGCATGACTCCTAGGAGAGGAAGTACATTTTGAGCCAACAGTACCAGACTTGAATCAGAATGCCTCAGTTGGTAATCTGGCGCTGCCGTTTATTAATACAGCAGTCTCTCACTTAGTCTCAGTTTCCTTGTTTTAAAATGCAGATGATAGGGCGCCTGGGTAGCACAGTCGTTAAGCATCTGCCTTCGGCTCAGGGCGTGATCCCGGCGTTCCGGGATCGAGTCCCACATTGGGCTCCTCCGCTGGGAACCTGCTCTGTCACATAAATAAATAAAATCTTTAAAAAAATAAAATGCAGATTATAGGGGCGCCTGGGTGGCACAGCGGTTAAGCGTCTGCCTTCGGCTCAGGGCTTGATCCCGGCGTTATGGGATCGAGCCCCACATCAGGCTCCTCCGCTATGAGCCTGCTTCTTCCTCTCCCACTCCCCTTGCTTGTGTTCCCTCTCTCGCTGCCTGTCTCTATCTCTGTCAAATAAATAAGTAAAATCTTTAAAAAAAAATAAAATGCAGATAATATCTACCTCCCAGAGTTACAGTTCGAAAGAATGAGAAATCGAATGCAAAAGCATTTAGTAAATGGAAAGAAACTTGCATAAATTGTACTGTCATGCCCCCAAAGAAGTAAATTTTATCCAGGTTCCTACTCCTTGGTTTTCATCTCTGTTTTTATTTGTAATTTGGCATGCATTTCTAAACTATTTTCAGGTGAAAGTACTGAGGAAGAATTGCTGAGAAGACTACAACAAATTAAAGAGGGCCCACCACCACAAAACTCAGATGAAAACAGAGGTATATTTTGCTTTGGGGGGTGGGTAGAGGATGATACAGATACGGAACTCCAGGAAAGGTCAGCCAGAGATTATCCAGAAACAGCACGGATTAATTTAGTGCTAAGGATCTGTTAACAAAAAGAGAACTGGCATTTTCTTGGTATTTGGTGAGAATGTCAACGTGTTTTTTTTTTCTGCTTCACCTTCGGGTTTGTAATAATTGAGACATAGTGAGAAATGGCCTATTTAAATGTGCTGGGTGTTTTTTTTTTTCTTGATTGTGCACCTCTGTTGAAATTTCCTTCCACCTGCTGAATTATTTCTTCCTTATAAACATGTGCATTCTCCACCAGCAGAAAGAAATGCTGTATTCCCTAACCTGGTGGCTCTCAATGGGTTATATCCCAACCCTACCCCCACCCAGGGGACATTGGCAATGTCTGGAGACATTTTTGGTTGTTGTCACAGCTGGGGGTTTGCTACTAGGATCTAGTGGGTGGAGGCCAGGGATGCTGCCAAATATCCTGACATCCTAAAATTCCTAACAGCGCAGCCCCCGCAAAACAAAGAATTATGTGGCTCAAAATGGCAGTAGTGCCCCTGTTGAGAAACCCTGCTTTTAGTTTTAAGTAGGACTGTAGGGAATTTGACTGTCTAACAGAAGAGGCTATGACAACAGTTTGGTTCTTGAGCATGCCGTTATATGTACTGTGCAAGGTTCAGACTATGCATTTTGGGTCTGGTCTCCAATTTCATGTTAATGTAAAAATCTTGGTAATATGAAGAAGTGTTGAAATACTTTTGAACCAGTAAACCCTGTTTATATTTTTGCAATTTTAAAAGTCCTATATTATCAAAGGCACTTAAGTCAAGATCCTAGAGGAAATGTAGACTAATGAAAATGTGACACAAATGCAACTTGAACAAAAATACTAGCCCTGTGCCCTAACTGGCATTTACCTTGTTGGATTCATTTTTTTTTTTTTGACAGTGGACTGAAAAAATGTCTCCTGACAGTCCACAGTGGTATCCTAGGCTCTGTATATGATGAAGTTCTGAAAATAGACTTCCTCCAGATTCCCTTGAAAAAATCTCTAAATTTCTCTAGGGTCAGCTTGCTCTTTCAAAACGAAATTGAAACATTTCTGCCTTTACTTGCAAATCTATGCAGTATAGTTCACGAAAATCTGTAAATGTGAAATCTGTTCAGAATCTTTGTTTTTTTTTCTAACACAGTTTCAGAGCACTATTTATTACATGATTGTCCTAATTTTAGTAGTTCCTTTTTCTCCTCTTCCCTCCCTTTTTTAAAACAGGTGGAGACTCTTCAGATGATGTGTCTAATGGTGACTCTATAATAGACTGGCTTAACTCTGTCAGACAAACTGGAAATACAACAAGAAGTGGGCAAAGAGGAAACCAATCTTGGAGAGCAGTGAGCCGGACTAATCCAAACAGTGGTGATTTCAGATTCAGTTTAGAGATCAATGTTAACCGTAATAATGGGAGCCAAAATCCAGAGAATGAAAATGAGCCATCTGCAAGGCGTTCCGGTGGAGAAAATACAGACCACAACAGCCAAAGGCAAGTGGAAAATCCACGATCTGAATCAACATCTGCAAGGCCATCCAGATCAGAACGAAATTCAACTGAAGCATCAACGGGAGAAGTCGCACCTACCAGAGGTCAGAGAAGGGCAAGAAGCAGGAGCCCAGACCATCGGAGAACCCGAGCGAGAGCTGAAAGAAGTAGGTCACCTCTGCATCCAATGAGTGAAATTCCACGAAGATCTCATCATAGTATCTCATCTCAGACTTTTGAGCATCCTTTGGTAAATGAGACTGAGGGAAGTTCTAGAACCCGGCACCACGTGACATTGAGACAGCAAATAAGTGGACCTGATCTGCTAAGTAGAGGTCTTTTTGCAGCTTCTGGAACGAGAAATGCCTCACAAGGAGCAGGTTCTTCAGACACAACCAGCAGTGGTGAATCTACAGGATCAGGACAGAGACCTCCAACCATAGTCCTTGATCTTCAAGTAAGAAGAGTTCGTCCTGGAGAATACCGGCAGAGAGATAGCATAGCTAGTAGAACTCGCTCAAGGTCTCAGACGCCAAACAATACTGTCACTTATGAAAGTGAACGAGGAGGTTTTAGGCGTACGTTTTCACGTTCCGAACGGGCAGGTGTGAGAACCTATGTCAGTACCATCAGAATTCCGATTCGTAGAATCTTAAATACTGGTTTAAGTGAGACTACATCTGTTGCGATTCAGACCATGTTGAGGCAGATAATGACAGGTTTTGGTGAGTTAAGCTACTTTATGTACAGTGATAGCGATTCCGAGCCTAGTGGCTCAGTCTCAAGCCGAAATGTGGAAAGGGCAGAGTCACGGAATGGAAGAGGGGGTTCTGGTGGTAGTAGCAGTTCTGGTTCCAGTTCGAGTTCCAGTTCGAGTTCCAGTTCGAGCTCCAGTTCTAGTTCCAGCTCCAGTCCTAGTTCCAGTTCCAGTGGTGAAAGTTCAGAGACTAGCTCAGAGGTGTTTGAAGGCAGTAATGAAGGAAGCTCATCATCAGGCTCATCAGGTGCCAGGCGAGAGGGTCGACACAGGGCCCCAGTAACATTTGATGAAAGTGGCTCTTTGCCCTTCCTTAGTCTGGCTCAGTTTTTCCTCTTAAATGAGGATGATGATGACCAACCTAGAGGACTCACCAAAGAACAGATTGACAACTTGGCAATGAGAAGTTTTGGTGAAAACGATGCATTAAAAACCTGTAGTGTTTGCATTACAGAATATACAGAAGGCAACAAACTTCGTAAACTACCTTGTTCCCATGAGTACCATGTCCACTGCATCGATCGCTGGTTATCTGAGAATTCTACTTGTCCTATTTGTCGCAGAGCAGTCTTAGCTTCTGGTAACAGAGAAAGCGTTGTGTAATTAAGTTCTGAACTCTCAGCTATGTAGCTGGTATAGTGATGGGCAAACAGGAATCACTTGCTTTATGCCCACTTTTTGAGTGGTGCTTAAATGTAAAGTAGCAACCTGAATTGAGTCATTGCTTTCTGAGTGAATCATTGTCCTTTTTCCAATTTCTGTTCCAGAATAAAAGGAAATATTTAAAAAGCAATGTTTTAGGACATAAAAATCTGATTTCAGTACCAGTAATTGGTATTACTGATGATTTGTCATATACACTTACCAGTTTCGCCTTTGTTATCTTAAGAGATCTGCCTTAGCAATGGCTCTTTATCCGTTTCACGTTGATCTTTAACGTTTCCCACGCCATAGGAGAGAGGGGCAAAGGAAATTCCCAGTTTAGACTAAGTTACAGTACATGTTTCCTAAGTGATTGCTTAAAGCTATACCATTCCCAGTTATTAGTTGGCACAAATTCAGCTACATGCTGAATATCATTTGTTCACCTTTCAGATGAGGTGATATTGGACGTCAGTGTAAATAACACTAAGGTTAGGATCTTCTAAGTGTAAAACTGTCTCCTAAGCCCATCACTGTGGCACACTGTAGAGTGAGCTTATAGTTTAATTGAGATATTTATCTTGTGGAAATATTTAAAAAAAAAGCCTATGCTTGTGTAAGTGAAAAAATCACATTCATTTGTTTAAAAATGTAAAGCTATTTTGTAGAGGCTCAGTACTTTTCCAATGCACTGTTGTATTAATGCATTAAAAATTGTAAAGTACCATGCTTAGAAATGAAAAAAACTGCTTTTTGTGAGCCAACGTAGTAAAAAAAAAAACACAAAAAACAAAAAACACACCAAACAAAGTACGAAGCTGCTTTTGTAAGTGTGTAGATGTCAAGAGCAGAACATATCTAGTATTTAATGTATGTGAACAGCTACTGTGACATGCAAAGGAAAGGACAGAGTGCAGAATTGAACTACATTGAAGATACCAATGGAAACTTGGTATTTTAACTTGGATTTAGGCAGGAGATGAAAGACGGGAGGAGTAAAGAAAACTGCTCTGAAGAATTTAAACTTTTTATGAAGACAGTAATCATACAGACGTGAACTGGTTTCATATGGTGAGGTCCTTGACACAGTATTCTGCTTGAGCTGATGAAGTAGATTAACAGATTTGGTAGAGATTTGGTTAAAAAACAAAAACAAACCACTACCACCTAGCATAAGTTACATTGATGTTTTCCCAAGTCTGCTCCTCAGAAAAGGAAAAAAAGAAGGTGGAGGAAAGAGACTATAAACCACTTTTAGCATAAGAATTGAAGTTGGTACAGATGTGTGTACTAATAGGAAGGTCTCCAGTTTGCATTGTGTTCGAGATTTGTCGTGTAAGGTACCAGTGCACACTTGTTAATATTTCCTTACTGTCTAACACAGACCTGACCTCTCACATTTAAAGGCCAATTGAGGAATTAAGGAATGTTTATCCTTTGTTGAAAGTGAATCATGTTGGGTCGTTTGAGATTCGAATTTTAATTGTGCTGCCCATGTGTGAAGATGAGGCTGCTGACTCACAGTCTATGGGACATGCATTTTGTGTTGTTTCCTTAGTAATGAGATTAGGTTTGTGAAGAACCCCAGTACTCTTGCTGAATTTCGCTTTTGAGGCCAGTTGGGGTTAGGATTAGTCTGACTGTGGAGGACTTGTTTATCTGGGAGAAGCTAGTGGGCCCAGAGAGGAATTGAACACATCCTTGGTCTTTAAAGTGAAAACTACCCGTGCCTAGTCAGATACTCTCCAAAATAAACAGGTCTGCTTCAGGAATTATCTGGCTACCTTAACTGTTATCAGCTTAGCTGTAAAGGTTATTTCAAAGCTCATTCTTTCCTATTTTCCTCTGGCTTTCACTCCTACCTAAGTATCAAGGAAATTAACTTGTAAATATGGTAGTTGTTTACTAAGGATATGTACTGCTCTTGCAAGGAAATAATGTCCAAACAAAGCTTCACTTATTTTTTTTAATATAAGCAGATTTCACTGTTTATGGCGCTTATGTAATACATTTTATCTTTTTAAAAAATTGTCCATGTAAAAGTCAGGATTCCTTTATATTCGTGAGCCTCCTTGTCTCCTTTCCTAAGGTTGTAATCTGCGATTTTCAGATCTGCGGGGTAGTCCTGAGTGGCTAAAAACCCATTTTCCTCTTGGTATAAAACGTCCCATTGTAAGGGTGTTCATTTTAAATAGTTTAAAAACAACTGCAGCACATTCTAAGCATAAAAGGAAGTTATGGACAACAGGTACCTCCCTAACCTCCCAAGATGTATTACTCATTTGTGAAGTATTAAAGTAAGAGGTAACTCATGCAGAATGCTGGTTATGAATGTAGATATTGAAGCTATTCATAAACACTGGAAATAGAATTTTAAGTTTTTAGCCTTCAATAGGGTGCACATATTGGACATGTGCATGTGGACACCTTTTTCAATAGCACTCATTGATTTCCATTGGATTGTGTAGAATGGTTACAAATATTTTAGTGGAATTTGCTACTTAATTTTTTTTTGCAAGGTCCATGACTATACTTATTAGTGTTGTGGACATCGAAGACAAGGTCATTCGTAGGTGTCAGATGTACAATGGAGAGCAAGAGTCTTTTTTCCCACCAGCATCCAAAACACCTATTCTCTTGAGGGAGCATTTTCTTGCAAAAGACTTTACATTTCATTTTGTATCTTTGCACTTTTACTTTATTACAGAAAGGTTCTGTCTTGAAGACCTAGTTTGAACTTCATGCAGTTATAGGAACAAGAAAAAACAATGTTGGGAAATTACATTGTTCACAGCATAGGGAAAAATACTAAAAACTGAGTTTCCTTGAGTATTTCAGATATTTTTAAAAATTCACTTACTGGTATGAAGCATTTGAGGTGTTATGTTGTTTAACTCCGAGCAGCTGACAAGGTTGAGATTTATTAATACTAAAAATAAAATTGAGCAAGTTAGGTTTCAAGTGTGCAGACTTTATCCATAACAACACTAGAAGATGAGCCATGTTGTTAATTCGGAATATTTGCTCTAAAAAAGAACACGTTAGTTATACCTCAGTGGTGTTAATGGTTAATGGAGGTGGTGATTGAGAGAAGTGTTCGCATTAGTGTTGGGAGTGTAGGAAATTATCATTTGTACAGTTAACAAAGTTTAGTACCAGGATTTTATATGTGTGGTGTGTGTGTGTCTGTGTGCGTGCGTGCACGCGTGCACACACACACGCGCGCATGCACACACACAGACACACACATAATCTCTAAAAACATGATCGTTGACTTCATCCAAACTTTAAGATTAGGAAACTGCTTAGCTATAAGTGTTACCTCAAGTAATTTTTTCCCCCTTGGGAAAACATGTCTTTTCTGTGCCAAGTGTTCTCTCCTAGTGTCAGTGTCTCAGATTGTATTTATGAAGGGTTTTCACTTAATATACTTTTTTTATTTAGCCACCTGCTTCCCAAATGTCCATGACTTGAAATGGGTCAAGCGTCAGTCATGACTTTCAGTCAGTTCCTAAAATACCCATGTGATAGGGAGGTAAATGCCTCTTAAAAGGCCATTTTTACAGCTTGCTAGAATACAGTGGCACCTTGTGGTGGTTGTTGATACTTTTCTTTGAAAAATGGAGGATAGTCCCCTCCGCCCCCTTTTATTCTCCTTTGTTCTTTCGTGAACACAAAATATTGGTGATCTGCCTTGAGTTTTTAAGTTTTACCTTACTGGCTTCCCTATCAAATGTATTATCAATATTAAGTATGTAGAAGCCACGTTTGCAGGGCACTTTTATTCTTTTCTTCTTATAAGACTGTGCTGATTGCTACTTTCTAAAGTATTCTGTACCTTAGTGATGCAAGAGATTGATAAGGCACATGAAAGTGTCAGGCATTTTTTTTCCCTTAAGTATAGTATAATTTTTCAGTATGTTTAATATTCAGTAACAGTGTTGTAATTCATGGAGTTAACTAGTAAATTATGTGCTTTTGGAAAACATTTGAAAATGTAAATCAACAAAAATAATATGCTTCATTTGGAAAGTTAAAAGTGCAAGGTCCGAGGAACGAGTATTTCACTTTTTTTGAAATTGGATTTTTAGTAAGCAACTAAGAAACAGCTATGAGTTAAGTACTTGCCCTGTAAAAGTTTTAACATTTCGAAATTGAGTTCTTAACTGGAACATTTCTAAAATACTATAATATTCCCAAAAGGTGAGTGATCTCACTTGATTTAATAACTCCACTTTGTATTTAAACTACAGCACAGAATAGAGCTGTTATTGAAGTGTTGGAACTCTCAAGGGGAAACAGCAGTTTGTATCAGTTTTATGATTATTTTCATGTCTCTATAGGTGTTTTCATTCAAATTTGAAGGAAATGAATGCTCTCCAACACTCTCAAATACAATTACAGTGAGATACTTGGTTTTGATTAGGATTTGTTTACTAAAGACCCACAAGCTGCTTTATAGTCACCTGGATTGAATGATAACCTTAAATACATGCAACGAAAGTGAACCCCACCATACCACTGTGCCTCGTTATTTCAGGGTTCCTCTCAGTTCCTCATCTTGCAGATTTATTCCAGTACCAAGGTATGGTTGAACCAGCTGCCCAGCCTTAACTCTATTTAGTGCCCCTCTGCTAACATTTCTTTTAACTGATTGATTTGTATGTGTTTTAACTGTCCGATGTTTGGATTTTACCTCTTGTTAGCTCCATTTGTCCCTGGTGCTGCTTTTAAAGATATAGGGCCATGTGATCAGGTAACAAGTTGAGTAGGTACGCAGTTGGCCTGGTTATGTATCTGTGCCTGTTTTATCTTCTCCCAGGAAGAGCTGCTTTGGTATAGATGTTTACTTGGATTCATATATAAAGAACTGGGCAGCAATCTTAGAAAGCTTTCTGAAGCCAAAAGAACCTGAAGGGATTTGGAGGGGGGATAGTAACAAAAGCTGCCTTTATGTCTTTGAACATGAAGCACATAAATGTATGTTCTGTAAAGACTAAAGTGATTGTTATACCAGGGCTTCCTGACGTCTGGGAGAGACTTTCAAAAAAGCAGAAAGGAGCACAAAGTGAAGTGAATTTGGTCGGCTTGCTTTATCTGGTTTCTCATTTTCTTTCAATTTAAATCTGAACATAACACCCTTCTCCAATATCTATCCAGAAGACTCCTGGTTGGGAAGCCCTGTATTAAATTTTGAGAATGTACCCAGTTTCCTTTTTTTTTTTTTGTACAGTGCTTTATACCTGCTAAAAATTAACTTGTTTAATGCAGAACAAGACCTTGAAAGGTCAGTCATATTAAAGCTGGTTTGATTATTAATAGTTATCTTTTAGGAAGAAGCTTTTTCCCTATGTAAGATGTCATACTGCAGATTTAAAATATAGACTATCAATAAAATGCATGAAGTGATCATTTGTGCTTGATCATCTCTCGGGTTTTTCTTTAAAAGGGAATCTGATCTGATAAAGGTTCTGTTGCCTCCAACCGATGTCAAATAGACTTGATTTTTAGAATCAAGTGGAATTCTAGTGCAACCTTCATTTTGATTTCCTCACAGCTGTGAGTTTGAGCAGACCCTGGTTTATGGAATATAACCTCCATCTTATGTGGTGTAGTTTAATGGCTTAGTCTTCGAGTGGTAAAATAAAAGATTAAGGTATATTCCAATGCAAGAATCCTAGAAAGACTTCTGTAAATGACATTTTAAGTAGGTGCATCTTTGCTGTTACTTGTATTCTCACCACCGCCCTGCTTACTCTCTTGCTTGACCTTTATAAATACAAAAACTTGTCCAGGTGTGCACGTGTGCTCATGTAGCTTTTGTTTTCCATCCCTATCTCCAACCTTTTACACGTGTTGCTTAAGCCATTAAGATGTCCTTGTTTCTTAAGTAGGTTGTCACATTCTGATACCTGGGTGAGACTTCCCCCTGGTACTGGTATTCGTTTAGCCAATGGTGAATTTTATTAGTTTCATTTCCTCTGGTGCCCACTGAGCCTTATTACTGGCATAGGAACTCAGTTCCTTGGGATTACTTTGGTGTGGTCAGCTCTTTGCCTTATGACCGTCCCAGGGATTATAAGTGTTGTTCATGATTCTATTCTTTGAAGCTCAAGACCACCACTGAAAAGTTGACATTCTTGACAAAGTAAAGCCAGTGCACAAGCATCTTGAGACACATTCGGTGGAAGGGACCATCTGGTTACTCAGAGTGGAGTGGCGTATAAACTATACTTACAGTGATCATTTTTAAAAAGTAGGAAATCTGAGGTCCAGTTTCTTTGAGGTCTTTGAATTCAGGCAAGATTTAAAAGTAAGATATTCCAAATGGATTACTAATAGATACATTAAAAAGAGCTAAATTTTTCTGATTGCTGTTAGACATTGTATCTGGCACTCTGTAAATTATTTGTAAATTAGTGGCTCTGAGTTGTGTTATTACCACCCTGTTTTACAGGTGATGAGGATGAGATACAGGCGTTTGGTAATTTTCCCAGGGTCTCATAGTCAGTGGCCGAGTATTCCCAGTCATCTCTGATTCCAGAGCTTATTTTCATTGTACTTTTCGCCCTGCTCCTATATGGCTCCTAATTGATTTTTAAGTATTTATCCGAAGCCCTAGACTAGCTTGCTTATAAAGTATGATTTCTTAGAATAAACCTGGGTTTTAGCTAGTTTGCCAAGGAAACCTCGAAGGGCAAATCTGAGGAGTAAAGGTTATATATTGTAAATTCAGTAAATCACTGTGGCCATTACCAAATATATATATCTCAAGGTGTTTCATTTCCAAGATTTTAGGAGGAGGATGGAACACATTTTGGGAATCTTTAATGTTAAAGGTCATCTCAGCCCCTTATTACATGTGCTCTTGACCCATTTTTACTCAATTTGAAATATGAAATGACTGGAAAAGATGGCAGCTTTTTCAAAGTATGCCAGCTAGCTCACTGGCATCCAAGTAAACACCCTTCAAAGTTGTCTTCGGCAACCATGGGCATTCTAAGAATGTCATCATTGCTCAGAAGATACTTGGAGCTTATTTAAAATTACTTTCAGAAGCCATTTTATAAACTGAGAGAAGCAGCCCTATTCAGTTTTTTCACATTATTTGCCATATTGAGACCAATCTTGACTATTTCCAAGAATTATCTTTTTCTCAATGGAGATTTGCCACCTTTGAGCATATTCAGAAGAATCAATGTGCTCTAAAAGCAATCACAGGCATTTCAAATAATAGATGCAGTAAGTAGTATTTAGAATAAGTAAATGGCTGCTGAGGTGAGTACTTTGAAATGATTATCACTCCTCATTCAACACATAAAGCACAGGAGAAAGATCTAATCCCTACTCAGAAGGAACAGGCATTTCAGTGGGGAGACGTGTAAATAGTTAATAAAGTAATACAAAAACCTTAAAAGACATGCTATAAATATTCCATCCCCATTCAAATGATATTTGAGAGGAGCAGTGAAGAGTAATGGGGTGAAATGGGCTCATCCGAATTTCGAGTTTCGTCAGCTAATAGGTAATGTGTGTTGTGCTCCCGTTAAATTCTAAGCACTGTGCTGGTCTGAGATTTGGTTTTCGCAGGATGGGGACCTGAAGCCTCTGAAATACTGCTGAGTTTATCAATGGACAGTGTTGGTGACTGTGATGTACCTCCTTTTTAAGTAAATTCACACTTGTCCCCTGTCTGCACCAAGTATTCTAGAATAGCACTGTTCAGTAGGATAACACAAGTGATAAGTAATTTTAACTTTTCTAGCAGCCACAATACAAAAGGTAAAAAGATACAGGTGAAACTAATAATTTTATTTAACTCATTAAGGTCAAAATATTTTAACATGTTGAATTCATATAAAAATAATTGAGATTTACATTTTTTTCCAAACCGAGTCTTCAAAATCTGGTGTATTACACTTAGAGTATGTCTCATTTTGAATAAGGCACATTTCTAAACGCTCAATAGAAATAAGTGGCTAGCAGCTTCCATATTGGACAGTGTAGTTCTAGAATATGGGAGAGAGTGGTTACAGTAAGGATGCAACTAGTGTTTTAAAAGGTCACCTGTAGATATGCATATCTTATCTGCTCACCTACACCACCCCAAAACTAAATGGGCACCATTTTTTAAATTGTGTATCAAAACTGTAGCTTAAGAGTATCTTGAGGCACCTGGGTGGCTCAGTTGGTTAAGCATACGACTCTTGGTTTCAGCTTAGGTTATGATCTCATGAGTTGTGAGGTGGAGCCCCTGCACTGGGCTCCACACTCGGCGGGGAGTCTGCCTGAAGATTCTCCCTCTGCCCCTCCCCCCACTTGCTTGCATGCACGCTCTTTTTTTTTAAAGAGTGTGTACCCAAGCTTACAAAACTACCATCATTCTCCCCTTTTTGGGGTTAATGTACTCCCTACCAAAGCTTGAAATCTAACCAGTAAGCATTGGCAAAAGACCTTAGCCAGTTGAGGGCCCAATGATTAAAAATTCGGGAAGTCCATCACAACTTCAGTATTATGTAGCAGCCAATAAGTAGCGGTTGTCACATTTATTTATTGCAGGAACAAGCACCTGAAGTTTTATGTGGATTCTCTTAGTTCAGTTATGTGAAAACAATACAAATAATTTCCAAGCAGTTGCCCTATCATCTGAAATCACTGCATTTGAATATTCTTGGCATTTGTTAGAAACGGCTAACCTGGATTTATGTTTCTACTTTAGTTAGAAAGTAAGTGATGTATTACGTTTAAATGACTTCGAGTGGAAAGGGGAAAGCTGACATGAGAACAGAGACTACCAAATCAAACTTCAGCCCAAGTGAAAGCAAGTATTTCCTAACACCAAGTCTTTTCTGATGCCATTGCTGAAAGTTTGTTTTGCTTTGTTCGACAACATGAAGTGAAATATTAACTCCTGTGAAAGAAGAGCCTTCAGAGTTGAGGTTTGGGGAAAAGCTGATTGATTTGCATTGGCTTTACTTGTATTTTCTGTGTGAATATAGTGTAACATTTTCTGTGGCCTTTTTATTTAGGAATCTGAAAATCCATTTGGTAGTAGAAGATGGATATTGGGTTTCTGTCGTGTGTGACTCAAATCTGTCTCCAGCATGTGAATCTGACTGCTTGCTTGGATGAGGCCAGAGGAGCACATCACCTAGCTTTTTTTCAGTATTTTGGGTGTAGGCCTTCGAGACTAAAGGTGAAAATTCAGGAAGAGTTATTCTGTTTTGTCTCGGCTCTACCCTTTCCTGGATAAGGGAAGGAATGGAACAGTGTCTGAAACTCTGTTAGCACAAAGGTACAGGACTGTTTCTAAGAAGGAGACCGACTCAGCAACTAAGCCCAGATTCTTCGTATTGTTCTAATGAAAAGGAAACTCCCCAAATAATTAATGCTGTCTTCTCCAGCATCTGAGTTAATCCCTTTTCTCCGTATTTGGGGACCAGTAGCATCTACATTTTTAAACAGGAAAATCATTCAGTCTAATTTGCTAAATAAAAATACATTCCAAACTTCATTTTAGTGTAGATATTATCTAACAGCACTTGTACAGACATGGGCACTGACTGGGCCCTTTCTCTGTTACTATTTAAAAGTCTGAGGTCAAAATCACCTGGGGGAAAAAAGCTGGAAAAGCCCTCATTCTTTCTTTCCATCCTACCCCAATGTGTTTCCTTCAGTCCACACTACTGGTATATTTGGTTTTGAGTGCCTTACAAGTTACCTGTCCAGAATATATTAACTAGGCCTGGCTTAGGCCTTATTTCTTGTTTAAAATGGCAGCTTATAAACCTGAGCCTAGAAACTTGAGTGGGCTATATTCTTGACCCTTGACATTTTTGTGGGTGACAATATCTATCCATAACTGCTCCAAAGAGGTACTGTGGGACCCACTCAAAAGCATATTGTGATTTCCAGCATCCACCCTCCAATCACCAACACTGTATACACACATTGGTTCTACTGAAAGGTTAATGTGAATTGCCGGCATGGCCCTGAAAGGGAAGAGGAGCTGGAGAGAGGGTTACGGATTGATTAACAGACAATAGATGTGTCGTACCTGTTCATCAGCAACAGGCTAGGCCTTTCCACTTTTGTCCTCTTATTTGATACTCATTACAGCTGGTGGGCAATCAGACATTTGCACTTTATAACTGAAATAGAATCAGAGGCTGTGACATCCTGTGGGTCCCACTGCTAGTATTAAACATCCAAAATAAAATTTTTATAATAATTTTTTATTATGTTAGTCACCATACAGTGCATCCCTAGTTTTTGATGTAAAGTTCCATGATTCATTACTTGCGTATAACACCCAGTGCACCATGCAATACGTGCCCTACTTCCTACCCATCACCGGCCTATCCCACATCCAAAATTTATTGGAATCTACATCCCAACATTCCAGGCGTAGGGGATATTGTGAATAAGACAGGTCCTTGCATTCATGGAGCTTACATTCTAGTAGGGAGAGGCAGATGATACCTTTGTAAATACAAATTAAAACTGGTTAAATGCTGGGGAGAAAATAAAATGGTCTGATGTGATTGTGACTCAGATGGAGTAGGGTGGTTGAAGAAGATCTTTATGAGGAGGTGACACAAGCTGAGCCTTGAATAGGAAGCAGAACATTCCAGCCCCAGGAAAAGAGCTCCGGTCATTATTTAGAAGGAGGAAAAGGAGCAATGTTGAAGAGGGGGGAGAAGAAATGAGTCAGGGGCCGGTCTGTGAGGGCTTTATAGTCTAGGGAAGGAATATTCTGAGATGAGAAGCTGTTGGAATCTCAATCATGGAAGTGAAGTGTTCTGACTTAAATATCTACTAAGTGGCAGAATCAGCTACAAAACAGATCTGACTCTAGGGCTGCTGCCTGTTCCATGACACCACAGAAGACTCTCCCTTCCCTGCCCCTTTCCTTCCACAAGTGGAAGTGCAAGGAAGCTGGGTCCACAGTACCCAGTGGAGATAGCTCTGCAGTGCTCTAAGCTTTTGACTTCTCTTTCTAGGTTTCCTTGTTTTCCTAAGAAACTTGGTTTGTGAGATTCATATAAACAGCAAGGCAGCTCTTCATGTTATTTCATTGTAATCCAATTTGAATGATTTTTCTCCCATCACTGAGAAATCCTCCATTAACGGGGACCCAGTGCAACAAATAAAATGGAACTAGCTTCTCACTGATAACTGGGCCAGCATTGCTGTTTTTCTTGGCTAATAACTGTAGGGAGTGGGGTTGACCATATAATGAATGAAACGGACAACTGTTCTTAATTTTTTAAAGAGCTGGTTACTAAAATTTTTTTCATTGGATGCCTCTTGGTGACTTCTTGTCAGTGATTTTGCTGATGGGTAGACTAAATTCAACAAACTCAGATGAATCTGGTAAGTTTAACATACATTTGTCGATTAGCTAATATGCCCTGGCATTTTATGAGTGACAGTCACCCAGTTCAGTTGCCTGCATCGATGCAGGTCTGCATGCAAACCATCCTGAGAAAGAATTGGTGGTTGAAAAAATGGAAACTCCAGACTGAATGCTTCTAGTTGTTAGAGGATTTGAGGCCCTAACCTAACCATGCAGTAGGGGTCCCAACCTTGGTGTCAAAGTTCATTTGGATTTCAGATAGAAGAGCAAAGTCCAAATAAAATAGGGCCAAGGGAAAGGCAGTTAGGGACTACAGCATAGGAACCAGGACCAACTACATGGAAACTTGCTCCTCTTCAGCTTGCTATGGTGGCAAATATTGCTCCCCTAGTTCAGTAGGTAGGTCCGTGTTGCAGTCCTCCCTCATCCCTCTGCCATGCCACCACCAACTGTTGGGATGGATCTCATGGTGATTTCATAGCCACATAGCCTCTGGATCCCCAGCCCTGAGATTTTCAGGGCTGCAGGTGAGTGCACATGGAGCAGACTCATTTGCAGATCCTCTCAGGCTAAGCGACAATTTTTGGGAAGAAGCCCTATTTCAGTGGGTATGGAAAGTAAGTTACTGTGTTACTAAGTTATTAGGACAAAGGCCTCTGCAAATAGCATATTTGATATGGATCCTACTCCTGTGTAAGACACTTGCCTGGGAAAGTTAACTCTTGGCTTTTTCCCCCTGCATCTTCCCTCTATCTTTGCTCCTTCAAAAGAATCTATTCATCTGGAAATCCACCTGAATTATTAGAATTGTGTCTTGATAAGGACACATGGCCCCAGGAACTTTAAGAGGCAATACAAGGTCCAGGACTTTACCAATAATGAGTAACAATGATTCTATTGAGCAAATGTCCCATTAGAGGTTTTTGGAGACCTAAAGATGCAGTGAAAAGAACTAGGTTAAGAGCACGTCAGACTTAGATTCATAATGCCTCTTTCAAGCGGTGTGGTTTTAAATGACACTTCTCGGAGTCACAGTTTTCCTTTTTGCAAAGCAGGGAAAATGATGCCTACTTTATTGAGAAGCTTAGAGATCACATAGGTAAATTCTCTAGCACTTTAAGAGACATTCTATTTAAGATATTCATAAGATAGGAAAGCAGTACTGCCCAGTGTGGAAGAGGTGTCTGAACCAGCCTCCAATGGCTGTGAAGTCTGTACATCTGATTTTGAGACATTTAAAGAACACTGAGCATGTAATCTGGGAAACCAGCTTCAATAAATATGAATGCATCTGAACACTGTTCTTTGGATGTCCAAGAAAGCCTACTAGGTGTATGTGAAGGAGATGGGGGGGGGGACAGACACAGTTTTTCTAGAACAACATGGGATCTGTCCATTGTGAGACAGTAAAAAAAAAAAGCCAATGTAACAGATTTCTGCTTTACCAGGTAAACTAGGATTACACGTAATTGCCTGTGAAACAAATCAAATCAATGGCTGAAGATTTGTTGCTATGGCAACCTTATTTTTTTCCCTTTTGCTTAGCATATAGCCACTGTTTAGAGACTACAACCACAGCTAGATAGGCAAGTAATTAGATATACCAGGTGCAAAAAACAAAAGCAAAAACAACTAAACGCACAAAAAATCGGTTAAATAGGATAAATGCCAAAAGAAACATCTTAAAATGGTTCTTTTAAAACTTGCATGTGGCTCAACAAAGATTCCACACATGCTGAGTGTTGCTAAAAAAAAAAAAATATCTTCGATAGAGTTGGAAAACTCTGAGAAGGAAAAGAAATGTGGAAAATGTGGATCTTAGGCCCAGGGAAAGCTTTTGTCAGAAACCAGTGACTCCCAGAATCTTACCTAGAATTTTTTCTGTTTCCCTTTCTCTTATAATTTGGGGTCCTCTTCTCTAGGAACAGCAGCCTTCAGGTATTCCTTAGCAACATTTTAGACACTTTATCCAGCAGCCTTCTGTTTGTAATCCAATCCCCAGTTCTGAGTTGAACTGAGATTTTCCTTTGTTCTTCTGAAAGGGGTGAACAGCCTGCAAAAAGACCCCTGAGACAATTCATCTAGAGGGAATCCCTCCTTGCATTAATTACTCCATCCACCACACAAAGCCCTGATGCTTTCCTCAACATGCTCAGAACAGTTCAAGGCTTCAACCACCTGAGATAATTGCTCAGAGAAAAAAAACTATTGGACCCTTCATTCTTCTTTAGTTAACACTGATTTTATCCACCCCTATGGTATTGTTCATTTATGGAAGAATTCTTTATCTTCCTATTATAGAAGAAATTTCCCCATGGTTCTAACTATTCTCCATACCCCAACAACTCAAAAATCTATATCTCTAGGCCTGACCTCTCCCTGCAACTTTAGTTCCCCAGTTTTTTGCTGGACATCTCAACCTATTTTACTCCTTCCCCTATTTCAGTAGGTGGCACCATGTAGTGATGCCAGTGGACTTGAACTGCTAGGCCTAGCTAATGAATGGGCCATTTCTCAACAGAAAAGATCATGAAGTAGGCAAGAAGCTTCTAAGAAATCTGAGCATGATTGAGCCAGATCCTAACAGTTAGTGTAAAGAGTTAGGAGTAAAGATTAGAAAGTCTACCTTGGCAGTGTATGGCTGCCAAAAAAAAAAAAAAAAAAAAAAAAAAAAAAAAAAAAAAAAAAAAAAGGTTAAGCCATCTAGAGGGGAAATTCCAGTAGGCAGGAAGACTCTTAAGGGAAATCTGACCAGCAAGAACTAGAAGAACTTTGGTATAAGAGAATGTGATGGAAGTGCGGACAAGTTGATGCTGGAAAATACACTGGTGAAAATGAGTTTTGAGAGGTTAGGTTTCAGGACGGTAATAAAAGTTGCAAAGTCTCAGTGCTGCACTGACAGTTGTGAAATATTGGGCCAGTTACCTGTCCTTTTGACATCTCAGTTTCCTTATTTGTAAAATAAGGGATTTGGACTATTTTTTTCGCAGCTAATTAAATTTTTAAACTTTATTTTGAAATTATAAATGGACAGGAAATTGGAAAGATAATAAAGACAGATACTATATGCCCTTCACCCAGTTTCCCCCATTGACTACATCTTAGGTAACTATAGTACAGTATCAAAACAAAGAAATTTGTATTGGTACAATGTGCATGTGTAGTTCTATGCCTTTTTATCACTTGTAGATTCATATAACCACCACAACTATAAAGATAGAGAATTATTCCATCACCTCAAAGATCTCCCTCATGCTACCAATTTATATTCACAACTGCTCCCCCCACACCACCACCACCTCTAATGCCTGGCAATCACTGATCTCTTCTTCATCTCTATAATTTTGTCATGCAGAGAATGTTATATAAACGGAATCACACAGTATGGGACCTTTTAAAATTGGCTTTTTGTCATTCAGCATAATACCCTTGAGATCCACCCAGGTTGTTGCATGTATCAGTTTGTTCCTTTTTACTGTTGAGCAGTATTTCATTGTCTGAATGTACCACAGTTTAACCATTCATCTATATTTTAGGACATTTTGGTTGCTTTCAGATTTGGGTTATTACAAATAATGCTGTGAACAATTGTGTAGAGATTTTGTGTGCACATATTTTCATTTCTCAGGGATAAAGGCTCAGGAGTGTAATTGTTGGGTCTCATGGTAAATGTATGATGAGCTTTTAAGGAAACTGCTAACTTATTTTCTAGAGTGGCTGTAACATGCTACATTCCCATAGCAATGTATGAGAGATTTATTTTCTCCACATCCTTCCAGCTTTTGACATTGTCACCATTTATTATTTTAGCTGTTCTGTTAAATATATAATGATATCTCATTGTGATCATAGTTTGCATTTCCCTAATGCTAGTAATGTTGAACATCTTCTCATGTGATTATTTGCCATACATATATCCTCTTTGGTGAAATGTTTCTTCATATATTTTGCCTGTTTTCTAATTGGATTGTTTGGGGGTTTTTTTTCTGTTGAGTTTAATTTATATATTCTGGATATCATTCCTGTTAGATATGTGGTTTGTGTGGTTTGTAAATATTTTCTCCCAGTGTGTGGCTTGTCATTTCATCCTATTAACAGAATCTTTTGCAGAGCAAAAGTTTTAAGTTTTGATGACATCCAATTTATTGATTGAGTTTTCCCCCTATGGACTGTGCTTTTGGTGTCATGTGTAAGAAACTCCTCTCTAAGCCCTGAGTCCTAAAGATTTTCTCCTATGTTCTCTTCTAAAAGTGTTACAGTTTTACATTTTACATTTAAGTCTATGATCCATTTTCAGGTTTTTTTCTTTTTTGCTTATAAATATCCAATCACTCCAACACTGTTAAAAAGATTATAATTTCTCCTTTAAATTGCTTTTGTACCTTTGTAAAAAATCAGTTGATGATACTTGCGTGGAACTATGTCAGGGGTCTCCATTCAGTTCCATTGTTCTATACACCTATCTCTCTACCAGTACCGTAGTCTTGATTACTATAGCTATACAATAAGTCTTGAAATTAGACAGAGTGATTCCTCTCACTTTATTCTTCTTGTTAAAAAGTGTTTCAATTATTCTAATTCTTTTACCTTTCCATATAATTTTTAGAATAATCTTGTCCATATTTACAAAAAAATCTTGTTAGGATTTTGATAGAAATTGAATTAAAACTCTGTACCAGTTTGGGGAAAATAGACATCATTACCATGTTGAGTCTTCCAGTCCAGGAACACAGCATGTCTTTCCACTTACTTAGATCTTTCTTGGTTTCTTGCACCAGCACTTTGACATGTTTAGCATACGGATCTAGTACATGATTTTTTGGGTGTATACCTAAGTATTTCATTTTCTTTGTAATGATTGTAAATGTTACTGTGTTTTCAACTTCAGTTTCTTCATGTTCATTGATAGTATACAGAAGTGTGTTTGATTTTTGTGTGTTGATCTTGCATAATACAATGTTGCTAAACTCACTTATTAGTTTTATAAAGTTTTTGTAGATTCCTTGGGATTTTCTATGTAGACGATTCTGGCATCTGTGAATAGAGACAGTTTTATTTCTTCCTTTCCAATCTGTATACATATTCTTTTCTTTAGCTTATTACAGTAGCTACAGTTTCTGTTGGAATTTTAAATAAGAGTGGTGAGAATGGGCATCTTTGCCTTGTTCCTGATCTTAGCAGGAAAACATAGTATTTCCCCATAAAGTATGATATTAGATGTAGATTCTTTAGATGTTCTTTATGACGTTGAAGTAGTTCCCCTCTATTACTAACTTGATGAGAGTTTTTAATCATAAATGAGTATTCAATTTTGTCAAATGCTTTTTCTGTACCAATTGATAGTATCATATGATTTTTCATCTTTAATTTGCTGATATAGTACATTACATTGATGGAATTTTGAATATTGAAACAGCCTCACATGCCTGGAATAAATCTCACTTTGGCATGGTGCATAATTCTTTATACATTAATGGATTTGGTTTGCTAATATTTTCGGAGGAATTTTGCATCTATATTCATAAGGGTATTGGTCTATAATTTTCTTTTTCTTTTACTCTTGTATTGTCTTTGGTTTTAATATCAGGGTAATGCTGGCCTTATAAAATCAGTTGGGAAGTGTTTCTTCATCTTCAGTTTCCTGGAAGAGACTGTATAAAATTGCTGTTAATTCTTCTTTGGAAAAATGTTTGGTAAAATTTTCCAGTGAGTCCATATAGCTTTTCTTTTGGGGAAGTTTTAAATTATAAATTCAATTTTTTTAGTGGTTATAGGACTATTCATGTACTGTGTTTCCTCTTGGTTGAGTTCTTGTAGTTTGTGGATTTTGATGAATTTGTCCAATATTTCCCTCTAGTTATTAAAGTTATGAATGTAAAGTTGTTTATAGTGTTCTCTTATTATCTTTTTAATGGCTGCAGAATCTGTAATGTTATCTCCTGTTTCATACCAGATATTGGTGGCTTGGATCTTCTCTCTTTTTATTCAGTATTATTAGAGGTTCATAAATGTTACTGGTTGTTTTAAAAGAACTTATTGTTTCATTGATTTTTCTCTATTGTTTTCCTATATTCGATTTCGTTGATTTCTACCTTTTATTATTTCCTTCCTTCTGCTTGCTTTGAGTTTATTTTTGCTCTTCTTTTTCTAGTTTCTTCAGGTAGCAACTTAGATTATTGATTTGTAATCATTTCTAATCTGTAATATAAGCATTTAGTGCTATAAACTTATTTCTCAGTACTGCTTTAGCTCTGTCCCACATATTTTGGTATGTTGCATTTTGGTTTTCATTCAGTTGCCTGTATTTTTTTAAATTGTAAGTTTATTATCAAAGATTATCTTTTTTAAATATTTTATTCATTCATTCATTCATTCATTTTAGAGAGAGAGCATGAGGGGGGAGAGGAGCAGAGGGAGAGGGAAAGAATCTCAAGCAGACTCTGCACTGAGCCTGGAGCCCGACGCAGGGCTCGATCTCAGGAACCTGAGATCATGACCTGAGCCAAAACCAAGAGTCTGAGACTTAACTGACTGAACCACCCAGCACCCTGTTGCCTGTATTTTTTAAATTTCTTTTGAGACTTCCTCTTTGATCTGTGCATTGTTAAGAAGTGTGTTGTTTAATTGCCATTTGTTTAGAGACTTTGCTATTGTCTTTCTGGTTTTAATTTCTCATTTGATTCCATTAAACTGAGAAAACACATAATGTATGGTTTCAATTATTTTAAATTTGTTAAAGTTGGTTTTATGGCTCAGGATATGGTCTATCTTGGTGTATGTTCCACAGGTGCTTGAAAAGAATGTGTATTCTGCTGTTGTGAGGTAGAGTGCTCCTTAAATGTTGATTAGATCTTCCTGGTTGATGGTGTTTTTAGTTCTATGTCCTTACTTATGTTTTTCTGTCTAGTTTTGCCATCAGTTTTTGAGATGCAGTATTGAAGTCTCCAACTATATTGTGGAATTGTCTATTTCCCCTTTGTTTTCTGTTTTTGCTTCACCTATTTTGAAGCACTGTTTAGGATTGCTGTATCATCCTGGGAGCCTAAACATTTTATCATTATGTTTTTGTCCTTTTCTCTTTCTGGTAGCTTTCTTCGCTCTGAAGTCTACTGTATCAAAAATTAATACAGCCACTCTCATCTCTTTTTATGAATGTATATATGACATATCTTTTCCCAACCTTTTACTTTCAGCCTACCTATCATTATATATTTGAGGTAAATTTCCTGTAGACAACATACACTGTGTCATTTTTAACTTACTCTGCTAGTCTTTGTAATTAATATATTTACATCATTTATATTTAATACAATTATTGATATGTTAGGGCCTAAGTCTGACATTTTATTATTTGTTCTCTGTTTGTGTCCTCTGTTCTTCATTTCTGGCTTTATTCCTGCCTTCCTGTAGGTTTTATTTTTAACTTTTTTAGAATTCTGTTTTATTTATCTATAGTGTTTTTGAGGGTATCTTTTTACATAGCTTCTTTAGTGGTTTGATATGTACATAACTTACTGTAGTCTACTGGTGTTAATATTTTACCAGCCTCAGTGAAGTATAGAAACCTTACCTCCTTTATTGTCTCTTCACTGTCCCCTATTTATAATATTGCCTTAAATGACTCCTCTACATACATCGAGAGCCACATACATCGAGAGCCACATGTTATAATGTTTGCTTCAATTGTTAAACATACTTTAGAAAACTCAAGAGGATAAGGAAAATCTGTTGTATTTACTCATTTCTACTATTTTCATTGTACCTTCTTCTTTCCTGATGCTCCAAGATTCCTTCTTTTGTCATTTCTTTACTATTTGTAGAACTTCTTTTTTTTTTTAAGATTTTATTTATTTTATGTGACAGAGAGACAGCCAGCGAGAGAGGGAACACAGCAGGGGGAGTGGGAGAGGAAGAAGCAGGCTCACAGCGGAGGAGCCTGATGTGGGACTCGATCGCGGCACGCCGGGATCACGCCCTGAGCCGAAGGCAGACGCTTTAACGACTGCGCTACCCAGGCGCCCCTATAGAACTTCTTTTAGACGTTCTTTTAGGGTAGATCTGCTGGCACCAAATTCTCTTAGTTTTCCATTATTTGTTCCTCAAGGATATTTTCGCTGAATATACAATTCTGAGATAACAGTTCATTTCTTTCAGTACTTAAAAAAATGTGTGACTTCTTCCTTCTCCCCTCCATGGTGTCTGATGAGAAATCCATTATCATTCTAATTGTTTTCTCTCTATAATTAAGGTGTCATTTCTCTCTCACTGCTTTCCAGATCTTTTTTGCCATTATTTCTTTGAATACTTTCTCAGCCACACCTTCTTTCATTTCTCCTTCTGGGACTCTGATCACATGAATATTATTTTTTTTTCTGTTGTAGTCCCACAGTTCTCTAAAGTTCTGTTAATTTTTTTCAGTTTATTTCCTTTCTCTTGTTTATTTTATTTTTTTAAGTAGGCTCCACATCCAACATGGGGCTTGAACTCACAACCCTGAGATCAGGAGTTGCATGCTCTACCTACTGAACCAGCCAGGCATCCCCCTTTCTCTTATTTAGGCAAGATCATTTCTATTGGCCTTTTCCCCCCAAGTTCTCTGATTCTTTCCTCTTTCTTCTTCATTCTGTTGTGGAACTTATCCATTGATTTTTTTTTTTAATCTCAGTTATTCTATTTTTAGTTCCAGAGCTTCCATTTGGTATCCCTTTATATATTCTATTTATTTCCTGAGACTTTCTAATTCTTGAATTATTTCAAGCATCCTCATAAATACTCATTGAAACATTTTTATGATGACTGCTTTAAGTTCCTTGTCAGATAGTGCTAACATCTGTGCCATCTCATTATTGCCTTTTTTTTTTTACTCAAATTGATATTTTCTTGGGTGGTGTGATGTCCTTGTGTCATGAATGATTTTTGATTGAAACCTGGGCATTTTTAGTAGTATGTAATGAAACTGTGGGATTTTTAAAAATCTTAGCAGGCTTCCTCTGACAGCATGCCAGTGGAAGAAGGGTATACTACCTCATTACTGTCAAGTTAAGGTTCCCCACTGGGCCACTACTGATACCGCAGTGTTGAGGGGCTTCTCATGTGGGGGGGTGGGAGTTCAGGTACCCCACTAGATTTCCTCTGATACCACCAGAAATGCAAGGGACAGGGATATCATGTGTTTGTGCCTGGCTGGAATAAAACTCTGAGCTCCATATTTGGCCTGCTGTGACACCACCATGGTGATGAATGGGGTAGAGGTTATTTGCTACAGCATGATGAAAGTGGAAATCCAGGCTTTCCACTTTGCCTTTGCTGGCTGGGGTGGGGCTGGGACCACAGTTTTTTCCATGGTGTTTGACAGAAGTAGAATGGTTATTGTGTAGAAGTTTTCTATCTTTCTAGGCTGACCCTTTCATGATTCTTTGGCTAGAGAGGGAAAGGTTTTCATTGTCTTTTTATGTCAGTGCCCATTGGCATTTTTGGATTTCTGGCTTCTCCAGCACCAAGTCTAGGATATATAAGGTAAAAAACAAACCTAGAACACTCACTTCGAGTGAGTCACCCCTCCGGTTCTGAGGCTCCTAGCTGGTCTGACTTCTTATCTCCACCTTTCAGTCTTCTTAAATTTGTTTTATATATAATATTCAGCATTTTTACCTGTTTTCATAGGCGGAATAGGGAAAAATCAGTCCCAGAAATTTCAGTGGACTTTTAGGTAACTCTGTGAACCTCCTAAAAGAGTCACAGAATACAATGTGAAAATTACTGGATCTGAAGCTCTCCACTGTTTTAATCCTGACCTTTGGATCTTTGATTTCCTTCTGGTATGACAGCCCTTAATTGTATTGACCAATGATTGTGTATAAAGAACTCAGTTGACTAGAAAAAGGGAATTAAGGAAAGTTTGTTTGTAGCCCCTGTACTCTGTCAATATATTTAGAGTGCTCCTGGAGTTCACTGGTTACAACTATTTACAGAGCTACTGAACTAGAAGTAGCTTTGCCTAGAACTTGACTTTCCCTGAAACCTGGCTGTCCTTGCTTTCCAGGCCCAGCCCGGTTGGCAGGTGAGTCCTAACATTGGAAGGACCTAGCTTGGATGCTTGAAGCTGTTCAGCCTGAAGGAAAGGCTTAGGCTAGGACTTACTGGGATCAGGGAATTTAGAGCCTACCAAACAATGTGGTACCAAGCCATGGGGGCTGCTAGATGACCAAGCAAACCAGACAAAGGGTCCTTTGGGGTCTGTGGGAATTAAACAAGGCCCTGGAATTAACCCTCAGCGGCGATAATTCTACTGAATAATAAGAGGACTGAGGGGATAAAGCACAGGAGAGTTCATTTTGGAGTTTCACCTCCATTTTGGGACACAGGAACCCAGAAGACAATGTTGTGTATTCCCAGGGAAAGGCAGATTAGAGATTCCTAATTGCTCTTCCATACTTCCCTCCTCGTCCCTCTCCCTCCTCATAGGAGAGGCTGGCATGGGTGGGTGGGTTGGGGGAGCACAAGGACTCTGGCTCAACTTCTGCAGCCTTTATGCCTCCATCTTGGGGCTTTGGTGCCACTCACTGTCCAGACTTTTCCTTGGCGGGGGGGCAGAGTGGGCCTGGGGGCAGTAGGTACTCTCTCCAGGAGCAGGAAGCCGACTTTCTGAGAGGTCAAGGGAACAGAAAGATTCACTTCCTTCCCTACATTCTGTAAGGAAGGGTGGAAAGAGCCTTAGAGAAGGGGTTTGAAAACTGGCATTTAGTTCCCTTCTGGGCCTCATTTTCCCCATCTGTAAAACAGGTATAAGAGCAGCTGCCTCTCAGGGTTTGGGGGGGCGGTGGATCAAATGAGATGAGGGATATGGGAGCATCTGTAAACTGTAAGTTGCCCACCCAAAGGTGAGGGCACCCTGTTACCGTTGTAGAGAGCCTCTGTGTCCAGATACGCTAGAGGGAAGGCCCTTGTGTTCATGGAGCTGAAGGATGACGAGGTGTGTCCCTGTCCAGTGGGGAGGGGGCAGGGTGAATGAGGAGGCAAGTAGCTGAAAGATCTGCCCCTGACAGGAAGAAACTCTGGCCCTTGCAAGGCTTTGAGGCAGATGGAACTGCAGGGCTGAGCCTCCCAGAACATTCCACCCTAGAGGAGGAAGAGTGTATGTTTGTGTGGGGGGGAGGGGAGTGGAGGTGCTTATCCTGGCCCTCTCCTTCACTCCTACTTAGGCAGGTGGCTGAAGGAAGCAAGTGGGTGGAGGAGTGTGGGATGGGGATCAAATTGAGGAGGGGTGTCTTAGGGTCGACCTGGTCCATTCCTGGTTCTCGGTTCAGGTTTGGGGGAGGTTTCTCAAGCCTAGGAAATCCCGCTGGCTAGTTAACCTGTGTGAACCTAGGGCAGCTGGTGGGGGCTCACCTTCACCCTGCATGGTACCTAGTGACTGTGTGGTGAGGGAGTCTGTCTGAGCTGGGAACTCCCACCAGCGTGGTTGGCCACCCGTCTCCAGGAGTTCTGGGACAACTATTACGGGGAATTGGTGGGATTGATGGTTGGGCCAATTCTTTGGAAGAAGCAGCCCCATTGTGCTGACCAGCATGGGGAAGGCGGCTCCACAGTCCCGACCCAAGGTTGGAGGTTGGAGAGGAGGGCAGAGGACTGGCTGCTTTGGACCAAGGTGGAGGCGATCCCCACCCCCAACCCCCTCATCTCCGAGAGCCCCTTGCCTAGAATCACTTAGATCCTTCGCCAGCTACAGGCCGACTCCGTCCTTGGGGCCTTGGGGCCAGATCAAGTAGGGGGAAGAGAGAAGAGAGCCGCTGGTAGGAAAGGGTTATCGCCCGTGCAGCCTGGATCACCTCCAGGGCTCTGGATCAAGCGCTCGGTGGGTGGGGGGCGGCGACGCTGCAGTCCCTGGTGGTGGCAGCGGCACAGGCAGGGCAGTGGGGGCGGGGGATCTAGGAGCACCTGAGCCCAGGACACATGGCAGCTACAGTCTATTCATCTGGCTCCCCGGACAGTTGGTAGGGCCTGAGGTTAGGTTCTCCAGGCTTCCTTCCCGTCCCCTTCCCCTGGGCGGTCCTGATTCCCATCTGAGTAGCAGGGTCAGATATATCTCTGTGGCGCGTCTCCCAGGTTCTTACCCTTCCCAGATGCGGAAGGGGATGGAGGGCCATGGAGGGGCAGGAGTCCTGCCCTTCCTCACCCAAGGTGACCAGAGGCCTGTGGCAGAACCAAGAAATGCCGCAGCCAGGGCCCCAGGGCCCCCAGCCCCATCTCCATCCCCAGGCATTCCCCGAGTGGAAGTGTGGGGTGGGCATGGAGACCTGGTGGGAAGTGGTACCAGTTAGCACCCCCATCCCCGGATCCCAGGGCCCAGTCATTGCAAGGGCAGTGTAGGGTGGGTGTGCAGTGGAAAAAGGGTAGTGGTCGCCTGTCTGTAGCCTCCCATCCCTCGTGTAGGTAGGCTGGGGCAACAAGGAGGCTATGGGCTGGGGGCCCTCGACAGGTGCTGTCAGTCCAGGCGTCCTACTGGCCAGTCAGGAGCGGTGCTGGGCTCAGCTCTGGCACTTGTTAGAAGTGAGCAATGGGCTAATTTTATCCGGCTGGGCTCTGGCTCAGCAGGAAAACAATGCTGAGGAGTGCATAATTCTTCCAAGGGGCTTTGGCCAGGAGGAGGCCAGTCTCCGGGCAGTGAGAAGATGGAAATGCTGGGGCCTCGGTCCTGAAAGGGCCCTGGCGGTTCCTGTCCTGTCCCAAAGGCTCTGAAGTCAGTAAGCTCTGGGCTGCTGGGATCCAGAAGAGAAAAAGGTATCTCAGAAAAAAGATAGTACAAATTCCTTCTCCTGTGTGTGTTTTTTTTCTCTTAGTTTTCCCCACCTCTTCTTCCTTCGTTCTGAAATCCCTGAGTTCTAGCAGAGTGCCTGACACATAGCAGGTCCCTAGAAAATATTTCTTTAGGACTTGAAAATCAGTCATGGAACTCTGCTTGGTGACCACTAGGGAGAGCTGGAAGGCAGGAATTGATGGCCTTCTAAAGCAAAACGTCCTCAGTCCCTGCAGGAGTTGGGTATCTAATCCCTTTCTTTGTGCCTCTGGAGTCTCCTGTACATTTCAGCTCATTAAAATTTCAGAACTAAGGTTTCTGGTTCAAACCAGCACCCACCCTATCTAGGCACCAGCTGTCAGACATCAGGGATTTCCTGGGGGCACCCATAATTCCTTTCAGCTGGCCTGCTCTGTTGCTGTGGAGAAGTGGCAGGGAGCTTGCTGGCTCCCTCTTCAGACATGAAAAGGCCCTGGAGGAGAGCGTGTGCTCATAAAAATTATGGGATTCCAAGGCTTTGAAATCTAATGATCTGAGTGATCAAACGCAGACTGGGGCCTTGGGGCTACTGGAGGAGGGACTGATGGGGCAGCAGAACTTGGGTGGGAGAGCCTAGGGCTAGGCAGCAGAACAGAGTAATTAGTCTCATTGGGAGGAGATGAAGAGGCTGGCAGCCTGAGGATGTCTGCACTGAGTCAGGGGAGAAACAACAATCACCAAGAGCTGAGTGGTAAACTACCCTGTCTCAGAGGAAACCAGTCCCCTCTCGTTACCCTTCCCCTGTTCAGTGTATGGCCACAGAGAGATGGACTTTATTTGTACCTCTTGGTTTCCCGGGGTTAGAAGAGCAGTAGGTGGGACCAGCTTGCCAAGGCCAAGGCTGCATGAAAATCTGGAGTGCTTTGGAAGAGAGAACACCAGAAGTATGTGTTGGTTGGGAATGAGGGTAATCGTGAAAAAAATGGGATATGCTAAAATCAAACTTTGCTCAGATTTCATTTTTGCTTGGAGCTGGTCCTTTTGACACCCTTGTGGAAATGGGCTCACTACATAGTTGTTAAATGAAGGAGACAAGCCATTTTTCCCTTCTTGGTTTCCTCATCTGTAAAATAAGGGATTTGGACTGGAAGTCATTTACCTGAGTTCAAGTCTCAGCATGCTCTGCCACTGATGAACTCCTGCTCAGCCTCTTGCTATATCTAGGCCTCAGTTTCTCCACTTAAATCAGTGGACGGACAAAGGATGGACAAAAATTAGAGGATGGACAAAGTTACTCCCAGCTTTGTCATTGTTGTAGGTCTCTCTTCTGCATCACCAACTCCAGGGTCTGCTGCTGTCTGGCTGTGTAACCCAGCTATACCAGTCCCTTTAGGTTCTCCCATCAATAACGAGGGAGCAGATTAAAATGGATTGTTCCTAAGGTCTTTGCCCATTTTCAACATGGCATGTATGTAGCAAGGTGGTGGCATTGGTGAGGTCTCTACTTGGCTTATCTGCTAACTGTGTTCTCATTTTGTAGAGTGAATACTATTCCACTTCAGAGCTCCCTAAAAATCTAATCCTGAATAGTCCACCCAACTCCAGAACCCCTATAGAGATCCTTTTCCAATTTCTGCTCTTACAGAGAGTATAGACCCTGGCAGAAATTTTATTTGAAATGAGATTTCAGTTTTGAAGCCAAACTTCCTGCTGTTAACTAGGTTAAGACTATTTCACCCTGTAGACAACACACATACCAAATCTAGATTTTTAGATATGTTTATTTTGTTCCAATCCTTTTGAGGATTTAAATGTCCCAGATCTCAAGCTCCCAAATTTTGTTCGTTCTCCTAGATTTAACTGTGGTGCATTAGAGGCTGCATCCTACCCTAAATATTAATACTGAGCTGCTTTCACCAACCAACATTCTCTCCAAAAGCACACAAGCTCACACATGTACATGCACATATGTGGAAGAAGTAAACTGACACCCCACTATGTTATTTGACAACTGATAGGGCAGATTTGGGACCCGTGAATGTCTTTCTTTGATCTGGAGAGAAGTGGTTGGCAGCCTGATTTTTAAGAGCTTTCTTTACCTTGAACAACAAAGGAGGCCCTGCAGAACTGCCCTCCAATGACTTGGTGGGGGTGGGACAGGAAGAATGGGCACAGGGGCTTTGTTGCTCCAACATTTTCAATGGTCTCTCCTTGGAGTTACGAGGCTCCTGGGGCTCAGCTTCTCCTGTCCCACTGCTCTTTGAGCCAGGAGGATAGTAATTAGGCCCCTTTCTACCCACAGGGCTAAGAGCCAGTGAGTTTTCCTTTGGGAAGTTGATAAAAGCTGGACTAGGACCAATGGAGGGGGCGTAGGACTTTGGCCTTGAATGCAGCCATCATAGGCCAACCATGCCCAAGCTGCCTGTTTGTAACGGAAAATGTCATGGTTAGGGACCACTGTCTTCTTTGGAGCCCCTCACAGGCAACCTCATCCTCCTGGCCCTGGATGGCCCTGGCTAAGGGTGGCAAGTCACTGTTAGCTCCAATAACAGCCAAGGATGTCTGACAAGAAGGTGATGAAATATTAGGGTAACAGGAGCACAACAGACAAAGGCCCAGAATACAGAGAAAGAGACACAAAGAGGCCAAGTAAGGAGAGAGGCTGAACTCCTAAGGAGGTGAGTTGTGCTGGCTTGGACACAGCCTGGCTGGGAATGCTCTTCAGCAAGAATGGTGCTCAGAATCTGAGCATGGGGAAGCGTCTGGCCCCTATTTCAGAAGGATTAAGATGGCCCAGAGCCTACCTTTCCTGGCACCTTTAATGCCCACTAAGCAGAGTGGCTCAGGATGCCCAGCATGGGAGACATATTGCGTTGTAAAGGTTAAGATGGTTTCCTCTTCCTAAAAGAAATTGTTAAATCCTACATGTAGCTGCTGCCTCTACCTTTTGGGGATCCAGGTTGGGATGGGATCTTCCCTAAAACAGCCCCTTTCCCGCCCTGACCCAGGTGGAAATATTAACCTATCATGGCAAATGAGAAATGGAGGAGTTGGTCCTTTGCCAGGTCAATAACTATTGCCCCTCCCCCAACCATGCCCTCCCCCATCATCAGCCCTCCTCTGCCTGCTGAGATGAAAGGAATTTCTTCACATTTTGACAGGTGAATACACAGATGGGGAGCTGGAAGTGCCTGCAGGTTAATGCACTGGCCTGGGAAATCTGTAAAAATCAGTGAGTGGAACTTTATGGTGTTTAAGGTCCCTTCCCTATGTGATATTGAATCTTCCAGTTTATAATTATAGCAGCTTGAGCCAAAAAATGAGATGTAGCTCAGCCTGAGATGAGTGGAATTGATGATCATGTTAGGGGTGGGCTGGGCCAAGGTGAGGCTGATTGGCCCAAGCTCTAGGTCCCTTCTGTCTTCAAGCACCCATGCATCTATGACAGTCATAAAAAGAAGTAGAGGGGGAAGAGAAGGGAGAAGAAGGAGTAAAGGGGAAAAAATGAAGAAAGGAAGAAGGAAGAAGACTGTTAACCAACTATATGGTGGGGAGACTTATTTGTACACTTGTAAAGTGATGTCACCCACAGCTCTTGGGAAACCACAGGCCTCAGAGACTCTGAGACTAAGCAAGTCTCCTTGTCTGATTTTACCTCTCTGCCGTTTCTCTGCCCTCTTACCAATGACTCCCAAGGACAGATGGCAAGGAACTCCTGAGCACACAGAGGCTTGGGTCTTCCCACCAGGCTCCTAGGGACACAGTAGCACCTTTGGAAGTTGCTTTTAGTGGGTAACTAGCAAGCTGGGGCCAGGAGGTAACATCTCCAGGTATTTAGAAAGTATATGGAGATGTTCCAAAGACCAGGGGGATCCCAAGGTTTCCTAGATCCTGAGAGAAGGACCCTGGCAAGTTTAAAGGCATTCACAGGGAGAATTTGGTTAATGAGTTTAACAGGAGCTTTGGCTCCAAGGGGCTGGTCAGGTGGCTGAACTGCTGTGTGTGCATGTTTGAGAACAAGTGTGCTGATGGCAAAAATGTAAATGCTGAGCAGGGTGGGGTGAAGGGAAAGGGCTGGGGAGGAGCACACAATGGCAAGTAAAATGCATTAGATTGGTTCCTCAGGGATGGGGGAACCTGGCAGCAGCTCCCCGTTTGGGTCTGCATCAGGGGCCAACATCTTATCCTTGCTGGAATCCCTTTGCTCTTTCTTGAACATCCTTTGATGCATCAGAGGTACGAAGAATAGGATTATAGCCCCAATGATGGGGGGCACACCAGCAAAGTAGAAGGCCACATGGTAGTCCCCAAAACAGTTGCGGAGGAGTCCTGAAACAGTCAAGAAAGACAAGTCAAGTTCAGCTTTGCCCTCCTGCCCAAAGGTGTTCTCTGACTTTTTCAGGGGCCATAAAAATGCCTATCCAGAGAACCTTGGCCTGCACTACCTTGACCAAAATCCCCCCACAATTTAAACATTCATAATGAAAAAATAATAATAAAACCTTTGTTACAAATCAGGTGGCTCCTCCCTGAGGTGATGGGGCTGCAGGCCCTTGAGGTTAATGCTTATTATGAAAGGGGCTAATGAAGCTTCTCTTAAAGTTCTCCATTTTTACTTTCATGAAGCTACAGCTTAACTTCTGGTCACTCCTAGATATGGATTTAGGAGGGAACCTAGTTTAAAAGAGTTCCACAAAAGATGGCAAAGCCTTGTCTTGACTCATAGTGATACACCCTCCAACCTCCAACTTAGACTAGAGTGTTCTTGTGGAACTGTTCAGCTAAGTTCCTATTTTCTCTTTCCTGGAAATGCCCTTTCTCTGAAGTTCCCATTCACACTGAGAAGGATATATATATATTCTTCATCCCAATTACACATATGATTGGCCCCTCTGGGTTCCTACAGGTTGCCAATACCATGAATATAGTTGGCACAGTATGCAAGGAATCCCTGCAGAAGATAACGTGGGATACCTCATAGGAAAGATGAGCCCAAAAATACTACTGAGGAAAGGCAAGTCAACCCTTGAGCTGCTTAGATGGTAAGCAAAATAGAAAGAGACGTGGATTCTGGGATCCACCTCTGGGATCAGAGGCTGCGTAGAGGCTCCCCTCTCCCAGTGAGCAGTGTGGCTGTTGCACAGGGCCTGGGTGGAAGCTCTTGTCACTGTCACACAGCATGACATGCCCTTATAGTGCCTTACACAGAATTGGTGTTCAAGGGGTATTTTTTAAAATAATTTTTATTTTGTTTTATTAGTCACCATACAATACATCCCCAGTTTTTGATGCAATGTTCCATGATTCATTATTTATGTATAACACCCAGTGCACCATGCAATATGTGCCCTCCTTAATACCCATCACTGGCCTATCCCATTCCCCTACCCCCCTCCCCTCTGAGGACCTCAGTTTGTTTCTCAGAGTCCACAGTCTCTCATGGTTCATTTCCCCTTCTGTTTACCCCCCCTTCATTCTTCCCTTTCTTCTCCTACCAATCTTCCTATTTCTTATGTTTTTGTTGAGTTAGCCCAGTTGGCCAGCCTAGAGAACCTAGCCCATGAATCAGCATTTGCAATAAATCCTAAAGAAAAGAAATGGAGTCCTCTTTTCATTGGTTTTCCCTTGTTTCCTATATTCCCTGGGGTATCAACAATGCTGTTCTTGGAGAGTAGAGAAGGAAACTGGGAGTACTGAAAGACTGCAAGCCAACAGTTTGCCTGCTACCTGCTGGAAGTAAGCCTTACTGGCTCAGTCCTGAGATTTGGCTTTAATCAAATCTCTTCTACAGGCTCAGTTCAGAAGAAGGAGAGGGGTGTCTCTAAGCCTTAATAAAGCCAGGGTCCACTTTCTCTTCTCTTCCTTCCCAACTACCTTGCAAATAATTACTTTCCTATAAAGAGAGAGAGAGAGAGAAGATACTGGACCAATAGAATGATCAAGAAGGCCAAACCCATTTCTCTCTCTACCCTCTCGGTATCAGCCAGGCTGTCTAAAATAAAACCCCACTGAAACAGATAGAGAGCCATGAAAAGCCCATTCCCAAAAAAATGAATCCATGCACATATCCTATACTTAGCCTCTTCCACCAATAGTGGTAAGGGGTTTCATGCACTGTAACAAGGCTGCTTAAATAGAGAATAAGAGTAAAAGGGATTTCAAGCAGAAGTGCTCAGGATTGCTAGGGCCCAGGGAAGACAGGACTCCCCCACTCATGCCCTCCCTGTAATATCAGCCTCACCTGCAATGGGGGGCCCAGCAATCATCGGCAGGGCCATCATGCCAAGGAGGTAGCCAATTGCTTGTGAGGCCTGCATTGGGCCTACCAGCTCAAATGCGATGGGGGCCATGATGGTGATGAAGAAGCCATCACACAGGCCCAGGAAGAGGCAGACAACGATGAGGCCCCCGAAGCCCCGGCACAGGGGAATCATCATGGACATCAGGCCCAGGAGCAGGAAGGAGATGACCTAGAGGAGCAAGGGCCTTAGGTCATGTTGTGCTTGTCAGTCAAGACCACATAGTAAATCATATCTCCTTTCTCAGGGTTTCATTTCTACCATCTAAAATTGGAACAGGGGCTGTCAACAGAGAGAGCAGTTAGGCTAAATAGTTACTTAGGCCCCTTCTAAGTCCTGCACTGAAGGATTCAAGGTTTTTAAGAGAGCTCCTGTTTAACTGTGATTCCATCAGGATTTTTTAAAAAGTTAGGGGGCATGTCCCCTGTCCTTAAGAAGTTGTCTTTCTGGGCGTCTGGGTGGCTCAGTTGGTTAAGTGACTGCCTTTGGCTCAGGTCATGATGCTGGAGTCCCAGGATTGAGTCCCTCATCAGGCTCCGTGCTCAGCGGGGAGTCTGCTTCTCCCTCTGACCATCCCCCCTCTCATGCTCCCTCTCTCAAATAAATAAATAAAATCTTGAAAAAAAAAGGAAACTGTCTTTTCACTGAACTGTAAGCTAAATGAAATTGCTGTTGTTTTGATCTTGTGTTTGGCTGTCCCAGGCATTAGGGTCTGGAATCAGACCATGCTAGGGTGTTCTCAGATCCAAGTAAGATACGGGAAGAGGAAGGGAAGGAAGTGAGGATAACTCTAATGATGATTAGATGGGGGTATGAATGGGTCACAGCTTCCTGAAATGAGGAAGGACCCAGTGCCCACTTATGTGGGTGACTGCTTTTAGAAAACACCTTGTCATGAAGGAAACCATTGGGAGGTTCACCCAGGTTCCTTATGATACAGGATATGAGACACACCACCATCTCAGATAGCATGGCTGTGAGGTCCTCTGGACTTGGCTGGGCACCATGCAAAGGGCAACAAGGGGAACTTTAAGGAGAACTAAGATACTAGGAGGGGTTCTTGGGAGACTGAATCCAACTTAGGGGCATTGACTAGCCACTGGGCTTTCTTTGGGCTGAGCAAATTGACTCAAAAACAAAGAAACTGCCTTTCCAGAAGATAGTTTTTCCCACTCAACAGAGAGAAGAGCAATTGGAAACACAGCTGGCCTTTTGATTAAGGTCATCTGCAACCTGTGTCAGTGAGTCCGACTGAAGACCTGGGCTGTAGACAGAGAAATAAACCCCCTCCTCCCACCCACTCTAGCCAGCAGAGCCAGGTCATCCCAGGGTCAGGGCTAAGACCTGATCTGTTTACTAAGTCCTTGACAGGATCCACGATTTTCTAATCCTTCACACAGGCAGGCAGACTTACCCAGGAAGGGTAAATCACCACATCACCACATGAATGGGGTAGGAGGGTCAAGGCTGTTTCAAGCCCTGAAGATTTTCCGTGTTGTACTGGCAGTGGGTTTGCTAGGTTGATCAGTTGGTTCTTAGAGAGGATAAGAAATGTCCTGGCTGTGCCATCTGAGGAAATCTCTTTGTCGGAAGATTTTTGAACTTTGCCTAGGCTGTTTTGGGATACCTAGGTGGAATCTAGGAATAAGAACCCTGATATCCCAGCTTCTCCTTTAGGAGATTCATGCACAACTATAAGATAAAACCAGACCCACCTACCAACCAAGCCATAATGGCAATTAAGTATGGCAATTAAGACTTAATACCATTATACAATCCAAAGGACCCCATTAACTGATTTCAGTCATCTCTAATTACTACCTATTGTATCTAGCTGCCCGTTAACATCCTCCATGAGGCCTTGCCAAGTTTAGATTAAAATCTCTGTTTGAAGTGAGAATCAGACCTTTAGAACTGGCCCAAAGTGAGGTTGTCCTGCAGGTTGTCACCATTTCTTTTTAACAGACTGTCCAGGGGCTTGACACCAGATACATGTGTCTATCTTTACTAACAGTGGGAACCACAGGGTCTAGTGGATATTTCTTCAGAATCTGAAGTTGTGTATACTCCTTTCTTCTCCCAGGCCTATACTCCTGCATCTGACCCAGGGAGAATGTGAGGCAAATTCCTGTGATGGAGTATCTTGAGTAGTTCAAGAGAAAGAAGTTTATCCATGTCTTGTGCTCTCTGCCTGAGACATTGGCCACCAAGAAGAGTTTGGACAAATCACTTTCCCTTTCTAGGCCTCAGTTCCTCAATTTGTAAAATGAGGGAATTGGACTACAATTGACAAAGACATATTTTAGCTATAACATTCTAAGATAATTTTATATTATTCTAAGTGGTAAAACTGGGTCAAGTAAGACCGGAACAGAGGAGAGAGAGTGTTGGGTGTGTAGGGGAAGTACTGAGCCCTAAGTCTAGCTCTCCTTCTGACTTGTCAATGCCTCTACCTCCCTTGGAAATCCCTCTGCACATAAGAAAGCAAAAGCTGCTTGGGCCCTATTTCTCTCCTAGGGACTGTGGTGAGAAATGAGCTATTATGGCTAGGCAGGGGCTGCTGCTTTTCCTTAAGATAAAGTCCTGGCCAAATACTAGCTTACCCTGATTTCCAGTACCATTAGCATCTTGGAGCAGCTGGTAATGACAGGGAAGACTTACAGGGGTGGTATATGGAAGAGGATGAAAAATCCACACATTCTCCTATGCAAAAAGCTACCCAGATAAGGTACTTGCTGATATTTGCACAGGAATTCAGAATTTCATAACTGGTTTATCTCAATCATAGTCTTTTGAGTTGACTTCAGTCGAGTCACTTATCTCTGGGACATAGTTCTGCCATCCATCACTTAGCATAAAGTGGAATATGATGAAAGTGCTTTTGCAAATTTAACACAGAGTTAAATACAATAGAAAACTTTAATCATATTCTCGTCTAAGACGTAGAGTATTTAGGAAAACACTTGGGGCTGTCAGAAGACAAAGAAATCCCTACTATATCAGGGCCCCTGTCAGGGTTCCTTGGAAGTGCTATTAGGGCTTTACCAGGAGAGTCAGAACTCAACTACCTTTTTAATGGATTATTTGTGACAACATATTTTGAGGGGCTGCTGTTGCCCCTTCACAGGGTTCCACATTCATGTACCTTCTGGTAAACCCAGCTGCAGGAGCAAAAAGCATGAACGAGGTCAGAAAGGCAATACTGCTGCCAGGTAAAGACAGACAGCTTGAACAGTAGTCTGAAGCCAGACCAGAGCCCAGGCCACACAGGAAGTGGCCTTTCTAGCATCCAGGTGGCTACTGCCCACAATATGAGGCACTGTATTACTGTCCAAAAGATTAAAATGTTGCATGGTTATAACATTTTTACTTCCCAAACTCAGGTCACACCTATCAAAAGAAATTTTGATCCTCACCTGTGAGGTGAGATAGGAAAGGTGAGAATTATTCTTATTGCACAAATGAGGAAAGTGAGGCCCATAGAGGGGAAGTAAGGTTGTGTTTTCTGGCACTTTTTTTGTGTGTCCATCAGGAAGATAGCATTTGAGAGCCAATGCCTGGTACAAGTAACTGTGGAAGTATAAGAAGTGAATGACTTGAACCTGGACTTAAAGGACAGAAACAATGGGCGATGGAATACTATAGATGCCCAAGGTCTTCCAAGAGAGTATGGGGGAGCAAGGAGATCAGTCCTCAATGGGGACAACATCTAGCTCCTGGCCTCAGTTTCCCTATTTCAGATGTAAGAGCCATTATTAATAAATGCTTTCTTTGAAAGTGTTCTTAGAGTTTCCATTTACACACTGCTCTCACTGGACCCTCACTCCATCTTAATGAAGGAAGCAGAACAAAGATGACTGTCTTCAGTTGAAAGCAAGGGAAACTGAGGCTCAGAGAATTTGATCAACTTTCCCATGTTAAACAACAAGCTCATGTCAAAGCTGGAGCCCAGGGCACAGTAATGAAACAGCCTACCATTCTATCCCAAAGGCTGGGGGTTACCTACCATCTGTGGCAGGTTGTTCCTCCCCACACCACTGTGGTCAGGGCTGGGTGGTCACACTCACCTGCAAGTAGATCTTCTTAAGTCCAGGAATGGAGTCACTGACACGGCCTGACACAAGGCGCCCAAGGCCTGAGGTAGCCCCAATACACACCAAGAGCACCCAGGTCTGCTTGATTTCCAAGAACTCTTCCTCCACATACTTCATCTGAAAAGCATAGCACCAGGACCCCCAGGGACAGGAGGAAGAAAAAGAGCTGACTGGTTAACTGTTTACATATCAAAAATCCTCTACTGCTTACATTCCTGGATCATGGCAAGAACTTCCTCCCCTACAACCCACTCCTTTGTAGCCCTAGCTCCAGAACTAGCTTTCTTTGTTTAAAAGGCTTCATATGCCTTGGCTCTTTGGATTCTGGGCTTCTGAGCAATAGCTGAGGGGAGTGGGTATCTCCAAGCCCTTTCCAAGCCCTGGCAGGACAGAATACAGACAGCCTTAACAACTAAGAAAATACAAAGGCTCCCCCCAGATCTCCCCATTCCCTGACTCAGAACTGATAGCCTAGGGCAACAGCAGGTCACTAGGGGAGGAGATCCACCAACTTCCACGTAATGCTTCCAGAAGTGTGTTTTAAGAAACACAAGGTTTATGGAAGATAATAACTGGACCACAACTGACAGTTCTGTGGCAGTAGAATTTAGGTGGACAACAGTTAAACAAAGCGAAATGGGTTTCTTTTACTATGGATTTTTGGTACCTTTAAAAGATTGCAACAACATGAAGCTAGAAAGATTGATTATATGTTGTTTCCTGAACAAATAATTTGACCACAAAGACCAGCATTCCATAGAACACACTCTTAGGAAACCCTATCCTTTGGTCATCGGGGCCAGTCCTCCATCCCAATGATGCTTATCTTCTCCTGAAAACCTATCTAGATGGGGGAAACCCCACTGATAAAGCATGGGCTTTCCCCTAAGGAGCTCTACCTTTTCCCATTGAGGTCTTCCCTCAGTCTGTTCTTTCCCACTCTGGATTTCTTCAAACATTGTTTGGTCTCTTTTCCCAAAGGTCCCAGCTCTGCCCTTTCACTGTCCTCTACCCCTACCCTCCGAACTTTGGGCAGGCTGAGGGCAGCTTCTTGGAGGTAAGGTGGGTCCACCCTAATATTCCTTACCAGGTGTACATAGGGAACGAAGTAGCCAAGGGCAGCAGCAGCAATCCCGAAGGCCCAGATGCGGTAGGTACGTTGGCGGAATACTCGCATGTTGAAGTACTTTCTAAGCTGAGACAGAATGCGTTGGCACAGGGTGCGGACACCTCTCTTGTTTGGGGTGTCCTGGGAACTGGGTAGGAGTGGCCGGTAGGTGAGCGAAAGCAGCGTAAGAATGAACATGAAGGTACTCAGCACCTGGAAGGTTTGGGCGAGCTTGATCTTAGCCCCCAGTGTTTTGATGAGAAGAGGAAAGGATATGGAGAAGATGCTACTCCCAGCAGACACCACACCATTGGCCAGACCCAGACGGCGTTGGAAGTAGTGGCCCAGGATGACGAGAGATGGCTGAAAGGCGAAGGAACAGCCACAACCAAAGAGAATCCCATAGGTGAAATAACGCAGGCTTAGTGAGCTGTGGGAGAAACACCAAGAGCTGTTCTCAGCAGCCTGACCAGCAATCCACCTGCCCTCTCCCGTCACCCTCCTGAGACCTGAATACCCCCCACCATTAACCCACAACCCCACTTACCACTGACCCTCAGAACAGACAAAGAACAGGACTTTCTTATCCCTATTTTGCAGATGAGGAAACAGAGGCTCATAGAAGTAATTTACCCAATGTAGCATAACTGGGGATCAGCAAAGCTTGGACTTGACTCTAGTCTGTATGACTCTAGTTTGAATCATAGTACCCTATCAAAGAGAATTGTTCAAAAGAATGCCAGAACTGACCTATGCAATGGCTGGAGAAGAGGCTACCAGAAGGAAGTCAGGGCCTTAGAACAGTTTCACCCACTGCTCACCTAGACACCATGGGTAGACTTGTAGCCAAAGCTTTATCCCAAGTAACAACAAAGGTCTGCAAGGAGCCAAGATCCTGGAAAGTCAAGATCCTCCATGGGACTCTACTTTCTCTATGCTCAGGGCCGTTTATATTTCAGAAAATGGCTGGTAGTTTCCTGAGAAACCTCATCCCCAACCCTACCCAAGGTCTAGATAACCCAAGACCCTGTACTCCAGACCCTAGATGATCTCCCTGGGGATCTTGAAGTAAGGAGTCCCTTTAACTTCCAGAGCCCGGCTCCTGTTGTTGGACAGGGTATGGATTAGCCTCCCAGAGTAGCCTGGCTGCTTAATGGGAAGTGGAGCCTCAAATAGGTAGTGGGCCTGGCCAAGTAAGGCAGGTTCTGGCTTAAAACTCTTAGGTTCTGCTGTGGCCATAAACCTCTGTAACAGAAAGCAAAGTGCCAAAAGAGAAAAGGCCATGGGAAGGTCAGCTTGGCCAGCTATCTGCCCTTAGACAATATTGGCACAACCTAGGGAAGAATTTTGTTTTCTTTTTGAAGCCTCCACAAGTTTTGCAATAGTTCTTATCTGACCATTTAATTAACTAATACTCTCCATGGTTAGGCAGTTCCTCTCCATAGATGGACCCAGTCCTCATACAGCAAAGGATTAGGCTTCTGCTATAGAGATGATGTGGTATTAGCACTCATGATTCTAAGACGACTATAACACCATTGCTTTTCTTTATTTTTATTTTTATTTTTATTTAAGTGTTTATTTAAATTCCAGTTAGTTAACATACAGTGTAATATTAGTTACAGGTGTACAATATAGTGATTCAACACTTCCATACAACAACACCCAGTGCTCATCCCAACAAACGTGCTCCTTAATCCCCATCACCCATTTAACCAATCCCCTAATCCACTTCTCTGGTAACCATCAGTTTGTTCTCCTTAGTTAAGAGTTTTTTTTTATGATTTGCCTCTCTCTTTTTCCCCCTATGTTCATCTGTTTTGTTTCTTGAATTTGACATATGACTGAAATCATATGGCATTTGTCTTTCTCTGACTGACTTATTTTGCTTAGCATAATACTCTCTAGCTCCATCCACATTGTTGCAAATAGCAAGACTGCTTTTCATTTGCTTACATTCAGTGGATATGAGCAAAAGCTTTAGTTTTAAAAGGGTTGCCTCCACTTGGACACATAGCTAAGCCAACTGCTCCTTTTCTGTCAGATTTTTTTTGGGATTGGCCTGGTCTGGAGGCCTTGTCTAAGGGAGAGGAATTAGGAAGGTCTAAGGGAGACCTTCAAGGAGAGGTCTAGTGGGGGCAAAGCATGCCACTTAGTTTAGAGTGCTGTCTGGTAGATCTATTTTTGCAGGGCCTCAAGACAGGAAGCCCCTGCATAGGCTTGCCAAGGCCTCCCCAGCTCTGCCTACACTCTGTCCCATCTCATGCCATCTGAAGGAACTCAGAACCCTGATTCAGACAACAGGAAGGATGACTTAGAGCCCTAGCCACAAGCAGAACTATTTTTCCACTGGACATGAAGACATCCAGAAAGTTTTTTTGGCTCTAAAGATGTTCTTACAAAAAGGCAAAGGGGGTGGGGAAGGGTTTAGGGGCTAGAGAATAGAACGCCTACTCCATTGTGCCTAAAGAAGAGTACCAGAAAAAAAATGTATCTGAGCTCCCTCCCCTCCTGTAACTGAGCCGATGTGTACTGGAAGAGAAATGGGATCCGTATGTTGCTAATTTGTTTACACATTACTCTGCTCAGAATTAAAAAACAGGGCTCTGCTGTGTAGTGCTGAGACTGGAGCCACTTCTGAGGCCCAGCTCCTTCGCTCAAGGGGCCAGGCACCAGCTTGCTGAGGGTAAATGAGGCCAACCACCAGAAGAATCCTGAAAGGGTTTGGGAGGGGGGGCTGCCATAGGAGGGCTGAGCACATTCCAAGCAGGACATGGTTTTCCCCTCCTCTGTCCCAGTTGGATGGGACCAAGCCAAGAAATCATTATAGGCCATATCCAAGCCAGAAATGCTCAAGTCATAAAGAAAACTGGCTCCCTCTCACAGGGCCCAGTTGTGGCAGAACCCAGTTATCTTTCTCCACTGTGAGTGGAAACTTAGGCCTAGAGAGTATAACCATAGTCCTTCTCTGGTGAGCCAAGATCAGAAAGTAAGTCTCTGACAAGTTAGCCATGTCTCCAGGCCAGCATTCTCATACACTAGCCCAGGCAGATTGGAAGTAGGAGGTATAATAACTTCCAAAGTGTCTTTGGCAAAAAGTCAACAGACTTCTTTAGGAGTCCCATATTCCTCAGGCCATGGTGGAGGGTTTTTATTTCTCCCCTCCCCTGCAGACATGCTTCTGCAGGGTTGGCAGAAAGAAACCAGAAAATGAACTTACAGCCTGCTTCTTGCCTGATACTACCAAGTTTTGACAGTAGAACCAACTGGACCAGAGTTTGACGTAAGCCTGGGCCTGGCTGGGTAGCTGGGTGCTAGGTCTAGACCCCCAGTGGGGGATGCTCCTAAACATCCCTTCTCATGCCCAAGACATGTTTTTTTTTTCTTTCCCAAATTATCCATACATTGGCAGCCAGAAATACCTGGAAAGGAGTCAGAAATGCTAAGCAGCCTTGCGTTGAGCTGACTTCTTTTTCAATATAAGATTCCCTCAGGAATCCTATATGGTGGGTGTTTCACATGGATTCACTCCAGAAGCTCATTCCCAGGAAGGCAAGTGAGGTCATGAGTTGTGTGGCATATTGAAGGGGAATAGAAAGGCAGAGCTGGAAGAGACCTGAAAAGACCATCTGGTCTAATCCCCTCATGTACAGGTATAGAAATTGAGGCCCAGATAGGGGAATGGTACTCATCAATTGTTCCATAACCGTTTAGTGGCCAAAACTGGACTTAGACCCAGCTTTATGAACTCCCAAGCTTAGGCTCCTCCCACCACTTTGGAACTCTTGGGTCCTCTTTGGGGATATGGCATACCAATGTGTCCTGGAGACCGTACCTAGATGAATCCCATTGGACAATGATTCTTTGAGGACCCTACATGGAAAGGGCCACAGCGGATTCTGCAATGAGAAGTGTCCCCAGTTGAAGCCCAGAAAGAAGCCAATCGTCAGCCTTGGGCAAATGGCCAGCAACTCCTAGCCTTACCTGGTAAAGGAGCTGGTATGGAGGCCTATGAAAGCAACAGCAGCCCCTGCAGTTGCTGTGATTCGGCAGCCCAAACGATCAGTGAATATACTCACAATGGGAGAACAGAAGAAGATCATGCCCATTGAGAGGGCTCCTACCCATGCTGCAGAGAAAAGAAGCACAAAGACAACTTAGCTTAACGTGGTACCCAGTGATGCTGCTGGTATCTCAGTTCTTCTTCTCTGGCCTTTCACAGGGGATATTGTATTGGCCTCACTGCCATCCTGCTGGTCCCTAATGGTCAGAGAGGTTAGGTGGCTTTCATAGCACTTGTAGCAGGGCAATGTGTTAACCATGAGTTTAGTTAATAAACACACCTAGAACTTCAGAGCTGGGGTAGGGGGCCTTTAAAGATCAAGTCTATGATGGGATATTCTAGCTAGTCACCACATGGCTGTACTACATTTCTCAGCTACTTTGGCTGTTTGGTATGACCATATGACTGAATTCTGACCAATAGGTTGTGGGTGAAAGTAGTACACACTACTTCCAGGCCAGGACCATGAAAAACTCCATTGAGATTTCTGCTTTCCTTTGAGCTGTAACTACAAAGTGACCTTGTAAGCCATGTATTAAGACGGGCAGAACTGCCATCAGTTCTGTCTGGGCCCCTAGGTAACTACATGGAGCAAAGTTCCCTCTCCGGTCTGGAACCCCTTCCCTGAACATTGCATAAGAAATAACAAAACTTCTTTTTTTAAATTTAAATTCAATTAATTAACATATAATGTATTATTAGTTTCAGAGGTAGAGTTTAGTGATTCCTCAGTTGCATATAACACCCAGTGCTCATTACATCAAGTGCCCTCCTTAATGCCCATCACCCAGTTACCCCATGCCCACACCCACCTCCTCTCCAGCAACCCTCAGTTTGTTTCCAATAATTAGGAGTCTTTCAAACTTCTGTCCTTTAATCCACTGAATTTTTGAGGGCCATTCTTTACAGCAGTGAAACCAACATGAACTAAAACAAAAAGATTCCTCCACTACCATTTTACTGTTAAAGAAACAGGTCCAGAAATGCGAAGGGACTTAACAAAGATCACACAGCAAGTTAGTGGCAGAGCTGGGACTCAAACCCAACTCCTCTTATTCCTAGTCCAAAGTTCATTGTATTATTTCTTCTATGGGGATGAATGAAGCTTTCCATAATTGGAGGTGTGCAAGCAGATGCATATAAAACAGGGGATTCAAGAATTGGGGTCAGATTTGGACTAGCCAACATTTTAGGCCCTTCCAGGCATGCTAAGCCAGATTTATAGCCTTAAGCATATTCTACCGGGCTTCAGGGCCAAGGAGCATGGGAGTTAATTAAGCCTTCAGGAGCCAAGGTAAAGCTTGTGTTGGCCATTGGAACAGTCCTGTGAAGATATTAAGACTAAAGAGCGGGGAAGTCCACAGACAAAGGCCTCCTGGAATTGTATGAGGACACAAGGCAGATTTAGGAGCCACCCAGGGATTTCTAAGGACACTGTGCAAGAAGTCATGTAACCCTCATGCTGAAATCCTTCATTTGAGCCTATGTTCAGCAAATCCCTGACTCCAAACTCAAGAAGAGTTTATTCTGTTTATAAAGGTTCTTAAGTGTCCATAACAATCCTCACCAGGGAGGAAGAAATTTATCCTTTTACTTAGATTCTCTAACCCCTCAGAAAGAAAGCTCATTTTTTTTCTTTGAAAGCTGTTATCAAGTTTCTTCTTAGGCCTCTTTTCTAGGCAAAATAATATTAGTTGCCTTAACCTTTTTTCTTAGCTTTAATTTCTAACTCAGTAATTACTTTCAGAGCTCTCCTCTGAACATGTTCCAAGTCTTCATATCATCATCAAAAAGCATTCACTGAGTATCACCAGGGCAAGGTAACAGGCCAGCTTCTGGCTCTCTTCAACTGTGGAACCCCAAGTCAGTCAGAGAAGTGCAATCTGAGTTGGGTCAAGGCTAGTCCACCATCTGCGTCTCTTATCTCGGTGCCTAATAGGTTGCTCAGATCCCCCTGGGAATCTTTGCTTTGCTGGGGCATCAGCTTGAGCCCTAGCTGTCTGGCTTCAAAAGTACTGGCCTGGGACAGCAGGCAACCTGAACTTTCTCATCACAATTTTACCTCTTACCTTGCAATTTCACCTCTTATCAGCCGTGGGACCTTGAGCAAGTCACACATCACTTCTCTAATCCTATTTTCTTATCTGTAAAATGGGGATTAAAATTCCTGATGTGCCTTCCTTCAAGTTTTCTTTTAAATAATAATCAGATGTAATCATATTTAAGAGAGCTTTATAAATACCAATAGTCACACCATATACAAAAATTAATGCAAATGGATCATAGGCTTAAATGTAAAACTTAAAACTATAAAATCTTACAGAACAAAGTATAGGAGAAAATCTTTCTGACCTTTAGGTAGGCAAAGATTTCACAGAAATTAACAAAAAGTATGATCCATATAAGAAAAACATTGATGCATTAGACTTTATCAAAAGTTAAAATTTCTGCCTTTCATAACATACTGTTATCAGAGTGAAAAAGCAAGCCACAGGCTGGGAAAAATATTTACAAGACACACATCTGATAAAAAGACTGGTATCCAGAACACAAGTGTTAGTTGACTCTCATAACTCAATAAGAATAAAGTAAGCAATCCAGTTTAAAATGTGGGCACAAAATTTGAACAGACATCTCACACGTACACACACTATGAATGAAAATTAAGCACATGAAAATATGCTCAATATCATTAATCATTCAAAAAATGCATATTAAAGCCACAGTGAGATACCCCTACATACCCACTAAAAAGGTTTTTAAGAAATGGCAATGCCTACTACTGGAGAGGATGTAGAGGAGCTGGAAATCCCGCACACTGCTGGTGGGAATGCAAAATGGTATACCAACTTCAGAAAACAGTTTGGCAGATTCTTGTAAAGGTCAACATACAATTACCACGTGACTTTGAAATCCCACTCCTAGGTATTTACCCAAGATAAATGAAAACTTACGTTTACACAAAAACCTATACCTAGATGTTCATAGCAGCTTTTTTTTGTTTTGCTTTTGTTCTTTTTTTAAAATTTTATTTAAATTTTAGGTAGTTAACATACAGTGCAATATTGGTTTCTGGAGTAGAATTCATAATTCATCATCACATACAACACCCAGTGCTCATCATAACACGTGCCCTCCTTAATACCCATCACCCATCTAGCCCATCCCCAACCCACCTACCCCTGTCAACCCTCAGTTTGTTCTCTCTCATTAAAAAAAAAAAAAGACATCCAGATGGCTAACAGACACATGAAAAACTGCTCAACATTACTCATCACGGAAATACAAATCAAAACCATGATAAGACACCATCTCACACCTGTCAGGATGGCTAAAATTAGCAAGACAAGAAACAACAGGTGTTGGCAAGGATGTGGAGAAAAGGGAACCCACTTGCACTGTTGGTAGGAATACAAACTGGTACAGCCACTCTGGAGAACAGTATGGAGGTTCCTCAAAAAGTTAAAAATATACCTACCCTAAGATCCAGCAATTGCACTATTAGGTATTTACCCAAAGGATACAAGAATACAAATTTGAAGGGACATGTGCACCCTGATGTTTATAGCAGCATTATCTACAATAGCCGAAAAATGGAGAGAGCCCAAATATCCACCAACTGATGAATGGATAAAGAAGATATGGCATATATATACAACGCAATATTACTCAGCAGCTTTTTTTTTTGTTACTGCCAAAACTTGGCAATAACTCAAAATGTACTTCAACCAGTAAATGGGGGAGTGGGTATACATTAACATAATAGATTACAACTCTGCAATAAACAGGAATGAACCACTGCTACCAGCAAAAACTTCAACAATTCTCAAAGTCATTACACTAAGTGAAATAAGCCAGACACAAATGATTTTATTTATATAAAATTCTGGAAAAGGCAAAACTATGGGGACAGAAAAACAGATCAGTGAGCATCAGGAGGAAAGATGTGGGTGGGGAGAGGATTCATTACAGGGGAGCATGAGGGAACTTTCTGAAGTGATGAAATGTTATATATTTTAACTCTAGTATGGTATTCTTTTGTCAAAATTCATAGGACTGAGCATATAAAAAAGGTGAATATTACCATATGTAAATTATACCTCAATAAATCTGACGTTATAAAGAAAGAGAGAGGGGAGAAAAGAAGAAAGTGCCAGTGGGAGATCTCATTTATGATGTATGTATTTTTATTCTGGAAGGATTTTCCAAAAAAATAGTCCTAGTGTATTGTCAAAGAGGAAAATACTACACTCATTAAATCACTTTGCTGACATTTCATCAACTAGAACTCATGATTATTTGGCCCTTCTGAATATCTACAATACAATGAAAACTGATGACTGGGCTTGAAGGTAACTTTCGTACAGTCAAAGAAAGTTTAAATTATATTTGATAGAGCATTTTTTTGGTTAATGACATGTATCCATCATTATGGTATCATACAGAATATTTTCACTGCCCTAAAAATCCTGTGCTCTACCTATTCATCCTGCCTAACCCTTCCAACATCTGACAATCACTGATCTTTTTATTGTCTTCATAGTTTTGCCTTTCCCAGAAGGTTATATAGTTGGAGTCATACATTGTGTAGTCTTTTCAGATTGGCTTCCTTCACTTAGTAATATGCATTTAAGGTTTCTCCATGCCTTTTCATGGCTTAATAGCTCATTTCTCTTTAGCAGTGAATAATATTTCATCGTCTGGATGTACCACAGTTTATCTATCAACTCACCTACTGAACTGAAGGACATCTTGGTTGCTTCCACATTTTGGCAATTATGAATAAAGCTGCTATAAACATTTGTGTGCAAATTTTTGTGTGGACATACATCTTTGACATATTTGGTTAAATACTAAGGAGCTCAATTGCTAGAGCATATGTTTAATTTTGTAAGAAACTGCCAAACTGTCTTCCAAAGTGGCTGTAACATTTTACATTCCCACTGGCAATAAGAGTTCTTGTTGCTCTACATCCTTCTGGCATTTGGTGTTGTCAACGTTCCAGACTTTGGCCATTCTGATAGGTATGTAGTGGTATGTTATTGTTCTCTATTTTAAATTTTTTTAATTTAAATTCAATTTAATTAACATATACTGTATTACTAGTTTCAGAGGTAAAATTCAGTGATTCATCAGTTGCATACAACACCCAGTGCCCATTACATCAAGTGCCCTCCTTAATGCCCATCACCCAGTTACCCCATCCCCCACCCCTCCCCTCCAGCAACCCTCAGTTTGTTCCCTATAGTTAAGAGTCTTTTACGGAGATAATGCTAAGTGAAATAAGTCAAGCAAAGAAAGACAATTATCATATGATTTCTTTCATCTATGGGACATAAGAACTAGGAAGATCGGTAGGGGAAGAAAGGGATAAAGAAAGGGGGGGTAATCAGAAGGGGGAATGAAGCATGAGAGACTATGGACTCTGAGAAATAAACTGAGGGCTTCAGAGGGGAGGGGGGTGGGGGAATGGGATAGACTGGTGATGGGTAGTAAGGAGGGCACGTATTGCATGGTGCACTGGGTGTTATATGCAACTAATGAATCATCAAACTTTACATCAGAAACCAGGGATGTACTGTACGGTGACTAACATAATATAATAAAAAAACATTTTAAAAAAAAAGAGTCTCTTATAGTTTGCCTCCCTCTCTGTTTTCATCTTATTTTATTTTTCCTTCCCTTCCTCTATGTTCATCAGTTTTCTTTCTTTCTTTCTTTCTTTCTCTTTCTTTCTTTCTTTCTTTCTTTCTTTCTTTCTTTCTTTCTTTCTTTCTTTCTTTCTTTTAAGATTTTATTTATTTATTTGACAGAGAGAGAGACAACCGGCGAGAGAGGGGACACAAGCAGGCGGAGTGGGAGAGGAAGAAGCAGGCTCCTAGCAGAGAAGCCTGATGCGGGGCTCGATCCCAGGACCCTGGGATCACACCCTGAGCTGAAGGCAGACGCTTAATGACTGAGCCACCCAGGCACCCCCATCAGTTTTGTTTCTTAAATTCCACATACAAGTGAAATCATATGGTATTTGTCTTTCTCTGACTGACTTAATTTGCTTAGCATAATACCCTCTAGTTCCATCCACACATCATTGCAAATGGCAAGATTTCATTCTTTTTGATGGCTGAGTAATATTCCATTATATATATATTTATATATACTAAATTATGGAAAGGCCCAGATGTCCATTGACAGATAAATGGATAAAGAAGATGTGGTATATATACATACATACATACATCTGGGCTCTTACCATAATTTGGTCGTTGTTCTTTTCATTTGCATTTCCTTGATGACATATGAAGTTGAGTGCCTCTTTGCATGGTTATTTCTCATCTGTATATTTTCTCTTTTTTTAAGTTTTTATTTGAATTCCAGTTAGTTAACATATAGTGTAATATTAGTTTCAGGCACACAATACACTGATTCAACAAATCCCTACAACACCAAATGCTCATCACAAGTTCACTCCTTAATACCCAATACCTATTTAACCCATTCCCCCACCCACATCTTCTTTTTCTTTTTTTTAAGATTTTATGTATTTGACACAGAGAGAGAGAGCACAAGCAGGGGGAGCAGGAGAGGGAGAAGCAGGCTCCCTGCTGAGCAAGGAGCCCAACACAGGGCTCCATCCCAGGACCCTGAGATCATGACCTGAGCCAAAGGCAGATGCTTAACCAACTAAGGCACCCAGGTGCCCCTACGTCCTCTGGTAACAATCAGTTTGTTCTCTATAGTTAAGAGTCTGTTTCTTGGTTTGCTTCTCTCTCTCACATATAGGTCTTTTTTTTAAAGGGAGGAGCAGCAGAAGGAAAAGGAGAGAGAGAGAATCTTAAGCAGGCTCCATGCCCAGCATGGAGCTGGATGCAGGGCTTGAGATCATGACCTGAGCCAAAATCAAGAGTGGATACTTAGCTAACTAAGCCACCCAGACGCTGCTCACATTTGGGTCTTTAATCCACTTTGAATTTATTTTTTGGTATGGTGTAACAAAGTGGTCCAGTTTCATTCTTTTGCATGTTACTGTCCATTTTCCCAACACCATCATTGTCTTTTTCCCATTGGATATTCCTGTTTTGTTGAAGGTTAATTGACCATAGAGTTGAGGATTCATTTCTGGGTTTTCTATTCCATTCCATTCATTTATGTGTCTATCTTTGTGCCAGTACCATACTGTTTTGATCACTACAGCTTTGTGATATAACTTGAAGTCCAACATTGTGATACCCCAGCTTCACTTTTCTTTTTCAAGGTTGCTTTGGCTATTCAGGGTCTTTTGTAGTTCCATACAAATTTTAGGATTATTTGTTCTAGCTCTGTGAAAAATACTGGTGGTATTTTGATGGGAACTGCATTAAATGTGTAGATTGCTTTGGGTAGGATAGATATTTTAACAGTATTCTTCCAATCCATGAGCATGGAATGTCTTTCCACTTCTTGGTGTCCTTTTCAATTTCTTTCTTCAGTGTTTTATAGTTTACAGAGTACAGGTCTTTTACCTCTTTGGTTTGGTTTATTCCCATGTATCTTATTGTTTCTGGTACAATTGTAAATGACATTGATTTTTTAAAGGTTTTATTTATTTGTCAGAGAGAGATAGAGAGTGAGCACAAGCAGGTGGAGCAGCAGGCAGAGGGACAGGGAGAAGCAGACTCCCCACTGATCAAGGAGACCAATGCAGGACCCAACCCCAGGACCCTGAGATCATGACCTGAGCTGAAGGCAGATGTTTAACTGACTGAGCCACCGAGGCATCCCAGCATAGATTTCTTTACATTGACTTTGTATCCCGTGGCTTTATTGAATTCATTTATCAGTTTTAGCAAGTTTTTTAATAGTCTTTTGTGTTTTCTATATATGGGTTCATGTCATGTGGAAATAGTGAGAGTTTTACTTCCTCCTTGCCAAGTTGGATGCCTTTTATTTCTTTTTGTTGTCTGATTGCTGTGGCTAGGATTTCTAGTACTATGTTAAATAAGAGTGGTGGGAGTGGACATCCCTCTCTTCTTTCTGACCATAGAGGAAAATCTTTCAGGTTTTCCCCATTGAGTATTATGTTACCTTTGGGCTTTTCATATATGGCCTTTATTATGCTGAGATATAGTCCTTCTAAAGCTACTTTGTTGAGGATTTTTATCAAGAATGGATGCTGTACTTTATCAAATGCCTTTTCTGCATCTATTGAAATATCACAGGGTTCTTATCCTTTCTTTTATTAATGTGGTGTATCATGTTGATTCATTTGTGAATATTGAACCACCCTTGTAACCCAAGAATAAATCCCACTTTATCATGGTAATGAATGATTTTTTAAATGTATTGTAGCATTCAGTTTGCTAGTATTTTATTGAGAATTTTGGCATCCATGTTCATCAGGGATGTTGATCTGTAGTTCTCTCTCTCTTTTTTTTAAGTGGGGTCTTTGGTTTTTGAATCAAGATAATACTGACCTCATAGAATGAATTTGGAAGTTTTCTCTCCTTTTCTACTTTTTGGAGTAGTTTGAGAAGAATAGTTTTTAACTCTTAAGTGTTTGGTAGAATTCACACATGAGCCATCTGGTCCTGGACGTCCATATGTTGGGAATCTTTGATGACTGATTGAATTTCTTTACAGGCTATCAGTCTGTTCAGGTTTTATATTTCTTCCTCTTTCAGTTTTGGTAGTTTATATGTTTCTAGGAATTTATCCATTTCTTCCAGGTTGTTCAATTTGTTGGCATATAGTTTTTCATAATATTCTCTTACAATTGTTTGGATTTCTGTGGTGTTGGTTATTCTTTCTCCTCTCTCTTTTGTGATTTTATTAATTTGGGTCCTTTCTCCTTTCTTTTTGATAAGTCTGGCTAGAGGCTTATCAATTTTATTATTTTTTTCAAAGAACCAGCTCCTGGTTTCATTGATCTGTTCTATTGTTTTCTTAGTTTCTATATCATTTATTTCTGCTCTAATTGTTATTATTTCCTTCCTTCTGCTGCCTTTAGGCATCACCTGTTCTCTTACTAGCTCTTTTAGGTGTCAGGTTAGGCTGTTTAGTTGTGATTTTTCTTGCTTCTTGTGGTAGGCCTGTATTACTATTTACTTCCCTCTTATGACTGCTTTTGCTTCATCCCAAAGGTTTTGGACCATTGTGTTTTCATTCTCATATGTTTCCATGTATTTTTAAAATTTCTTCTTTGATTTCATGGTTGACCCATATTGTGCAGTAGCATGTCGTTTAACCTCCCTGTGTTTGTGGTCTTTCCAAATTTTTTCTTGAGGTTTTCTTCTAGTTTCATAGCGTTTTGGTCAGAAAAGGTGCATGGTACAACTTCAATCTGTTTGTATTTGTTGAGGCCTTTTTTGTGACCTAACATGTGCTCTATTCTGGAGAATGTCCCATGTACACTTGAAAAGAATGTGTGTTCTGCTGTTTTAGGATGGAATGTTCTATACATATCTGTTAAGTCCTTCTGGTCCAGTGTGTCATTCAAAGCCATTGTTTCCTTGTTGATACTCTGTTTAGATGATCTGTCCATTGATGTAAGTGGGACGTTAATGTCCCCTACTATCATTATATTATTATCAATTAGTTCCTTTACGTTTGTCCTTAATTGTTTCATTGATTTGGGTGCTCCCATGTTGTGTGCATAAATATTTACAGTTGTTAAATCTTCTTTTTGGATTGCCCCCTTTATGATTACACAGTAACCTACTTTGTCTCTTGTCAAAGTCTTTATTTTAAAGTCTAGTTTGTCTGTTAAACGTGGTGCTACTCCAGGTTTCTTTTGATACCCATTTGTACGATAAATGTTTCTCCAATCCCTCACTTTCAATCTGCAGGTATTTTTAGCTCTAAAATGAGTCTATTGTAGGCAACATACAGATGGGTTTTTGTAAGATTATTATTCAGTCTGACATCTTGTCTTTTGACTGGAGTTTTTAGTCCATTTATATTCACAGTAATTATTGATAGATACGTATTTATTGCCATTTTATTACTTGTTTTGTCATTTTTTCCTGAGATTTTTCTCTGATCCTTTCTTGCTTTTATAACTTTTGGTCTCTCCTTTGTGCTCAAAGCCTCCATTTTAATATTTCTTGTAGGGCTGGTTTAGTGGTCATGAACTCCTTTAGTTTTTGTTTTTCTGGGAAACTACTTCTCCTTCTAGTTTAAATGATAGCCTTGCTGGATAGAGTATTGGCTGCACATTTTTTCCCATTCAGCACTTAGAACATATCATGCCACTTTATTCTGTCTTGCCAGGTTTCTGTTGAGAAATCCCAGCTAGCCTCAGGGGTTTCCCCTTGTAAGTTAAGGCCTTTTATCTTGATGGTTTTAAGATTTTTTTCTTTATCAATATATTTTGCCCATTTAATTACAATGTCTTGGTGTTGGCCTGCTTTTGTTGATGTTGATCAGAGTTCTCCCTGCCTCCTGGATCTGGATATCTGTTCCCTTTCCCAGATTAGGGAATTTTTCAGCTATTACTTCTTCAAATAAATTTTCTTCCCTTTTTCTCTCTCTTTTTCTTCTGAGACTCCTACATTAACAAATGTTATTACATTTGAGGGAGTCATTGAATTGCCTAAGTCTATCCTTGTATTGCATAATTCTTCTTTCTCTCTTTTGTTCAGCTTCATTACTTTTCATTACTTTGTTTTCCAGGTCACTAATTAATTCTTCTGCTTCTTCCAGCCTGCGGTTCATTGTATCTAGCCTGTTTCCAATCTCACTTATTGTACTCTTCATCTATGATTGGTTCTTTTTTAAACTCTTTTATCTAGTGGTAAAGGTTTCCCTGATGTCTTCTTTCTTTTCTCAAGCCCAGTGAGTATCCTTATGATTGTTGCTTTAAATTCTCCATCAGGCATGTTACTTAAATCTGTTTCAGTTAGATCTCTGGCTGTAGCCTTATCTTCTTTCATTTGAAATAAATTCCTCTGTCTTTGCATTTTGTCTAAATCTCTGCCTTCTTCTTTGTGTTAGAAAAGGCAGTTATATCTCCTGCTCCAGAAAGTAATGGTTTTATGAGGAAGGGGTCATTAATCCCAGGGCCTGGTGCTTCAGGAAGTGTCTCTGGTATGCACAGCACTTGCTCTGCTATTATGTTTTGGCTGCTCTGTCCTCAGGCCAGTCCTCTGCAGAGGTTCTCCTTGCCTGCTGTGGGCAGTGTTTGGTCCCTGGCCTGAATGTGACAAGTTTTACCCAGTGTCCTCTGGTCTGCTTGTGAAATGAGACTGGACACCTTCTCCACCAGAACTGAAGCCCTGCAGAACTCTCTTGTCAGGAAATGTCATGTGGGCAGGGGTTTGTGCTGGTCTGGGGAAGGGGCCTGTTAGACTGGGATTGAGGAGAGCATGATTGAGAAGGGTAATCCCACCAGAGCACAGGGGTGGTGGGACTTGTATGCAAGTTTGGCAGCCAGTGCCAGCACTATGCTGTTTCCTACAGGTGGCTCTGTGTTTAATCTGAGGAGTGGGGGAGGGAAATGTCACCCACCAGCTCCTTTGTTTCCAGAAAGGTATCTCCACGAATGCTGCCTCTCAGGGATAGCTCTGAGAACAGCAAATAATCTCCCTACTGTGTACTCTAGGTACTCTTCAGATTGCTGTTTCCACACTGTCTGCCCCTGGTTGTTTGCCTGCCTTCTCTCCAGGAGCAGCACAGTGCCCTCAGGGCTCGATTCCAGCCAAGTTTGCTGACTTTGTAACTCCAGGCTTTAAGCCCCACTGGTTGCATATACTCATGAAATTCAGCCCCCTTCATTTTCTATGCTAATGGCTTTGGGGAAATGTTCTCCTTGTGCATTCACCTGTGTGCTCCTCTCTCTCTTGCCCTTCTCTACAACCAGTGCTCCCACCTCCGCAGCACCCGTGATCTGTTTCTCCTCTTAACCACATCTCCACACTTCTACCTTCTTCAATGTGGCCTCTTCTCTTCTTTTAGTTGTGGAGCTTTTTCTTTTGGTTTTCAGGTTAATTTCTGGGGTATTTAGGATAATTTGATAGTCATTTAGTTGTGTTCATGGGACAAGGTGAGCCTAGGGTCTTCTATTCTGCTACCATCTTCCTCTAAGATCTGTGTATTTTCTTTGATAAGGTTTCTGTTAAACTTTGGCACATTTTTTTAACTTGGCTGTTCATTTTCTTATCGTTGAGTTTTAAGAGTACTTTTTATATTTTGAGAGTACTTTTTATATTTTGGATAACAGTCCTTTATCAGATATATATTTTGCAAATATTTTTTCCCAGTCTGTGGCTTACTTTCTCATTCTCTTGACATTGTCTTTTGCAGAAGTTAATTTTAATGAAATCTACCTTATTAATTATTTTCTTCATGGATGGTACCTTGGTGTTGTCTGGGAAACAAACTGGGGACTTCAGAGGGGAGGGGGGTGGGGGACTGGGATAGGCCGGTGATGGGTATTAAGGAGGGCACATATTACATGGTGCACTGGGTGTTATATGCAAATAATGAATCATGGAACATTACATCAAAAACTAAGGATATAATGTATGGTGACTAACATAACATAATAAAAAATTATTAAAAAATAAATAAAGGGAAAAGATACAATACGGCTGAAAAAAAAAAAGTCATTGCCCTACCCAAGGTCATCTAGGTTTTCTCCTATGCTATTTTCTAGGAGTTTTATAGTCTTGTGTTTTATATTTAGGTCTGTGATCCACTCTGAGTTAATTTTTGAGAAGATTGTAATGTCTGTGTCTAGATTCATTTTTTGTACATGGATATCCAGTTGTTCCAGCACCATTTGTTGAAAAAACTCTTCATTCTATAGTATTGCTTTTGCTTCTTTGTCTAAGTTTAGTTAGCTATATTTATGTGGATCTATTTCTGAGCTTTCTATTCTGTTCCATTGATCTCTTTGTATATTCTTTCACCAATATCACACTGTCTTGAATATTTTGCCTTACAGTAAGTCTTGAAGTTGGGTAGTGACATCCTCCAACTTTGTTCATCTCCTCTAATATCGTGTTGGCTATTTGGAATCTTTTGCCTCTCCATGTAAAGTTTAGATTCAGTGTGTTGATATCCACAAAATAACTTGAATTTTTATTGGGATCACATTGAATCTATATATAAATTTGGGAAGAATTGACATCCTGACAATATTGTGTCTTCCTATGCATGAACCTGGAAAATCTCTCCATTTACTTAGTTCTTTTTAAATTTCATTCATCACAGCTTTGTAGTTTTCATCATATACAATTCGTGTGTGTGTGTGTGTGTGTGTGTGTGTATAGTTAGATTTATACCTAAGTATTTCATTTTGGGGGCTTTAATACAAATGGTATTCATTTTTAAAAGTTCAAAATCTACTTGTTCCTTACTGGTATATAGGAAATCAATTGACTTTTGTATATTAATTTTGTATCCTGCAAACTTGCTATAATTACTCATTAGTTCAGGAGTTTTTTGTTGATTCTTTCAGATTTTCTGCATAGATGATCATGTCATCTGTGAATAAAGACAGTTTTATATCTTCTTTTTTAATCTGTATACCTATTATTCCCTTTCCTTGTATTAACTTCCAGAATGATTTTGAAAAAGAATGATAAGAGGGAATAACTTTGTCTTACCTGATCTTAGTGGAAAAGCTTCAAGTTTATCATCATTAATTATGACATTAGCTATAGGTTTTTTATATAGATTTTTATTTTATTTTAATTTTAATTTTTTATTTTTTTATAATAATTTTTTATTATGTTATGTTAGTCACCATACAGTATATCCTTAGTTTTTGATGTAATGTTCCATGAACCATGAGAGACTGTGGACTCTGGGAAACAAACTGAGGGCTTCAGAGGGGAGGGGGTGGGGGATTGGGATAGGCTGGTGATGGGTATTAAGGAGGGCACGTATTGCATGGTGCACTGGGTGTTACATGCAAATATATAGATTTTTTTAAAAATCAATCTGTTTGGGTTTCTTTTAAACTTTTAAATTCTGAAATAATTGTAGATTCACAGGAAAGAGCCAAAATAATCCAGACAGGTTCCATGAACCCTTTACCCAGTTTTCCCCAATGGTTATCTTATGTAACTATACTAAAATATCAAAACCAAGAAATTTACATTGGTTCAATATATGTGTATAGTTCTATATCATTTTATCACGTGTGTAGATTCTTATAACCACCATTGCAATCAAGATACAGAATTATTCCATCACCACAAATATCTCCTTTGTGCTACTCCTTCACAGTCATACCCAGTCCACTTCCTTACCATTCCTAGGCAACAACTAGTTTCTCATCTCTATGGTATTATTTTAAGATAGTTATGTAAGTGGACTCATAAAGTATAGACCTCTGAAGTTTGGCTTTTTTCACCTAGCATAATTCCGTGGAGATACATATTTGCAGTGAATTTCCTGTAGACAGCGTATAGTTGGGATATGTTTTTTTTTCTATCTACTCTGCCAAGCTCTTTTAATTGATGTATTTTGACCATTTACAGTGGACATAATCATTGATATGGTGGGATCATTTAATTTTGTTTTCTGTTTTTCCTTCCTCTATTTCCCTTTTCCCTGCCTGCCTGTAGGTCCCTTTGACAGTTTTTAGAATTCCATTTTGATGTATTTATAGTGCTTTTGAGTGTCTCCTTTTGTATACCTTTTTTAGTGGTTGCTCTAACTGTTATATTATATGTATGTAACTTACCAAAGTTTACTGATGTTGACATTTCACAAGTTTGAGTGGAATGTAAGAACCTAACTTTCCGTATGTCTCTTCACTCTCCCTCATTTATAATATAATTTTCTTAAATATTTGCTTTATATACATTGATAACCACTTTAGGAATCAATATAATTTTGGCTTCAACTGTTAAACGTAATATACATAACACAAAGTGAGAAGGAAAGTCTGTTGTAATCATCCATAATTTTACCTTTCATTATTCTTTCTCCCTTCTTCATGTTTCAAGGTTCCTTCTTTTATTGATTCCTTTCTGTTTAAAGAACATCGTTTGGCCATTCATTTAGGGTAGGTCTGCTGGTGACAAAGTGTCTTAGTTTTCCTTCATCTGAGAATATCTTGACTTTGCCTCCATTCCTAAAGTATATTTTCATTGTATATGCAATTCTGGACTGACGGTTTTTTCTTTCAGCAGTTGAAAAATGTGCCACTTCTTCCTTCTGCCCTTCATGATTTCTGATGAGAACTCCACTGTCATTTGAATGTTTCCCCTTTAGTTAAGGTGTAATTTCTCTCTCACTGTTTTCAAGATGTGTGTGTGTGTGTGTGTGTGTGTTTAGATTTTAGAAGTTTTATTATGATGTATTTTGGCATAAATTTCTTTGAGTTCATCCTCTTGGGATTCACTCAGCTTCTTGATAATGTAGGTTTGTCTTCGCCTAATTTGGGAATTTTTCAGTCATTATTTCATTATACTTTTTCAGCTGTATCTCCTTTCTCCTCTCCATCCAGGACTCCGCTGATGACAGGAATGTTACATCTTTTGTTATAGCCCCACAGTTCCTTGAGGAACTGTTCATTTTTTTTCCAATTTATTTTTTCTCTGTTGTTCAAATTTGATGATTTCTATTGTCCTATCTTCAAGTTCACTGATTCTTTCCTTTGTCCTCTTTATTCTTTCATGGAGCGTATCCAGAGAGTTTCTTATGATCATTATTTCAGTTGTTGTATGTTTTAGTTATAAAATGTCCATTTGTTTCTTCTTTGTATCTTCTATTTATTTGCTGTGACAGTATTTTTTTCATTTGTTTCAAGTATGATTGTAATTTCTCATTGAAGCATTTTTATGATGGCTGCTTTAAAATCCTTGTCAAATAATTCCAATATCTGTGTTGTGTTGGTGTTGGTGTTAGTTGATTATCTTTTCTCATTGTAGTTGAGATTTTTCTAGTCTTTGCTATGACAAGTGATTTTCTATTCTGGACATCTGGGATATTATAAGACTCTGGATCTTATCTAAATCTTGTGTTTTAACAAGTCTGCTATGACACTGTGCCAGTAAGGCACCACCTCATTATTGCTAGATGGGGTGTCAGAGATGGGGGTGGAAGTCCAGGTTCCCTGCTTAGCTTCCATTGACACCCTGGGAAGGATGGGTGCCTTGTTACTACTGAGCAGGGATTGGTGTTCAAAATCCCCATTGGGCTTCATCTGATATTTTCCTGGCTAGGAAGGGCAGGGATTGCTTATTACTATTTCCCACATTGCTTTAACTGTTTCTATATTGAATGATGTTAAAAGTCCCACTTTCCTACTTGGCCTTCAGTGACACCACCTTGGCACCTCTCTAGGAATGGGAGGGGAGTCAAAGGTTAAAATCTGGGAAGGTGTAAGTCCAGGCTCCCTCCACTGACATTATGGGGGAAGAGTAGGCCTTCTTACCACCAAAAAAGAATTAAATTCTTAGCTCTCCACTTAGTTTTCGTTGACACTACCTCAGCATGGTGGGGTAGTTTGGGGCACCTTGTTACAACTAGGTGAGTGTAGAAGTCTAGGTTTCCCACTAAACCTTTGCTGATAAAAGTCAGATGGGATGAATTTTTTTCCCCATGGTGTTTGGCTGGAACAGAGTGGTTATCATCTAAAAGTTTTCTGTCTTGCTGTGCTACCTCTTTCCTGGTCTTTTAGCTAGAAGAATGAGGATTTTCTAGGGTCTTGTTTATCCATTGGTATTTCTGAGTTGCTAACTTTTTCAGCTCCATGTCTAAGATATATGAGGCCAAAATAAAAATCAAGTAATTTACTGCTATGTTGCTCCTCAGGTCCTGAGGTCCCTAGCCCATCAGCCTCCTTCTCCTTACCTTTCAGTCTTTATATTTTCTTCATACACAGTGTTTTTAGCCATGCTTCATGGGAGGAATATCGAAAAGTACCTTGATATAGTTTTTAATACTAAATGCATATTATAAAAATGAAGCCACCTATATATGATATTCATTTATTCAACAGTCATTTAACATCCTCTCTGGCCAGAGACATGGCTATCCTATAGGCCCTGAGGCTGCTAAATGAGTGACACATGATCCTTGCCTTCAAGGATCTCACAGTAGGATAAGGAACTTTTCTAAAAAAAAAAATAAGGCAATACAATTTATAAATCCCATGGTTGAAGACTAGAGTAAAATTTTCTATTTATAGATTTCAGACAAGTCAGACATTTCAAGTGATAGAAAAATCGTTATATTAAGGGAAAGAAAGGTAATCTAATAGCTAGATTAATAACTGAAAAAGAGTAGCATGATGTTAAGGGAAAGTATTTTAAATGATTGTTAGAAGTAAAGATTATTAGAGGAAATTTAGTAAGAGAAAAATAATCAAGGGATGACTATATCTAAAAAAGAAGAACCACGATGCTTGAGTGGCTCAGTCAGTTAAGTGGCTCAATGACTAGCTCCCATATTGGGCTCCTTGCTCAGGGGAGACCCTGCTTCTCCCTCTGCCTGCCACTCCCCCTGCTTGTGGTCTCTCTCTCTCTCTTTCTCTGATAAATAAATAAATAAATAAATAAATAAATAAATAAATAAAATCTTTAAAAAATAATTGATTAATTTAAAAAATAAAAAAGAAGAACCAATAATCATAATAATGATGATGATGATTAAAGCTAGGGAGTTTTTGTTGTTCCCTTTATTACTCTTGCTCTCATATGAGGAAGACAAAGAGATTTCAGTGAAGCAGCTAAGATCTGGGAGACTTGTGAAACATGAAAAGTATAGGAATACCTTATTTCTTTGTGTTTCACTTTATTATGCTTCACAGACATTGAGTTTTGGTGTGTGTGTGTGTGTGTGTGTGTGTTTTACAAATTGGAGGTTTGTGGCAACCCTTCATTGAGCAAGTCTACTGGCACCATTTTTCCAACAGCATATGCTTACTTCATGTCTGTGTGTCACATTTTGGTAATTCTTGCAATATTTCAATTTTTAATTATTATTATACATGTTATGGTGATTTGTGATCAGTGATCTTTGGTGTTACTATTGTAATTGTTTTGGGGTACCATGAACTGTGTCCATATAAGATGGCAAACTTAACAGATAAATGTGTGTGTTCTTTTTTTTAAAGACTTTATTTATTTATTTGTCAGAGAGAGAGAACACAAACGGGGGAATGGCAAACAGAGGGAGAAGCAGGCTCCCTGCTGAGCAAGGAGCCCAATGCCAGGCCCCCAGGATCATGACCTGAACTGAAGGCAGACGCTTAACCAACTAAACGACCCAGGTGCCCCTGTGGTGTGTGTTCTGACTTCTCCACCAACCAACCATTTCCCATCTCTCTCCCTCTCCTCAGGCCTCTTTATTCCCTGAGACACAACAATATTGAAATTAAGCCAATTAATAATCCTCCAATGGCTTCTAAGTATTCAAGTGAAATGAAGAGTCACATGGCTCTCATCTTAAGTCAAACGCTAGAAAGTATTATGCTTAGTGAGGAAGGCATGTCAAAAGCTGAGAGGCTGAAAGCTAAGCTTCTTGTGCCAGCCAAGTTGTGAATGCAAAGGAAAAGTTACTGAAGGAAATTAAAAGTGCTACGCCAGTGAACATGTGAATGATAAGAAAAGGAAACAACTTTACTGCTGATACGGAGAAAGTTTCAGTGGTCTGGTTAGAAGATCAAACCAGCCCCAACATTCCCTTAAGCCAAAGCCTAATCTATACAAAGGCCCTAACTCTCTTTAATTCTATGAAGGCTAAGAAAGGTGAGGAAGGTATAGAAGAAAAGTTTGAAGCTGGGGGAAGTTGGTTCATAAAATTGAGGAAAATAAGCCATCTGCATAACACGAAATTGCAAGGTGAAGCACCAATGTTGATGTGGAAGCTGCAACAAGTTATCCAGAGAATCCATCAGAGGTGGATTGATTGAAGGTGGCTACACTAAACAACAGATTCTCAATGTAGAAGATACAGCCTTCTATTGGAAGAAAATGCCTAACATAATATAATAAAAAATATTATTATAAAAAAAAGAAAGTAAAATGTGCAAAATGTTAACAATTGTTGAATCTAGGTAGGAAAGGATAAAACATTGTTCAGTGTATTATTCTTGCTAAGTTTCTGCATGTTTAAAACTTTTTCAAAAGATAAAGTTGAAAAAAGCTAAAAGTAAAAAAAAGAAAAAAGAAAAATGCCATCTAGGACTTTCAAAGCTAGATTAAAGAAGTCAATACTTGGCTTCAAAGGACAGGCTGACTCTCTTGTTAGAAGCTAATGTAGTTGATGACTTTCGGTTGAAGCCAATGCTCATTTACCATTTTGAAAATCCTAGGTCCCCTAAGAATTATGCAAAACCTACTCTGCTTATGCTCTATAGGTAGAGCAACAAGCCTGGATGATAGCCCATTCGTTTACAACATGGTTTACTGAATATTTTAAGCTGACTGTTGAGACCTACTGCCCAGAAGAAAAAAAAAATTCCTTTCAAAATATTACTGCTCATTGAAAATTCATCTGGTCATTCAAGAGCTTCAGTGGAGATGTGCAACAAAATCAATGTTTTATTTTAATGCCTGCTAACACAATATCCATTCTGCAGCCCAGGGATAAATGAGTAATTTTGACTTTCAAGTCTTATTCTTTAAGAAATTCATTTCATAAGGCTATAGCTCCCATCTACAAAGATTAAGCTGATGATTCTGGACAAAGTAAAATGAAAACCTTCTGAAATTATATAATGTTCTAGTTGGCATTAAGAACACTTGTGATTCATGGGAAGAAGTCAAAATATCAACATTAACAGGAGTTTGGAAGAAGTTGATTCCAAACCTCATGGATGACTTTGAGGGATTAAAGATTGAAAGTGGAGGAACTAACTGCAGATACAGTGGAAAAAGAAAGAGAAAGAGAATTAGAAGTGAAGCCTAAAGATGCAACTGAATTTTTTGCATTCTCATGATGAAACTTGAATGGATAAAGTGCTAGGAATGAGCAAAGAAAGTGGTTTCTTGACATGACATCTACTCCTGGTGAAAATGCTGTGAAGAACATTGAAATGACAACAAAGGGCTTAGAATATTACAAAAACTTAGTTGATAAAGCAGCTGCAGGATTTGAGAGGATTGACCCCAATTCTGAAAGAAATTCTACTGTGGGTAAAATGCTGTCAAACAGCATTGCATGCTGCAGAGAAATCGTTTGTGAAAGGAAGTCGATCAAAGCAGCAAACTTTATTGCTGTCCTGTTTTAAGAAATTTCCATAGTTACCCAATGATCGGCAACCACCACCCTGATCATTCAGCAGCCATCATGAAAAGTTTAAACATAGCAGAGGTTAGTTAATAATGTTTAGGGAAAGACACCATCTCCATAACATAGAAGTGGAAGGTGAAGCAGCAAGCACTGGTGCAGAAGTTGCAGCAAGTTATCCAAAAGATCTAACTGATATAGTTAATGCAGGTGGCTACACTAAACAACAGACTTTCAATGTAGGCAAAATAGCCTTCTATTGGAGGTAGATACCATCTAGGATTTGTATAGCTAGGGAGAAGTTAATGCCTGTCTTTGGAGCTTCAAAGGACAGGCTGAATGTCTTGTTAAGTGCTAATGCAGCTGGTGACTTTAAGTTGAAGCCAAAGCTCATTTGCCATTTCAAAATCCTAGGGTCCTTAACAGTTATGCTAAATCTGCTCTGCCTGTGCTCTATAAATTCAACAACAAAGCCTAGGTAATATCACATCTGTTGACAACAGGGTTTATTGAATATTTGAAGCTCACTGTTGAGACCTGCTCAAAAAAAGAGAGATTCCTTTCAGAATATTACTGCTCATTGACAATGCACCTGGTCCCCCCAAGACTTCTGTACATTAGAGATGTACAATGAAATTAACATTATAGTCATGTCCCCTAAAACAACATCCATTCTGCAGCCCATGGATCAAGGAGCAATTTTGATTTTAAGTCTTATTTAAGAAGTACATTTCATAAACATGAGAGACTATGGACTATGAGCAACAAACTGAGGGCCTCAGAGGGGAGGGGGGTGGGGGAATGGGATAGGCCGGTGATGGGTAGTAAGGAGGGCACGTATTGCATGGTGCACTGGGTGTTATACACAACTAATGAATCATCGAGCCTTACATCGGAAACCGGGGATGTACTGTATGGTGACTAACATAATAAAATAAAAAATCATTATTAAAAAAAAAAAGAAGTACATTTCATAAGGCTATATAGCTGCCACAGACAGTGATTCCTCTGATGGATCTGGGCAAAGTTACTTGAAAACCTCTGGAAAGGATTCATCATTCTAGATGACATTAAGAACATTTGTGATTAATGGGAGGAAGTCAAAATACCAACACTGACAGGAGTTTAGAAGTTGATTTCAACCCTCATGAATGACTTTGAGGGGCTTAAGACTTCAGTGAAGGAAGTAACTGCAGATGTAGCAGAAAAAGCAAGAGAACTAGAGTTAAAAGTGGAGCCTGAAGATATGACTGAATTGCTGCACTCTCATGACCAAACTTGAATGGATGAGGAGTCCTTTTGGATGATCAAAGAAAGTGGTTTCTTAAGATGGAATCTACTCCTGGTGAAGATGCTGTGTAGATTGTTGAAATGACGACAAAGAATTTAGACTATTACATAAATTACATGATAAAGCAGCAGCAGCATTTGAGAGGATTGACTCCAGTTTTGAAAGACGTTCTACTGTGGGTAAAATGCTCTCAAACAGCATCTCACACTACATAGAAATTGTGAAAGGAAGAGCCAATCAATGTGGCAAACTTCACTGTTGTCTTATTTTAAGAAATTGCCCCAGCCACTCCAACCTTCAGCAACCACCGTCCTGATCAGTCAGCAGCCACCAAAATCAAGGCAAGACCCTTCACCAGTAAAAGAACACAACTCACTAAAAACTCAGATGATGGTTAGCATTTTTTAGCAATTAAGTATTTTTAAGTTAAGGTATATACATTTTTTTTAGACATAATGCTATTGCACCCTTTAAAGACTACAGTAGAGTGTAAACATAACTTTTTATATGTACTGAGAAACCAAAAAAATCACATTATTGTGATATTTGTTTTATTGTGTGGTCTGAAACCAAACCTGCTGTATCTCTGAGGCATTCTTGTAGATTTTAACAGATAACGTAGAGGCCACCTTTCTAAACAGACATGGCAAAATAAAAGGCGGCACCCCACAAATTTCCATCAGGCACAGAGCATTATTTTCAACCTGCTGTAAGTGCTGTAAGTGCCTAGTTTCTGACTAATACACTTTCCGTCCAGTACAGCTCTAAGACCCTGAGGATGAACTATGTATAAATCCACCATCCACAGCTCTCATCCGTTGGTTCCCAAAATTCTCTTCAGCCTCAATCACTATTCTCAGGTGAGTTAAATACTTCCATAGAGTTGGCCTCAAAAGGTCTGTACCTGAAGTAAACATAATGTCTGTATTCTGCAGGCACCGGCCCCCTTCCTCCCCTAGGCATCCACAGCCAGCTGGACTTCTGTTGGACCTCAGCAGGGCAAGAACAGAACCCTGGTCTTTCCAGCTCCATCCTGGGCCTATTGGTCCTCAAGATTCCTTATGCTCAAAGTCTTTTCACTCAAGTGCCCAATTAGTGCCCTGGATCCTTACCCAGGCCCACAGGCCAATGCCTTTGATGTACTGGGAGACTTCTCAGAAAAGAACTCAAATGCAAGACCAGATTCCTTATTCCTTGGCTGCCAAAAGCCAACCTTTCTGATCTCTCTCTCTCTCTGAGTTGCAAAAGGAGGAAAGTGTACTCTAAGAGCCAAACTCTCCAAATAAATTACAGGCTTTTACAAATTCCTCTTGTTGTGGGGAACTAATGAAAGCTCAAATGAGGGAATGATGGAACAAAGCCAAAGAAGGGGTAAAGCTGGGGAAAGGGGCAGATCAGTGAGGTGAAGGGGGCTGACATGGGGACGAGATGGCTCTATTCAAGAGCCCCCACTTCCTGACAAGGTGCACAGTATGATGAACAGATAGCAAATATGATTAGAAGGTCAAGTTTTGAGGCTTAGCTATCCAACTATTGTACCTAATGCTAAGTGGGGAAAAGTAGCACCATGAATTAGTATCTCTGTTACCAGAAGTATTCCCCTGTTTCTGCTTCATCTCTGTCCCTCTCCAGAGTTGCCAGAACATGGTAAAGAGACTAAACATACTTGGGGCAAGTAAGGGTGGTCTTAATGCCATTGGTAGGGCATGGGTACTATGTGTGATAGGTTGCACGCAGCTCAGGATAGTGCTGATGGTATACTGGTAGATCAGGCCAGGTGGTCAGCAAATACTAGTCAGATGACTAAAAGCATTGTGGAACACAGTTAAGAGAAGTGAAGGCACTTTAAGGTTCAGCTGGGGAGCTCTAGAGGGGGAGAAATGAAAAACCCTTGTCTTCCTTGGTACTGAGATAGCAGAGCCCTGACCTCCTTTCTGTGCCTGACTGGAGAGTGACCTCCACCCAAGCTTCATTTATTAACTATTTATTTAACCTTGTGCAGGACCCAAAGTTAAGTGCTAAGTAGTTATTTTCCCAGTTAATAGATGAAAATCTCTTGTTCAGGGAAGCTAATGCCAAACCTTTTTCCATTTTCTGACAAACACTTATGTTGAGAAGCTCTTTCTTCCAGCTTTCAGCTTCTCTAAGCCCATTTACTTTGGTAGCTACTCACCATCCATTCACTGTGTCTAGAATTCTACAGATTTGTAGCAAGCTTTTATTTTAAAATTCCAAAAGTGTTTTTATATTTGTCCTGGCATTTGATCCTGCCAGTATTTAATTTTTTTCTTCATTAGAATGTGGTGGTGTTTTTCTGGGTTGGCACAGCAATACTGGAAAATATTCCTTTGTAAACATTCAATATCAAAACAAATACCATTTTTAACTTTCCATTCCACACTTTGCCTCAAAACATGTCAACCTTAATGGTCTATCTACTTTTGAGTATCAAAACTTAAAAAGTCAAATAATCACTGAAAACATAAGTTGTCTTATTACCCCCCCCCCCCTTATTAGGTCATTTGGCCTCCTTCTCTCTGATGCTATTGTTTATTTACTTCCATTTTTGGGATCAGAAGATCTAGAGATCCAGTTTCTAATTTTATAGGTAGTCAGACTCAAGCCCAGAGAGACTAACACTTAGAAGTACCCACATAAAATCTGAAAATGCAGTCCTTCTAACTCTTGCTCTAGTCTTTCATGGGTGACTGGGCTCTACTTAATGGCCTATGGCCCACTGATTTGGCAACAACTGGTTTAGGACAATAGTTATCTACACTAGCAGCTAAAGTATATTATAGGTAGTTCTTTTTTTTTTTAGTTCTTTTTTTTCTTATTTATTTATTTATTTATTTATTTATTTTATAATGATTTTTTATTATATTATGTTAGTCACCATACAGTACATCCCTGGTTTCTGATGTAAGGCTCGATGATTCATTAGCTGTGTATAACACCCAGTGCACCATGCAATATGTGTCCTCCTTACTACCCATCACCGGCCTATCCCATTCCCCCACCCCCTCCCCTCTGTAGCCCTCAGTTTGTTTCTCATAGTCCATAGTCTCTCATGTTTCATTCCCCCTTCTGATTACCCCCCCTTTCTTTGATCAGTAGGGGAAGAAAGGGATAAAGAAAGGGGGGGTAATTATAGGTAGTTCTTGAGCCAAAATCATCAGTGCTTGGAGGAACAATGAATTGAAACAATTTCCTCAGCTTTCTCTGAAGAGGGTTGCCAGCACCTACAGACTCAGACTATCATTCACCTGTAGAAGGTATGAGAAAGACAGAGGAGACAAAGACAGACAGATAAGAAGTAAGGAGACAAGGAGAGACACACATCTAAAACAGAAAAAAAAAAGGCCTTATTAGAATTGCAGAATGCTAAAAATGTTAAAAATGAAGGTGTCCTCAAGAACCATAGAGGGCGTGGGGCACCTGGCTGGCTCAGTCAGCAGAGTATGCAACTCTTGATCATGAATTCAAGCCCCACATTGGGTATGGAGCCTACTTTCAAAAAATCATTGAAGGGGCAACCAAGATGGTTTCACTGGTAAATTTCAGACATTCGAGGAAACAATACCAATTCTACACAAACCCTTACAAAAAATAGAAGACAGAACACTTTCCAATTCATTATAGGAGTCCAGTATTACCTAATACCAAAACCAGATAAAGACATCACAAGAAAACTACAGATGAATGTCCCTCATAAGCACAGTGGCAGAACCCTTAACAACATTTTAGTAAATTGAATCTGACAACATGTAGAAAGGATAAAGCATGGTCAAGTCATATCTATCCCCAAAATACAAGATTAGTTCAACATCCAAAATCAATCAGTGCAGTATACAATTATAACAAGACTACAAATTTTAGGGGCACCTGGGTGGCTCAGTCGATTAAGTGTCTGCCTTCAGCTCAGGTCATGATCTCAGGGCCTTGGGATTGAGCCCTGCATTGGGCTCCCTGTTCAGTGGGGAGTTTGCTTCTCCTTCTGCCTCACTCCCCCCACTTGTGCTCATTCTCTCTCTCTCCCTCTCTCTCAAATAAATAAATAAATAAATAAATAAATAAATAAATAAATAAAAATTTTTAAAAAGGACTACAGGGGCGCCTGAGTGGCACAGCGGTTAAGCGCCTGCCTTCGGCTCAGGGCGTGATCCCGGCGTTATGGAATCGAGCCCCACATCAGGCTCCTCCGCCAGGAGCCTGCTTCTTCCTCTCCCACTCCCTCTGCTTGTGTTCCCTCTCTCGCTGGCTGTCTCTATCTCTGTCAAATAAATAAATAAAATCTTTAATATCATCAGAAATTTTAAATACTTATAAATTTTATTTTATTTATATTCAAATAGCCAACATATAGCACGTCCATAGTTTTTGGTGTAGTGTTCAATGATTCATTTGGTGTGTATAGCACTAAGTGCTTATCACACCACATGCCCTCCTTAATGCCCATCATCCAGTTACCCCATCCCCCCACCCACCTCCCTTTCCACAACCCTCAGTTTGTTTCCCAGAGTCAAGAGTCTCTCGTGGTTTGGCTTATTCTCTGATTTCTTTCCATTCAGTTTTCCCTCCCTTCCCCTATGATCCTGTACACTATTTCTTATATTCCACATATGAATGAAACCATATGATAATTGTCTTTCTCTGATTGACTTATTTCACTTAGCATAATACCCTCCAGTTCTATCCATATTGATGTAAATGACAGCTATTCATCTTTTCTGATGGCTGAGTAATATTGTATTGTATATATGAACCACATCTTCTTAATCCAGTCGTCTGTTGAAGGACATCTCGGCTCCTTCCACAGTTTGGCTATATAAATTTGATTTTAAAATATGTGCCAGACCCCTATACTGAAAATTACAAAATGTGGATGAGAGAAATTAAGAAAGACCTAAATAAATAGAAGAATATATCTTGTAATGGGTCAGAAGACTCATTATTGTTAAGCTATTCTCTCCAAATTATTCCATAGATACAATGCAATCCCAATCAAAATCCCAACAAGGTTTTTGTTTTGTTTTGTAAAATGTGGCAAGCTGATTCTCAAATTTATGTGTAAATGAAAAGGATACAGAATCATGGAAATAATTTTGACAATGAAGAACAAAGTTGGTGGACTTAAAGTGACCTGAATTCAAGATTTACTATAAAGCTACAGCAATCTAGACATTATGGTATTGCCAAAAGATGGATGTATAGATCAGTTGAAAAAATAATGAGTTTAGAAATGGGACCACACATATATGACTAGTTGATTTTCAACAAAAGTGTCACAACAATTCAATAGAGAAAGAATAATATTTTTCAACAAATGGCTGTGTCACATGGATATCCATGTGGAAAAGAGTGAAGTTGAACTGCGACCTCATATCATACTCTAAAATTAACTCAAAATGGATTATAGACCTAACTGTAAGACCTAAAAGTATAAAACTTCAAGAAAACAGGAGAAAAGCACAGTGATCTTCATTGAGGCGTAGATTTCTTAAGTAGAACACAAAGAGCAAAAGCATTAAAAATACATAAAATTGACTTCATCAAAATTTAAAAATTTACTCTTCGAATACACTTTTAAGAGAATTAAAACACAAGCTACATACTGAAAGAAAATATCTGCTAATTGTATGTCTGATAAAGGAAAACTTATATCCTCTGTGTGTGTGTGTGTGTGTATGCTCAAAACTCAAAAATAAGAAAATAAAGAACCCAATTGAAAACAGGTAAAACATTTGAACTGACACTTCACCAAAGAAGATATTTGGATAGTAAACAAATAATGAAAAGATGCTTAACATCATTGGTCATAAGGGAAATACAAATTAAAGCCCAATGTGATACCACTACACAACTATTAAAATATTAAAAAATTTAAAAACTGACCATGGCAGCTGTTGGTAAGGATTTGGAAAAACTGGAACTCTAGCTCTAGTTGCACAGCAGCTGGGAATGTAAAATAGTGCAATCACCCTGGAAGTTCTTCAAAGAGTTAAACATGGAGTTACAATGACCCAGCACCCCAAAAGAAATGAATGTAATAGTAAGTAGTAAAAAACTAGAAACAACCCAGGTGTCCATCAATATGTAAATGGATAAACACATCCATACCAAAAAATGGCACTCAGCAATAAAAAGGATTTAACTACTGATATATGAAACAACTTGGATGAATCTCAAAACTATTGTGATATGTGAAAGAAGCCAGACTAAAAAAAGATTAATTTTTTATTCCATTTATATAAAATTCTAGAAAATGAAAACTAATCTGTAGTGACAGGAAGAAGAGCAATGGTTGCCTGTAGATAGGGACAGGACTTTTGAGGATGATAAGTTTACTCATTATCTTGAATATGGTGATGACTTTATAATGTATATATAAAAATATATTAAAACTTATCAGAGTGTGTATTATATAATGGGCATTTATGGTATGCCAATTTTACCTCAAGAAAGCTGTTTAAAAATATAGTAACATTTTCCTATTTTTTAAAAGAGCTATATATTTTCACAGTTGAAAAATTAGAAAACAGAAACATAAGGCAAAAAATATCTCCACAAGAAAGGGGATCCCTCCTACATTGTTGGTGGGAATGCAAGTTGGTACAGCCACTCTGGAAGACCGTGTGGAGGTCCCTTAAAAAGTTAAAAATTGAGCTACCCTATGATCCAGCCATTGCACTACTGGGTGTTTACCCCAAAGATACAGACGTAGTGAAGAGAAGGGCCATATGCACCCCAATGTTCATAGCAGCAATGTCCACAATAGCTAAATCGTGGAAGGAGCCGAGATGCCCTGCAACAGATGACTGGATTAAGAAGTTGTGGTCCATATATACAATGGAATATTACTCAGCAATCAGAAAGAATGAGTTCTCAACATTTGCTACAACATGGACAGCACTGGAGGAGATAATGCTTAGTGAAATAAGTCAAGCAGAGAAAGACAACTATCATATGATTTCTCTCATCTATGGAACATAAGAACTAGAATGATCAGTAGGGGAAGAAAGGGATAAAGAAAGGGGGGGTAATCAGAAGGGGGAATGAAACATGAGAGACTATGGACTATGAGAAACAAACTGAGGGCTACAGAGGGGAGGGGGGTGGGGGAATGGGATAGACCGGTGATGGGTAGTAAGGAGGGCACATATTGCATGGTGCACTGGGTGTTATACACAACTAATGAATCATCGAGCCTTACATCGAAAACCGGGGATGTACTGTATGGTGACTAACATAATATAATAAAAAATCGTTATTAATAAAAAAAAAAAAAAAATCTCCACAATTCCAATCACTTGGAGACAAATATTTTTACCTTGGTATCTATTCCTCCAGATTTATATATATATAAATAAATATATAAATTGTATATTTAATTTAAATATATTTAAATTTATAAAAATATATGTGAATATATTTATATATGTGTATTTATACATATAGTATATATACATACATATACATTATATATAGTTATAGTTTTGTCAAGGACAATATATATAGTACATACCACTTACAATATGTTTTTTAAAATTTATTCATGTCTCAGAGACCTTTCCACGTTAATAAAATTCAATACTACCTCCCCAATTGATAAAATGGAAAAAAGAGAGGAAGGAAGGCAGAGAAGCAGGGAGGGAGGGAGAGTGAACAAAATTGATACATGCAACAAGACGGACGAATCTCTAATTATATGACTCCAGCTATGTAAAACTCTGGAAAAATACAAACTAATCTATAGTGACAGAACATATATTAGTGGTTGCCTGGGGGGAGAGGGGCAGGGAATGAGGTGGGAGGAAGGAATTAGGAAGACATTAGGAAACTTTTAAGGGTGATAGATATGTCCATTACTTTGACTGCAGTGATGGTTTCATGAGTGTGTACACATTAAAACTCATTAACTCATCATTGTACACTTGAAATGTGTGTGGTTTATTGTATGTCAATTGTACCTCAATAAAGTTTTTAAAAATTCATAGATGGGGAAAATGGAGTCTCAGAGAGGACACAAACTACTACTCAAGGAAACACAGCAGGTAGATTGCTAAGCCAGGACTAAAATCCCCTTCTTTGGACTACTAATCTAGTACTCCTTCCACTGTACCACAATGTATGACAGGTCTCCAATGATCTGTCTAACCACGAGGGAAGAGCAGAAATCAGATGGCTAATTTTCTACACTCTGCTTTCAGGAAGCATCAGGGCCTTTGGAGAGCCAGAACAAGAAAACAAATGTCGAAAAGATGAGCCCCTTCCTGTCCTGAGCCTGAAACTAGATAGGGCCCTGCCCTCAACTTTGAGGGCACTTCTGAGCTAAGAAGGTGGCTAGTTTGGGTAACTACTTGTAGTGGGCAACCCAAGGAGACAGGTGGTCACTCTGTCTCTAGAAGTGGCTCTCCCCACACTTGCGGTCCAGCATTAGGAAGAAAACTTTGGGTGGCTGGCCTGAGACAAATGACAATCAATTCAGGGAAGACTGGCTGCCAGGATCAATAAGGTTTTGATCCTCAGAGCTGAAAGAAACACTAATGTTGATTCCACAGTTAGGGGCCTCGTGCTATGGCTTCACAAAGAGGAAATCTCAGTCTTGAGATTAGGCCATGTTCTTGCCTCTAAACAGGAATCTTCTTATAAACCCTAGCACACCTGCACTCCTTGTCAGAGCAGAGGGATGGAGGTAGAGGAAAAAAAGCCAGAGTGAGCGACTGGGAAAACATGGACTGACCTCACTTTTCACTCTAAAATGCTTTTTCCAGGGATACTGACCCTTTCTGTTGTTTTCTGTGACAGATGGGGACAATGAAGGAAAGAGCAGAGGAAGGAAATCAAAAGTTCTTGCAGGCCAGAGGATATTGCAGTGGTTGGCAATTGCAGAGAGAAATTTCCTTAAGCCTCAGCTTGACCATTCTTGAAGCAGATTGGGACCTATACCACCACAGGAAGGTTCTCGGATGGATTACTCTTTCTACAATGTGTAGGTTAAAAGTATAAGCTCTGCAGTCAGAAAAGACATGGGTTTAAGAACAAGATCTTCTACTTAACTTGCTGTTTGACCTAGAGCAACTTACTTCACATCTCTAAGCCTCAGTTTCCTTATCTGGAAAATGGATATTATAAAAATACCAACTAAATATTTGTTTTGTGAAGATTAAATGAGGTCATATAAGAGACTGGCATGTAGAAATTAAATATTGTCCTGGGGAATGCAGATGAGGACAGTCACTCCTGTCAAGCTGTTATGGAAGGAAACCCTACAGCCACAGACATGCACCCCTCCTTTAGCTAGCCCAGATTTGTTGAATGACTATTATGCAACAGTATGTCTTTGTGTGGAGAAGTTAATAATTGTTCAGAGCAGTGAGTTCTCATGGTACCCCATAGGCTCCAACACACCCCAGAACCTGAACTGCAGCAGTAGGAAGGCTGACCATTGGCAACTAAAGCCAGACCTTTAGTAGGGCAAATGTGAAGTGCGGTCTGGGTCTGGGCTGGGCACTGGTTACTTATCTGATAGGTGCCTCTAGAGTAGGGGTGGCAGAGGGATGGAGGCCAAGGTTTCAAATCCCCTCTTCTAATACAATCTGCCAGAAGGAGCAAATCATCATGAATGCAAGGATGGGTCAGTGGGAGAAGAAGGCAACAGACACTCATGCCAGCACTGAGAAAGCCGGAGCCCATAGACTCAAACCTCTTGGCAGCAAGGGGGAAGGTCCCAACACCTTTGTCTTTTATTTCAATCCCACCTCACCTTTTAAGAGTCCTTTTATTTTCCAAAGCCCTTTTCTAGCACTTATCTCTAGATTCTCACGGCAACTATGTAAAATAGTCAAATGTCCTTCCCCAGGTCTTCCTTTCCTTCATATTAGTAGTTGTAGTAATAACTTACACATACTACATTAAATTCTTTATATTATCTATGTTATCTCATTCAATCCTCATAACAATCAAATAAAATAAATACAATTAGTGTCCCCATTTACATTCCCTCAAATAAGTAAACAAACCAAGAGGGATTTGGTGATTGCACTAGGTCAAAGCTAGTAAGTAGTAGAGCTGGGACTCCAACCCAGGTCTGTCTGACTTTAAAGCCCTTGCTCTTGGCCACTAGGCTATACATACACATTTTGCAAAGGAAGAAAATGAGGCCAGAGAGCTTGAGTGGCTTGCCTTAGGATGCAAAGCAAGCTAGTACCAGAAGGAGGCCTAACTTTGGGCCTTTGACCCTCAGTCTAGTGTTCTTTCCCTTATTTCCATCACTGGCATGACTTCCCACTCATTACTACTATACTCCAAGTGCCCTGTGGTCACCATGCACCTAGAATGCCAGAGATCAGATAAATATGCTATCTTCCAGCAAGGACAGAGTTTAATCTTTCATTATTTATGATACCTGCTCTATAGGTCAAGTAACCAAGGTGCAAAGAAGGCAAACAGCTTACCCCAGCTTCCCTGCTGTACCAGGAGCAAAGAAATTCCTCGAAGTTCTTAACTCTCAAGTCTAGACTTGTTTGTGCCCACAGGCAGCAAAGAAAAGCACTGTGGGTCAAAAGAAAATCAAACAAAAGAAACCCAGTATACTCCCTGTCTTAAAAATTGGGTCTGTGGAACCCTCAGGACAAGGACAATGGGAGCTGAGACAGAAGTGAGGTGTCTGAAAAGAAGGTCAGGGGCTTGTAAGGATAGGACAAGAGAGGTTTGAAAAACCATATATTTTGGGTTGAAGTAGAGAGAAAGTAATGTCAGGGACTTGAAGGCACAGTGTGTCTTTTTGTAGAAGCTATGTAGTGTCCCTGAAGGGAGTGAGGAGAGAGCAGGAATACAACCAGGGCTGTAAACACATTTCTACCCTGGTTGGTGTTCAGCCATGAAACCAACACTGACTAATAGCCTGCCAGGATTTTGGCCTGAAACCAGGGGCTGAGGTGGCTATGGAGCAATGCAAAGCCAAAGGTCTGGCCAGTCCAAGCAGGAGGCTAACACACATGTAAAGGGAGCCTGTCCAGTGATCCCAAACGTCAGCTTGGGAACCACCTAGGTAATTCAAGGGCACTGCCAAGTTTGGGGAGTTCTGGATTGGTTCAACTAGTATTGTACATTGTCGGGGTCCATTGTGGGATGTAGGGAAAGCAGGAGGAAGAGGTCAGAAGGACCATTAGGCTAGAGGTCTCATTCAGAAAATGTCTCCAATAAATACCTATTAATCTGGTAATTATCTTGTGAATGGTATATGTTGCATTTTATATGAGTGATGTGTGTTAAAATTTTTAGTTGTTAAAGGTAAGTATTTCAAAAGTACCACAATTTCTGATAGCATATTTTGACATTTTTTCATTTTAAAATATCCAAAAAGCCACACAAAACAGATGTGTCCTGAGCCTTTCTCCAACTTTGAGTGTAGAGAATTTTGAATGACAGAGTCAGGAAAAGGACCTGGATCTTAAGGTACTGGAGAGCCCACACATGGTTCAAGTAGAATGTTAGAAAGATAACTGTGGTTATTGTGCCCATAGGGTATGAAGGCAGGATTAGAAGCCACTACTGAGGAGGCTGGTGTCAAAGTTTTTTAGGGAGGGTAGGAGAGAGCCTGGACTGGGGACCTGCCAATGGGAGCAGACTTAAATTTGAACCACATATACAAGAGTTTGGAATGGCAACACTTAGTGTTCATCTAAACCAATATCCTCATTTTATGCATGGAGAGACTGAGGCCCAGAGAGATTAAAGTCACTAATCCACCCAAAGTCACTAATCTGTAAGTGCCAGAGCCTAAAGTAGTAACACATTATATTTTTCTAGTACAGGAAGACTTGAGATTCTAAGAAGAGACAGGACTCTTCCTGGAAAGGGGGGGAGAGAGACCTGAGAAGGACTCCAAAACTTTAAGCATCTCAGATAGTACTTGGACACAGGACCTGAAGATGTTCCTTGGACACTCCCTCCCTGGAGGATGGACAAAATTTCAGGAAAACTTCAAAGAAAATGACTAAGGCTTTACCCTAAGGTCCAAGGCTGGGGTGTATAGAGGACTCCAAGGGCTCTTTCCATGCAGTGGGCAGGGGGCTGGTCCGAGCTCTGGCTGAGGATACCTGCTTGGTGGGTTTTGGTGGAACAGCAGGTATCAGTAAAAGCCAGGCTGTTCAGCTCCTATTGCAGCCTATTCCATTCTTCTATGTGGGTGGCATTTCCCAAGGGGCAGGGTTGGGGCAGGGTGAACAAGCTAGCAAACACCAAGGTGAAGAAGAGCAGGAGCTGTTTGTTGAGACGTGTGTTTTTTGGAGGAGGTAGCCCCCATGCCAAGACAAACTCCATCAGAAATAAATATTGTACACAAAAGACTAATTATGGGTTTGGAGTTTAAGGTTTAGTAGAAAAGAATTGACTCTGTCCGGGATAAACCTTTTGCAGTTTTCAGTGCCAGGCTGCAGAAGGGGAACATGAGAGGGCAGAGTGGGAAGTGGGTGTTTCCAGTACCCCTCAGTAGTCTCCTCTGGCTAGGAAGTGATATTTATCTAGGGGGAGACAGTTCTACAAAGTTGGTTTTCCTGGGAACTAGAACCAACGGGAGCTGAAGCAGAGATGGGGCCCACCAGAGATGATAGCAGCAGCATTGGGTTGTTGCCCCTTATCCTCTTTGCTCAAGGGGCTACAGCTGTATCCTTTCCAACCACCCTACTCAACTGGCTTGTGCTATTGTCATCAGCTGCCCCTAAAAGTGCTCTTCTCCACCAGGCCTGGGGATCATATCCCTCTGCCCCCTCCTGCACTGAGCTGCTTGCTCTCTGCCTTGTCTGCCCAGCTCAGGTTAATACACCTCCCAAAGGGCATAAGTTGAAGTCAAGCATCTGTTCTGTACATAGCCCCAGACCTCTCTTGTGATAATTTGGTCTGGAGACACTAAACAATAGTCTTCACAATTGAGTGCACAGCCCTAGCTTCATCAATTACCTTCTATATACATTCAGGCAAGTAACAAATCTCCTTCTAATTAATTTTCTTACACTGTAAAATGAAGATAGTAGTACTCGTATTATAAAGTTATTATAAAGATAATATAAATAATGCATACAAAGTAAAATGAATGGCATTTAAGTAGGGGGAGAACATAATTTATTATCCAAATCATGCCAATGTATACAGGGAATTTTATTTCCAATAATTAAAGTGGGACAATATTCATAAACTGGGACTTCCAGTTATTCAATTTATAAAGGTTACCTATTATTAAGAAACCCGACTTTCAGTTCTGCAATTGATTGCCATGGAGCTTTGAGCAAATGACTTCCCTTCTCTGAAATTCAGTTAGTCTATCTGAGAAATAGAGTACATAGGTACAAGGGGATAGGCTCAGAATTACAGTGAGGTTGAGAATTGTTTCTTAGAGATCCATCAGGATTGTGCATTCTATTCCAGAACATAACTCTGCAATAAGCACTGTATTAAATTACTGATAACTGAGTGAAATTGAGGTTTACAGCATTCTGATACCTGGGACAAGGGCAAGTGCTCTGTGTTCCCTAGGCCTCGGATCCCAGCTATTAGTAAAAAGTGGTTCGATACCACCACACCTTTGCTTCTCTATGATCCAAAGTCTGACATGGGTGGGACTCAGCACGGGGGAGAGAAGGAATGTGAAGCCCTGGGCCCCAAAGCAATGGAGGCTCACTGTTTCTCACGGGCACAGGCCCCATATAAGGGACAGTGGCAAAGAGTACCTACACGTGGATGGAGAGTTGGTTAGGAGAGGCCCAAGGGACAAGAGGGCCCTTCCTTTTCTGTTCCAAGAAAACATACAGCACCTTAATAGCTCAGCACTTACAAAACAGCCTGGAAACAAAAAGACTCAGAAACCAAATAATAGGAATGACCAGGCAGTTAAAACAAGGCATTTCCTTACTTTTTCCCATGAAAGTTCACTTAAACCTCTCTACATGTCACTGAGCTTCATAAACAGAGAATCCACAGGACACTTTCCATAGCTTCCCTCTCCCCCCTTGTTTCCTGTGTCACTTCCCACCACACACATAGCAGAAGAGCAGCAAGGATGGAGAATAGGGGCAGCCTTGCTCAGTGCCCTTGCTCAGTGCCCTCTATATTAATTGTCAGGATCAATGGAAGATAAATCACAAGCACAGGTTTGAAGAAGGAGATGACTTGGCCCTCAGAATGAGTGGGGGCAATTTTTTTTCAGAATAATTTACCTTTTGACATTTTTTGAATCCCCACAACGTACACTTCACATCACCACAGCCAGCAAGAGAAAGGGGGCCAAGTTCATTTGCAACTTCTGCTCAGAAGAGCCACTGAAGACTCAAGAGTGAGTTTTGGGGTCCCAACCCATTACTTTGAGAAGCCCTGCCTAAAGAAAAAGAGCCTCACCTCTCCTCCAAGCTCCAGAAGTTGCCCAGTTCTTACTGAGATAACAAAAAGTTCCTGAGGGTCATCCACATCCTTGACTATGCCTGCCTGACCTGAAGAAGGGAAATCAATTGCTCCCCACAGCTACCCTCCCAACCGACCAGAACTGACTCCTCTAGAAATGGGCACAACCAGGACACTGCCTGTAGCTCCCGAGCCCCTGAGATGGGCTCTGCTGGGTTCCCACAGGCTCCGACTTCCTTTAGCTTGGGAGTAGCTCCCTGAGTTGGAATCTCCTCTTGAGCACTTGCCTGCCTAGCTATGTTGCAAACTCTGAGAGGGAGGGACCACGTCCCACTTGTTCACAGTTTGGTCCCCAGTAACTTAGTCACTATATGTTGAATAAATGGAATAGCTGGGAGATTCAGTAGCTCCTGGTGGGGCGGTCAAGTTAGAGCCCCAGTTCAGGTGCTTGGTAGCCAGACATGTTTGTGACCTCTTCTCCTGTGGTGTGTGTGTGTGTGTGTGTGTGTGTGTGTGTGCTCATTCCCCCAGGAGAACCCAGCAGCTCCCTGATGATGGGTTTCACAAACTGGTTTTAGTTAATGCCACAACTCTGGGGACTGGCTCTCCTCTTCACCATCCCCACCCCTCACTAGGAAAGATTCCCTCCTGAGAAGGTCCCCAACTCTTCCCCACTCCAAGCTCCCCTCTGTCCTAGCTCTTTGTGAGCTTGGACAAGTCCCTGTATCCTTGTCTAGAGAATGGGGAGGTAGGGCTACATGGAGGGCAAGGAGCTGATCAGTGTCACAATTGTTCATCTCCATGACATCTGAACACTGCTGCCTCCTGAACACCTCTGGGGTTGAGTGCAGGGGCTGCAGAGCTCCAGACCCCACTCTCCCACCATTGTGACTTGAGTTGTGCATTCTATTTCATGAAAGTGCCTGTTGCCCACCCAGATACTTCTGGGACAACGAACATGCCTATCTAGACCTCGGCCTTGGCCAGAGAAGCCAAGACTCAGAGACAGTAGGAAACGGGCAGGAAGACCCTTCTGACTGTAAAGATAATTAAGAACAGTAACCATTTACCAAGGAATGTTATGGGTCTCTGTTTCCTAGAGATCATAGAAATGTGGGGGCTAGTGGGCCCCTAGAGATCATCTGGCCCAACCCTTTCATTGTATAGATAAGGAAACAAAGACCCACAGGGAGGAAATTGCCTGCCCAGGGTCACAGAGCAGCAAAATGAAAGAGCAGAGACCCAGACCTGCCATCAGGGTTCCCCAGCTAGAGCACACTTCATTGCTCCAAGCTGAGAGGGCTCCTTCAACCACAAGACAGCCCGGCAGATTCTCTGGAGTGTCTTTGCTGCACAGATGAGGACTTCCTGATGCCTCCAGAGGGTAAATGGTCTGTAAGAGGGAGGGGTGAGGCCAAAGGCCCCTGTCTTCAGGATGCCTAGGCCCAGGCTGCTCCCTGGACACTGCCTTGCCTCCTCTGAGGACAAGAGAGACCATTTTCACTCTGCAGTGTCTGACGGCTACTCCTCCCTGGGGTCCAGGACCTCTCCTCCCAAAGACTCACCTGTATTTCCAGCACACCTACCCACCAGAAGGCCCCTGACTCAGGCAGTCAGTCAGTAGGCCCCCCTTCCTTTGGGGAGCACCTTCCAAATGCCTCTGGGTGAGTCTCAGCTGGAGCAGGTCACCAATATCCAAGAGCTAAGGTCCTTGCACTGAAGGAGCTTCTGAGTGAGTGGGACACCGAGGCACATGCACCCAAAGGCAGATACTTGGGAGGAAAGAAATGGGCCAGAGTGGTCAGAGGAGGTGGGATTGCATGGGTCTTTCGCAGATGCTGGGTAGGACCTGGACTAAGGTGGTCAGCGGAGGCCTTCCCCGACTCCTTCCTAAAGCCTTCTCTTACCTCTTTGGAGGCAGGACAGGTGGGGGTGGCAGAGCATGGTTGTTGGAACACATACAATTAGGAGTTTGGACTCCTGACATGAGTTACTGGCCTGGCCCAGTGCCTCATTAGCTGGGTGACTTTGAGCTCTTCATTTCACGACTTTGAATCTCAGTGTCCTCGTCTTAAGATTTGGGAACTAATAATGCCCCACACAGCTCAAGGCAGAGCTCATAGGAAGTCTAGGAAAAGCCCGGGCGTCGATGGTTTCCAGGATAATATCGGTTCCTTGTTCTGTTGGAATATTGTGGGGACCCACTTGGAACCCTAGAGTTGGTATAAAGATTATTTTAAGCTGAAGAACCTTGAGATTCAACAGATAACAGGGGGAAAATCCTTCTTGGAGCTTCCCTTATCTGACTAAAAGCAGCAACTTCTGGGAAATGAGGCGGTCATAAATTCCTTCTTAGGCCATGTACTCCCAGAAGGTAGACTGTGAATAAAATCTACCCCAAATCTCTTCTCCAGGAGAGTTTTGTGGTCCTGAAGGAGCCAGAAAGACCACTCACACCTCTAGAGACAAACGTTATCACAAACTTTCCTATCAACTGTTTGTTCTCCTGAAAACCCATTTATCTTTCCAAAAAGGCATTTGTTTTCCAGCAAGTGCCTTTCTCTCCTAGCCCTCACCTAGTAAGATGGCATATAAGCATCAAACTCCAATCACTCCTCTGAGTTATGATCACTCCGTTCTGCCATGTATACGGAGATTGGGCCTGTAAATAAACTCTGGTTTTCCCCTCCTGTTAGTCTGTGTTTTATCAGTTTAATTTACACACCTCAGTGCGTCAGTTACTGAGCTTAAGAGAGTAGAGGAACATGGAACACTCCATCAAAAACTAATGATGTACTGTATGGTGACTAACAAAACATACTAGAGAGAGAGAGAGAGAGGGAGGGAGACAGTAGAGGAGAAGGTTTTCCTCTCCTACGGTGTTCAGAAAGTGGAATCTATAGATTAATGTGTAGATTTTATTTAGATCCCGACCCAAGTAAACTGTTAAAAAAAGAGACCAACCCTTCATGATAGTGATGCGATATTTGAAGTTTGAACACTGACTGGGTATTTGATGATATTACGGGATTATTGTTAATTACTTTAAAATAACACTGTAGTTATGTTAAAAAGAGGATTCTAATGTTCCAGAGCTGCAAACGGAATACTTACAATGATGTGACAATCTGGCTAGGAGTTAATAATTGTTGATGCTGGGTGGTGTGCACAGGAGGGCTCATTATGCTACTCTACTTGTGTGTAGGCTTGAAATTTTCCATAACAAAAGGTTTTCAATATGAAATAGAAAAGGGTGGATCAAGGAGGTATTTATCCAAATGCGGGTTATCTGTCCGGCTTTGGGAAGGCTTTTCATTATAGAGCACAGAACTTGCAAATTTAAGAAAATGTGCAATTTGTGAGCACCAGCGGCAGTGCTGGCAGAGGCTTAGGACTGGAGACAGAGATTTTGCCCCTCATTTCAGCCCCCTCATTAGGCAGCATCTGTGCTGCTCTTCTCAGCCTGTGGCAGTCTGGTTGCCAGGCAATGGAAACCAGAAGCCCTTTTCTTGGGAGGGAGAAAGGGGGAAAGGGAGGGAGAGAAGCAAGAAGAGGGGGGAAGGTAGAAAGAAGTTGCCCAGGGGAAGGCTTGTCCCTGCCCAGGGGCCTGGCTCAGGGTGAGAGATGGGGATGGGGGTCCCTCGTTAGATGCCAGTTTCCCACAGCCCCCGCTTTCCGTGGCTTATTTCTAGGGGGCAGCCCTGTTGTCAGAGCTTGAAGCCCTAGGGAAGGGGTAGAGGAACGCATGCGTGTGCACCTCCCATGAAGTCCAGTGAGATCTGAGATTAAGATACCAGTTAGCCCCCACTCACAGAGTCAGAATTCTGATCAGCCTCCTCCTAGGGGACACTCCTGAACTCTTACTAAGTTAAAAAATTCTGGACAAGCAGCTCGTCAAACGGAAAAATCTGCACTGATGATCACCCTGAGCTGAGGCCATCCCCAAAAGCAGGAGGGCAGAAGGCTTCTTCTTCGTGGTGGAGAACCCTGTCCTCACTGTCTTTTGGGAGGGGCAGCAGAAGCCCTCTGTGCTACACAGTGGCCTGGCAGTCTCACGGATGCTGACTGTGTTGGGGAGCCTTGTGCTCTGGCATTGGTTCAGACCCAGCTGTCACTGAAATGTTGTGTGGATCTGAGCCCATCTGACTCTGTTTTCTGACCCCTGGAAGTGGGGAGTTATCATGTATGGTCCCTTGCCTCCCTTCACACGCAGGTGGGCTGGGAGTACAATGCACAGCCCCTGACACCCAGAGCAGGGATTGCTCTCACCCAGAGTTTAAGGAGTGGCCACCAAGGAGTGGCCCACCCCCACTCCCACACACCAGGCCAGCCTGGAGGAACCCGCATAGCCAGTGAGCTCTGTCACTGGTCACTGGAAGTGACCTTCACTGGAAGGGGCACTTCCTAGAGCCACCCTACTGTGATCATGAGCTGTCTTCTGCCAGGGCTGGGAGGTGGGATTCAGAGAGGCTCCAGGCAGGAAGAATGGGTGGGGGGTGAGGTCAAGGCAGCTGCCCCAGAGATCAGCCTTTCAAGACCTGGCATCTGAGAAAGGAAGGGTGTCTGTACTCAATGAGAAAAACATCAGGGAGGCCAGCAGTCAGGAGCTGAGCAAGAGCAGGGCTCAGACAACCCCCCTTTCTGCAGCATCTCTGTGGCTTCTGGTTGCTAGGAGCAGGCTTTTCTGTTGCTAAGCAACTGGAGCCTGGTGGATTAAAACCAATTTCCTGAGCTCGCTGCACGGGGAGGGAGAGAAAGTGCAATGCAGATGCCCTGGAGAAGCTCATCCCTGCCTTCAGGCTTTGTTGGGGGATGTGGGTGGTGGGTAAAGGGAAGGTGCGGCACAACTTTGAGCTGATCTCTAGGGAGAAGGGGGGGGCAAGGAAGAATAGGGACTATGCCCCAGGTATTCACTGTAAAGGCTAAAAGAAGAGAGTGAGACTGGTGATTAAAATGCCAATTAGAGTACTAATGAATGCTAATGCTGCTCCTTTTTGAAACCTCAGGAAAGGGCTGTTAGTCCCTGGGGTGCTTCTGAGCCACCTGACCAGGCCAGACAGAACTGGGCAGGGTTTGTCTTCCAAAGATGGGAGGATCAGAGCATTTTAGGGTCCATGGGCCCCCAAAGGTCCTGGGGCCCAACTTCTTGATGAATCCCAGAGGCCCCTCCACACATGGCCCTCTGCTCTCTGCTTAGATAATGACCTCAGGATGACAGGGAGCTTACTTTTTCTGTACTTTGCCCTTAGAGAGTGCTTTGTCCCTTGTAGTCCAAGTCAGTCTCACTGTGACTCTTTCCCTCAAGGGCCAAGGGAGCTAGTCCAATCTGCCTTGCTATAGGGATCTGTAGCGTCTCTCTTTCGTGAGCCCCACATCCCACCTCTTGCCACTTCTTGGGGGACAGACTTGGTGGAAGACTTGCCATGGTTGGTGCCCTCTGGTCTCCCAGCCCCAGCCTGATCTTTAGTCTCCTTAAGGGGTGGGCCACTGGGACAGACAAATTTACGAAGAGGTCCTGGATCCAATTCCTACACCAGAGTCCAGGCAGGCTTTTTTCATCGCCCTGCTCAGGTGGAGACCTCCTGGTCCAGGGAAGAGTCTTGGGTCAGAGGGATATAAGTCATGGCGGTGAGTGTTTATAAACCTAATAGAGAGGGTTCCAGTTTTGAAATGGTGGTATGTTGAACTCTGTAGTCCCATTTTTAAATGAATGAACCATAGCTGGTGAAATTTATTAAATGTTGTCCTTATGTCATACAGCAAATGAAGCAATATTTGTTTACAAACTAGTAAATCTAGGTAAAAACAGCAAAAGTCTATGGCATTTGAACCATGACTTGCTCCTATCCCTGCCCATCTCCAGTTCAGTGTGATTAAAACTCTCTTCTGGGTGGGTGTGGCCAATAACAAGGAGCTCCATCTTCTAGTACTGAGCTACAGTTTGATCCCTGGAAGGGTAAGATGCTAGAATCTCAACCCTACCCTGTAGTTCTGTGTTGTAGAAGCTTTGTTCTAGACTGCTGGGGCAATAGGACTCGAAAGCCTTTCTACCACCAAGTTTCTCCTAGTGTGGCAGGCCAAAAATACCGTGACTCTGTTTACCTCTGCCTCAGCTCACTCATAGGGTGGAGCTTCCATGCTAGGTTAAGACAAAATGAGAGAAGTAGTAGCTATCATTGTTTCTAGCACCTTGCTCACAAGCGGGGGTGTCACTCTGGGAGATGTGGGCTGCTATCCCCACCTCGAGCTGATCTGCAGTGAAGCAGAAATTCTGCCCAGAGGAAAGACAGGTTTTTAAGAATGGAGAGCACCTCAGTTCTCCCTAAATGAACTAGCATTATGTGCAAAAGTTCTTCCCTGAGTGTATTGTCAGAAACAATCAGCTCTTGGTGGTGAGTAATTAAGAGGGAACTGGAAATTCCATGATTCTAGTAGGAACTGTGGATTCGTAGACGAGCTAGAAATTTAATAACAACAACAACAATAACAACAACAAAGATCCAAGAAGTACTATTCTAGGGTCTAAGCAAGCCTCAAAGACTGATAACACCCTGCCCCTGTAATAGAGTACAATGATAATTGGATCAGATTGTGGAACAATTTATGCCCATGGGCATCATTAAAAACACAATAGTGGAATTAAGCAGCAATTAGTGTAGGCTAATAGCTGGTTGTGATACCACTAGAGACAGATTTGCCAAAAGCTAAGCAGGGATCTAAATGAAAGAACCAGAGGGCCCAGCTAAAACCACAGTGGTAGTGATGCTGTGTATATGACCAAGGCTGTAACTTCTGAGTAACAACATAGAGGCCGTATACTACAGGGAACAGACCACCAAACAAGTCCAGAAAAGTCAGTAACAGTATTCAGAGCTGCTACAATATATTATCTGCAATTTCCAGTTTTCACCAAAAAATTACAAAACATGCAAAGAAACAGGAAAGTGTGACCCATAAACGGGGGAAAAAGCAAGCAATAGAAACTGTCCTGAGGAGGCCAGATGTTGGACTTAGAAGACAAATAATGTTACAAATATGTTCTAAGAACTAAAGGAAATCATGCTTAAAGAATTAAAAGAATATATAATAACAATGTCTCATCACATAGAGAATATCAGTAAAGAGGAAGAAATTTTAAAAAAAGAACTAAATGGAAATTCTGGAGTTGAAAAGCACAATAAGTGAAAAAGAAAATTCAAAAGAGAAGCTCAACATAGATTTGAGGTGGCAGAAGAAAAAAAATCAGCAAACTTGAAGGTAGATCAATACATATTATGCAAATTGAAAGAAGATTGAGAACATAAAATGAGGAAAATGAACAGAGCCTCAGGGAAATGTGGGACACCATTAAAAACACCAATATATACATGCAATGAGATTTCAGGAAGAAAAGTGAGAGAGGGACAGAAAAAAAATATTCACAAATAATGAAAGCTCCTCAAATTTGAAAATATTAATCTACACATCTAAGAAGCTCTACAAATAACAAGTAGGATAAACACAAGGAGAGACATCCCAGACGCACCACAGTCAAGATGTAGAATGCCACAAACAAAGGGAAATCTTGAATGCAGCAAGAGAAAAAAAAAATGACTCATCATGAACAAGAAAAACCTCAGTACAATTAATGGCTGACTTCTAATAAAAGGAACAGAGGCTGGAAAGGAATGGGATGACATATTCAAAGAGGTGAAAGGAAAAAATTGTCAACCAAAAATCTTTTCTATTAAATGTCCAAAATACATAGCGACAGAAAGTAGATTACTGGTCAGCAGAGGCAGGGGGGTGGGGAGCTAGGGGAGAGACAGCTACTAAATACATTCTTTTGGGGGTAATAAAAATGTTCTGGGGGGCGCCTGGGTGGCACAGCGGTTAAAGCGTCTGCCTTCGGCTCAGGGCGTGATCCCGGCGTTACGGGATCGAGCCCCACGTCAGGCTCCTCCACTATGAGCCTGCTTCTTCCTCTCCCACTCCCCCTGCTTGTGTTCCCTCTCTCGCTGGCTGTCTCTATCTCTGTCAAATAAATAAATAAAATCTTTACAAAAAAAAAATGTTCTGGAATTAGATAATGGTCATTGTTGGAAAACATTAAAAATATACAAAAAACACCAAATTGTACACTTTAAAGGGTGAATGTTATAGTAGGTGAATTTTATCTCAATAAAAAAATTTTAAGAATAAAGATCTCAGGGGCGCCTGGGTAGCGCAGTCGTTAAAGCGTCTGCCTTCGGCTCAGGGCGTGATCCTGGCGTACCGGGATCGAGTCCCACATCGGGCTCCTCGGCTATGAGCCTGCTTCTTCCTCTCCCACTCCCCCTGCTGTGTTCCCTCTCTCGCTGGCTGTCTCTCTGTTAAATAAATAAATAAAATCTTAAAAAAAAAAAAGAATAAAGATCTCAAGTCACTAACCTAACTTTGCAGCTAAAGAAACTAGAAATATAAGAGCAAACTAAACCCAAATTAAGTAGAAGAATGGCAATCATTAAGACTAGAAAAGATATAAATAAAATAGACAATAAAAGACGATGGAGAAAACCAATAAAACCACAAATTGGTTCTTTGAAAATATCTATAAACCTGACAACCTTCAGCTAGATTGACAAAAAAAAAAAAAAAGATTCAAATTAGTGTAATTAAAAATAAAGCTGGGGTATCTACAACTTTACAGAAATAAAAGGAGCACAAGGGAGTACTATCGACAGCTATATGCCACTAACTTAGATAACTTAGATTAAATGGACAAATTTCTACAAAACCACAAACTACCAAAATTGATGCAAGAAGAAACAGAAAATCTGAATAGAGATACAGAACGAAATTAAATTAGTAATTAAGACACTCCTCCCCTAAAAAAAATCTCTTTACTGATGAATGAATTGTACCAAACATTTAAAAAATAATTAATACCAATCTTCACAAACTCTCCCAAAATAGAAGGGAGCACTTCCCAACTCAATCTATGAAGCCGGTATTACCCTGATACCAAAGCCAGCCAAAGACATTACAAGAAAATTAAACTACAGACCAATATCTTTTATAAATACTGATGCAAATCCTCAACAAAATATTAGCAAAAAGAATTCAACAATGTATAAAAAGATTTATATATCATGACCAAAAGGGATTTATTTCAGGTATGCAAAGCTGGCTCAACATTTGAAGATTAATTAATGTAATCAATTGCATCAACAGGCTGAAGAACTAAAATCAAGTGAGCATATCAAAAGATGCAAAAAAGCATTTGACAAATCCATCACCTATTATAGATTAAAAACTCTGAGCAAACCATGAATAGAGGGGAGCATCTTCAAATTGATAAAGAACATGTAAAAAAAACCTACAGCTAATGTTATACTTAATAATGAGATACTAGAAGCTTTCTCACTAAGATCAGGAACAAAGGGAGGATATCTCCTCTCATTACTCCTCCATATCATACCAGAAGTCCTAGCTAATGCAATAAAACAAGACAAGAAAAGGCATAGACATTGGAAAGGAAGAAATAAAACTCTCTTTGCTCTCAGATTACGTGATTGTCAATGTAGATAATCTGAAAGAATCAAAGAAAACAATTCCTGGAACTATGTCAAAAGAAAGCTGGAGTAGCCCTACTTATATCGGACAAACTAGACTTTAAAATAAAGACTTTGACAAGAGACAAAGTAGGTTACTGTGTAATCATAAAGGGGACAATCCAAAAAGAAGATTTAACAACTGTAAATATTTATGCACACAACATGGGAGCACCCAAATCAATGAAACAATTAAGGACAAACGTAAAGGAACTAATTGATAATAATATAATGATAGTAGGGGACATTAACGTCCCACTTACATCAATGGACAGATCATCTAAACAGAGTATCAACAAGGAAACAATGGCTTTGAATGACACACTGGACCAGAAGGACTTAACAGATATGTATAGAACATTCCATCCTAAAACAGCAGAACACACATTCTTTTCAAGTGTACATGGGACATTCTCCAGAATAGAGCACATGTTAGGTCACAAAAAAGGCCTCAACAAATACAAACAGATTGAAGTTGTACCATGCACCTTTTCTGACCAAAACGCTATGAAACTAGAAGAAAACCTCAAGAAAAAATTTGGAAAGACCACAAACACAGGGAGGTTAAACGACATGCTACTGCACAATATGGGTCAACCATGAAATCAAAGAAGAAATTTTAAAAATACATGGAAACATATGAGAATGAAAACACAATGGTCCAAAACCTTTGGGATGAAGCAAAAGCAGTCATAAGAGGGAAGTAAATAGTAATACAGGCCTACCACAAGAAGCAAGAAAAATCACAACTAAACAGCCTAACCTGACACCTAAAAGAGCTAGTAAGAGAACAGGTGATGCCTAAAGGCAGCAGAAGGAAGGAAATAATAACAATTAGAGCAGAAATAAATGATATAGAAACTAAGAAAACAATAGAACAGATCAATGAAACCAGGAGCTGGTTCTTTGAAAAAAATAATAAAATTGATAAGCCTCTAGCCAGACTTATCAAAAAGAAAGGAGAAAGGACCCAAATTAATAAAATCACAAAAGAGAGAGGAGAAAGAATAACCAACACCACAGAAATCCAAACAATTATAAGAGAATATTATGAAAAACTATATGCCAACAAATTGAACAACCTGGAAGAAATGGATAAATTCCTAGAAACATATAAACTACCAAAACTGAAAGAGGAAGAAATATAAAACCTGAACAGACTGATAGCCTGTAAAGAAATTCAATCAGTCATCAAAGATTCCCAACATATGGACGTCCAGGACCAGATGGCTCATGTGTGAATTCTACCAAACACTTAAAGAAGAGTTAAAAACTATTCTTCTCAAACTACTCCAAAAAGTAGAAAAGGAGAGAAAACTTCCAAATTCATTCTATGAGGTCAGCATTACCTTGATTCAAAAACCAAAGACCGCACTTAAAAAAAAAAGAGAGAGAACCACAGATCAACATCCCTGATGAACATGGATGCCAAAATTCTCAATAAAATACTAGCAAACTGAATGCTACAATACATTTAAAAAACCATTCATTACCATGATAAAGTGGGATTTATTCCTGGGTTACAAGGGTGGTTCAATATTCACAAATGAATCAACATGATACACCATATTAATAAAAGAAAGGATAAGAACCATGAGATCATTTCAATAGATGCAAAAAAGCATTCGACAAAGTATAACATCCATTCATGATAAAAACCCTCAACAAAGCAGGGTTATAGGGAATATACCTCAACATAATAAAGGCTATCTAGAAAAACACACAACTAATATCCTCAATCGGGAAAAACTGAAAGCTTTTCCTCTATAATCAGGAACAAGACAAGGATGTCCACTCTCACCACCCTTATTTAACATAGTTCTGGAAGTCCTAACCACACAAATCAGACAACAAAAAGAAATAAAAGGCATCCAAATTGACAAGGAAGAAGTTAAACTGCTTGCAGATGACATGATCTCATATATAGAAAACCTGAAAGCCTCCACCAAAAAACTGCTAGAACTGATACATGAATTCGGTAAAGCCTCAGGACACAAAATCAATGTACAGAAATTTGTTCCACTTCTATACACCAATAACAAAACAGCAGAGATAGAAATTAAGGAATCAATCCCATGTACAATTGCACCAAAACCAATAAGATACCTAGGAATAAATCTAACGAAAGAGGTGAAAGACCTGTACTCTGAAAACTATAAAACACTGATGAAAGAAATTGAAGATGACACAAAGAAATGGAAAGACATCCCATGCACATGAATTGGAAAAACAAGTATTATCAAAATGTCTATACTACCCAAAACAATCAACACATTTAAAGCAATCCTATGAAAATACCAAAAGCATTTTTCATGGAACTAGAACAAACAATCCCAAAATCTGTATGGAACCACAAAAGACCCTAAATAGCCAAAGCAATCTAGAGAAAAGGAAAGCAAAGCTGGAGACAACACAATTCCAGACTTCAAGATATATTGCAAAGATGTAGTGATCAAGACAGTATGGTATTGGCACAAAAATGGACACATAGATCAATGGAACATAACAGAAAACCCAGAACTGAACCCACAACTATATGGTCAATTAGTCTTCAACAAAGCAGGAAGGAATATCCAATGAGAAAAGACAGTCTCGTCAACAAATGATGTTGGGAAAACTGGACAGCAACATGCCAAAGAATGAAACTTTCTTGCATCATACACAAAAAGAAATTCAAAATGGATTAAAGACCTAAATGTGAGACAGGAAACCATAAAAATCCTAGAGGAGAACACAGGCAATAACTTTTTGACATTGGCCGTAGCAACTTCTTACTAGATATATCTCCTGAGGCAAAGCAAACAAAAGCAAAAATAAACTATTGGGATTTCATCAAGATAAAAATCTTCTGCACAGTGAAGGAAACAATCAAAATCAACAAAACTAAAAGGCAACCTAAGTAATGGGAGAAGATAGTTGCAAATGACATATCTGATAAAGGGTTAGCATCCAAAATATATAAAGAACTTAGAAAACTAACACCCAAAAAAGTAATCCAGTTAAAAAATGGGCAGAAATCATGAATAGACATTTTTTCAAAGAAGACAGATGGCTAGCAGACACATGAAAAGATGCTCAACATCACTCATCATCAGGGAAATACAAATCAAAACCATGATGACATACTGCCTCACACCTGTCAGAATGGCTAAAATGAACAACACGGGAAACAACAGGTGTTGGCAAGGATGCAGAGAAAAGGGAACCCTCTTACACTGTTGGTAGGAATACAAACTGGACTGGTGCGGCCACTCTGGAAAACAGCATGGAGGTTCCTCAAAAAGTTAAAAATAGAACTACCCTATGACCCAGCAATTTCACTCCTAGGTATTTACCCAAAGAATTCAAAAATTCTGATTTGAAGGAATACATGCACTCTGATATTTATAGCAGCATTATCAACAATAGCCAAATTATGGAAAAAGCCCAAATGTCCATTGACTGATGAATGGATAAAGAAGATCTAGTGGAATATTAGTCATAAAAAATGAAATCTTTCTTTTTGCAACAGCATGAATGGAGCTAGAGAGTATTATGCTAAGTGAAATAAGTCAGTCAGAGAAAGACAAATACCATATGATTTCACTCATAAGTGGAATTTAAGAAAAAAACATATGAACATAGGGGGGAAAAAGAGAGAGAGGTAAACCATAAAACAGGCTCTCAACTATAGAGAACAAATTGAGGGTTGTTGGATCTGAGGTGGGCAGGGGGATGGGTTAAATGGGTGATGGGTATTAAGGAAGGCACATGTTGTGATGAGCACTGGGTGTTATAAGTGATGAATCACTAAATTCTATACCTGAAACTAGTATTACACTGTATGTTAATTAACTGGAATTTTTTTTTAAAGATTTTATTTATTTATTTGACAGAGATAGAGACAGCCAGTGAGAGAGGGAACACAAGCAGGGGGAGTGGGAGAGGAAGAAGCAGGCTCATAGCGGAGGAGCCTGATATGGGGCTCGATCCCACAACACTGGGATCACACCCTGAGCCGAAGGCAGACGCTTAACCGCTGTGCCACCCAGGCGCCCCAATTAACTGGAATTTAAATAAAAACTTGGAAAAAAAGGAAGCCTAAAAATTTCCTGGAATTAATAAGCAATTATAGCAAGGTTGCAGGGCACAAGGTTAATAATCAAAAGTCAATTGCTTTCTTATATACCAAAATTAACAGGTGAAATTGAAATTAAAACACAATACCATTTACTTTATCACCCCTCAAAATGAAATACTTAGATATATATGTAAAAAAAATGTACTAGAAGTATATGAGGAAAACTACAAACCTCTGATGAAAGAAATAAAAGAATTATATAAATGGAGAGATAGTCCATGTTCATGGATGGGAACACTCAATATTGTCAAGACATCAGTTCTTCCAACTTGATCAGTGCAAATTCAGTTAAAACCCCAGCAAGTTATTTTGTGGCTATTGACAAAATGACTCTGAAGTTTATATGGAGAGGTAAAAGATCACAGATAGCCAACATAATATGAAAGAGAATACCCCAACTACCAAGTAAAGTTTGGAAGAACTATATGTGACAAATGGTCCTGTTAATTCCTCTAACTTGAGGACTAGTTATTGTTTAGCTTGAGAACAAGTATATAATAGGTTGTATCTGCTTGGCTATATAAAAGAGCAAGATTCATTTTTGTCCTTTCAGTCTCTTAGTGGATTACCTATAGTGCAGGCATCATAATCTGGTTTAATGCTTAATCCATAATAAAATTATTTTTTCTTTTAAAAACAATATTGATGGAGATCAAAGTTGGAGGACTGACACTACCCAACTTCAAGGCTTACTTACTATAAAACCAGTGTAATCAAGACAGTGTGGCATTGGTGAAAGAACATACAAATAGATCAGTAGAGCCCAGAAATAGGCCCACATAAAAATAGTCAACTGATTTTTAGCAAAGAAGCAGAGAAAATACAATGGAGCAAAGATAGTCTTTTCGACTAATGGTGCTAGAACAACTGAACATCCATATGCAAAAAAAGAAAATGAATCTAGTCACAAACCTTACATTCTTCACAAAAATTAACTCAAGAATAATCATAGACCTGATAAAGAAAGGAGAAGAAAGGGAACTCATAGACCCAAATGCAAAATACTAAACTCTTAAACGTCTATAAAATAATGTAGAAGTTTGGTTGACCTCAGGTATGGTAATGACTTTTTAGATATGATCCATAAAAGAAAGAGTTGATAAAGTATACGTCATTAAAATTAAAAGGTTCTGGAGGAGATAATGCTAAGTGAAATAAGTCAAGCAGAGAAAGACAATTATTATATGGTTTCTCTCATCTATGGAACACAAGAACTAGGAAGATCGGTAGGAGAAGAAAGGGATAAAGAAAGGGGGGTAATCAGAAGGGGGAATGAAGCATGAGAGACTATGGACTCTGAGAAACGAACTGAGGGCTTCAGGGTGGGGGTGGGGGAATGGGATAGGCTGGTAATGGGTAGTAAGGAGGGCACGTATTGCATGGTGCACTGGGTGTTATACGCAACTAATGAATCATTGAACTTTACATCAAAAACCAGGGATGTACTGTATGGTGACTAACATAATATAATAAAAATATTATTATAATAAAAAAAATTAAAAGGTTCTACTCTGTGAAAGACACTGTCACAAGAATGAGAAAACAAGTCACAGACTGGAGAAAATATTTGCAAAAGACATATCTGATAAAGGACAGTTCCTAATCCACAATATACAAAAAACTCTTTTAAAACTCAACATTAAGAAAATAAACAAGCCAATTAAAAAATGGGTAAAAGGGGGCGCCTGGGTGGCTCAGTCTTTGGGCGTCTGCCTTGGGCTCAGGGCGTGATCCCGGCATTCTGGGATCAAGCCCTGCATCAGGCTCCTCCGCTGGGAGCCTGCTTCTTCCTCTCCCACTCCCCCTGCTTGTGTTCCCTCTCTCACTGGCTATCTCTCTCTCTGTCAAATAAATAAATAAAATCTTTAAAAAAATGGGTAGAAGAGCTTAACAGACACCTCACCAAAGAAGATATACAGATGGCAAATAAGCATATGAAATGATGTTCCACATCACGTGTCATTAGGGAATTGCAAATAAAAGCAACAATGAAATACCACTACACCCCTATTGAAATGGCCAAAATTCTTTGTAATTTTATTATTATTTTTTTAATGGGAGGGTGGCAGAGAACCAGGCAATTAAAAAGTATGTTATGGCCTATTTTTGCAAAGTCTAGCCAATGTGCTGGGTAGTCATATTACAGAACTTTAAGTCTTGCAAAAATAATATATTATCGACCCTCTAATAACTAAGGAATCAGGCTACAAATAGTATAACAAACTTCAGTTGGAATACTGTAGTATGTTTTAAACTGTGTTATAAGATTCATGTTAGGAAAAATGGATTGGCACTAGAATTTATAAGACAGTATGTGTATTGTACAAGAATTCATCCAATGGAAAAGATTATTATCTTACAGGTTCAAGTTCTCCCCAGGGGGAAGAATAGCTTGAGAGTTCAATAAAAGTGTAACTTGCAAAAAAAAATGGCCAAAATTCAAAACACTGACAACACCAAATGCTGGTGAGGAGGTGAAGCAACAAGAATTCTCATTTACTACTGATGGGAATGCAAAATGGTATGGCCACTCTGGAAGACAATTTAGCAGTTTCCTACAAAATTACATCATCTAACCATATGATCCCCCAATTATGTTCCTTGTATTTAGACAACTGAGTCCAAAAGCCTATGCCCACACAAAAATTTGCACATAATTGTTTATAGCAGCTTTATTCATAATTGCTTAAACTTAGAAGCAACCAAGATGTCCTTTAGTAGGTGAGTGGATAAATTGTGGGTACATTCAGATAACAGAATATTACTCAGCACTAAAAGGAAACCAGCTATCAAGACAGGAAAAGACATGGTACTAAGTGAAATGCATATTACTAAGTCAAAGAAGCTGGCCTGAAAAGGCTACATACCATAAAATTTCAACTATATGACATTGTGGAAAAGGCAAAACTATGGAGACAGTAAAATGATCAGGTTACCAGGGGTTCAGGGGAAGGGAGAGAGGAATAGGTACAGAGCATAGAGGATTTTTAGGGCTGTGAAACTATTCTGTGTAACAATATAAGGGAGAATATTATAATGGGGGAGTTTGACATTTGTCAGAGCTCATACAATGTACAACGTGAAGAGTGAATTTAACGCAAAATATGGACTTTGGGTGATAATGTGTCAGTGTAGATTCATTGATTGTTCCTTGAAATATATCACTCTGGGATGTTCATAGTAGGAGAGGCTGTGCATATGGTGGAGTAGGAAAAATATGAGAAATTTCTGTATCTTCCACTCAATTTTGCCATGAACTTAAAAGAGGTTTTTTTAAAGTCAGACAAAATATTTGAATAAATATTTCTCCAAAGAAGATACACGAATGTCCAATCAGCATATGAAAAGATGCCCAATATCATCTGGGAACTGCAATTAAAATCAAAATGAGATGCCACTTCACACCCACTAGGATGGCTATAATAATAATAATTAAAAAGGAACCAAAAACTAAATTTTAAAAATAAAAAAAATTAATAAGGAAAATAACAAATATTCGGGAAGATGTGGAGAAATTGAAATCATCATGCATTGCTGGTGGGGATGTAAAATGGTTTAGTTGCTTTGGAAAACACTTTGGTAGTTCCTTAAAATATTAAACATAGAGTTACCATTTAATCCAATGATTGTACTCCTAGTTATATGCCCAAGACAAATGAAAACATATGTCTACAAAAAAATAAAAACAAAACCAACCAAACAAAAAACTTGAATACAAATGTTCATAGCCAAAAAGTATGTAAACCGCTGAATGGATATACAGAATGTGGTACATTCATACAATGGAATATTATTTTGTCATAAAAAGTAATAAATTATTAATATATGCTACAACATAGAAGAACCTTAAAAACATCTTGCTAGGTGAAATAAGCCAGTCAAAGAAAAAGACCACATATTCCATTTATATGAAGTGTCTAGAGCATGTAAAGACATGCAGACCAAAAGCAGGTAAAGTTGCCTAGAGCTGGAATGGGAGAATGAGAGAATTCAGGGGTTAGAGGTAAAGAGTATAGGTTTCTTTTTGGGAGATTACAGTGTTGTAAAATTGATTGTGGTGATGGTTGCATAAGTCTGTAAATATACTAAAAAACATTGAATTGTGTACTCTAAATGGGCTGATTGTATGGCACATGAATTTTTGTCTTAAGCTGTTTTTTTAATTTTTTTTAATTTTTATTTTGTTATATTAGTCACCACACAGTACATCCCCAGTTTTTGATGCAATATTCCATGATTCATTATTTGCCTACAACACCCAGTGCACCATGCAATATGTGCCCTCCTTAATACCCATCACCGGCCTATCCCAATCCCCCACCCCCTCCCCTCTGAAGCCCTCAGTTTGTTTCCCAGAGTCCACAGTCTCTCATGGTTCATTCCCCCTTCTGTTTACCCCCCTTCATTCTTCCCTTCCTTCTCCTACTGATCTTCCTGCTATTTCTTATGTTCCATGAACGAGTGAAACCATATGATAATTGTCTTTCTCTGCTTGACTTATTTCACTTAGCATAATCCCCTCCGGTCCCGTCCATGTTGCTGCAAAGGTTGGGTAATCGTTCTTTCTGATGGCTGAGTAATATTCCATTGTATGCATGGACCACATCTTCTTAATCCAGTCATCTGTTGAAGGGCATCTCGGCTCCTTCCACAATTTGGCTGTTGTGGACAATCCTGCTATGAACATTGGGGTGCATATGGCCCTTCTCTTCACTACGTCTGTATCTTTGGGGTAAATATCCACTAGTGCAATGGCTGGATCATAGGGTAGTTCAATTTTTAACTTTTTAAGGGACTTCCACATTGTTTTCCAAAGTGGCTGTACCAACTTGCATTCCCACCAACAATGTAAGAGGGATCCCCTTTCTCCACATCCTCTCCAACATTTGTTGTTTCCTGCCTTGTCAATTTTTGCCATTCTAACTGGCGTAAGGTGGCATCTCAAGGTGGTTTTGATTTGAATTTCCCTGATGGCTAATGATTTTGAACATTTTTTCATGTGTCTGTTAGCCATTTGTATGTCTTCATTGGAAAAGTGTCTGTTCATAACTTCTGCCCATTTTTTGATTTGATTATTTGTTTCCCATGTATTGAGTTTGAGAAGTTCTTTGTAGAGCTTGTATACCAGTCTTTTATCTGTAGTGTCATTTGCAAATATCTTCTCCCATTCCGTGGGCTGCCTCTTAGTTTTTTTGACTGTTTCCTTGGCTGTGCAGAAGTCAAGCTGTTATTTAAAAAAAAAATGCTACAAAACAAAAGGTAACCTTTGGGTTGAGCCATGAAGAATAACCAGATAATCACAAAGTAAAGAAAGGTATTGGGACACCTGGGCAGCTCAGACGGTTAAGCGGCTGCCTTCAGCTCAGGTCATGATCCTAAGGTCCTGGGATCGAGTCCCACATCGGGATCCTTGCTCAATGGGGAGCCTGCTTCTGCCTCTGCCTGCCACTCCCCCTGCTTGTGCTCACTCTCTCTATCTCTCTGATTTAAAAAAAATTAAGAAAGATATTTTAAGCTAATGGAAAAGCATGAAAAAAATATGAATAATATGATGCAAAATATGAATGATATGGTGTGAATGAAGAAGGTATGTGTGGATGGTTTAGCTACATGTTGGGTACATGAGCCTAGGAAAGTAACCTGGGAACTTGAGTGGTATACTCAGGAGTTTGGATCTAATCTCACCAAGTTAAATGAGGATTCATGAGTGGTTTCTGTACTGGGGACTAACAAAATCAGATTTTCATTTTATGGAACATGCTTTGACAACAACCAGTCTGTAGAATATATGAAAGGAGGCAAGAATACCAGCTAGGTTTTTGCAAACTGTGTTGCCTGCAAAGGCTATCACTGGGGGCTTTCTCAATTGTCTTGTCTGAGCTGCCTCTCTGAGAGCTTGCTCTGAGCCTTGTTCCCACAGGGTCTTCCTTATACTAGGTTTTTATTTTTGGAAAATTAAATGTGCACAGTCTTCAAGCTCCAAAATAATTTCTCAGACATGGCATTTTTGTTTCTGAGAGATACCTTGGTCCCAGCGCCAGAAGCTTACCAGGTAAACTGCAAACCAACCCTGAGGTGGCCACAAAGTCCAGGTTATGGATCTTGACCTGCTTTCTGCATGCCCCCCCACATACATAACTTAGGCTATCCTCTTTGTTTTAGAAAGTTTCCCTCCACCCTTAGGTCTAGACTCCAGTTCCCAGCTCTGCTGCTAATCTGCTATGTGGCCTAAATCAAGTCCTTTACTCTTCTGCATCCTTGTTTCTCTGTCTATATCATGAGTTCTGAAAAGAATTTCTCTAAGGGTCTTTATCACTTTCCAGCTTAGCTCTCTTTAAATGGAATCAAGCCTGAGTGAGCAGAGAAGGGACAGAGATAAAAAAGTGCAGGAAGACAGGGAAAAGGGGTAATCCCTTAGAGGTCCTTAGACCTCTATCTCTGTTTGGGAGCTACCTGGGTATATGGTGACCTAGTTCAGCATGAGAAAGGTGGGAACTGTCCCCAAATCAAACATGCTCCATGTTCCTTCAACCAAACATCTGCTGCTAGGAGTGTTCCACTTTCTTTTTTTTTTTTTCCCCACTTTCAAATCTGAAATGTACTTTATATTTTCCAATGTTCTCTGTGTCTCCAAATCTCCAGAAAGCATATTGTTTTGGGTTAAGATAGGAACCCATAGGAAGCATACCCTTCATTGACAACCTGAATAGTCCACTGAACAATGGCAGACAGACCAAAAGGGCCTTGGAGTCAGGCATGGAAAAACTGTAGTGAGGATCCTTGCCATGGTCTCTTGTGCTTATCTTTAAGAGGTTTCTGGGTTCCTACCTATACTTTACAGAGGCCTTACAACTGAGGAGAAATAACCCAGAGAAGAAGGCCTACCAATCCACAAAGGAGCCATGGTTTAGAAGGCTGGTATAGCAGCATCACAGAAACTAGGAATCCAGGTTTAGAGGCAGTAAGTAGGGGTGGATCAAGCAAAGGGAGCTGGGATTGATTCCCTGGGGCACCCATAGGGCTGATGGGAGCTTAGTGAGCATCTATTCCAGAAGCTTCTAATTGAGAGTGGTAGAAGTAGTAAAAAGGGAGTGGAGGATGAGAAGTCTTTGAATAAATCCAAAGCCCTCAAAGAAAGTTTAAATTGATCCAGGATAAGGTGATTTGTAGCACATGCTCACTAGATTGCAGTAACAGTCATTATCTTTATTAGTAAGTTCTGATTAGCAGTAATGACATCGGCTAATAAGATAAGGAAATGAATATTCATGTAATCAATATATTTATTGGTAAACAAAATCTTGAGAAATATATGACCCAGGAGGGGAAATATTTTAAAGGGTGAAAAATTTGGGAACTGCGGACAGAATCCAAACATTTAATTTTACTCATGAAGAAACTGAGACCCAAGGAACAGTAGTAACTTGTCTGAAGTCATATAGTAAGTCTGGTTCTGTCAGATATGGAGCCAAGGTCTCTTAAGCACCAGCCAGAACTCTGTTTCCTCTACTCCATTCCACACCAGGACTGCTTATTCCCCACAATAAAGTAGGTACTCAGCAAAGATTTGTTGAATTGAATGAAACCCATCAGTTTTGCCAGGAAAAGGGTCTGGCTTGATTGTTTCCATGGACTGAAAGTGATCTGTGTTGGCAGAATTGGGGGAAAAAAAAGTAGAACCTAGGCCAAAAAGTCTAAAACGTCGCTAAGGCCATATCACTAAATATGGAATATTAGGACAAAACCATGGGCTTTTGGACCATGTTAAACCTATTGCAACTGTAACTTAGATTAGCACAACATCATGGTCTCAACCCAAACCACAAGTTCCAAAACTCTAAGACCCCCTTAACCAGGTGAGTATTTTACTGTACCCCTAATGTCACTGAACTGGCACTCATAGTGGCTGTGACTGAGGTGGAGCTTGGTAAAGTAATTCAGGGCAGGGCAACTTTGTTTTCACTAGGCACAATAGATTAATTTCTCTGTGGCAAAAAAAAAAAGGCACAAAGAATGAGAGTCCTAGAAGAAGCATGGTTCTGCAGCAGACCCCAGAAAAAATACATTCAGGTGAGAGGAACTGTACCTGTGGGGTTCAGTGGGGAGTCAGGGAAAGGGGTGGAGAATGCTGTCACTCACCTGAGCAGCTTTTTCATAGCTTTTGAGGAGCCAGGTCTAGAGAAAGCTCATAAAGAGAATGAAAGTAAAAAGTTCACACCAGCCCTAAACACTAGGGCTTCGAAGCATTGATGAGAGAGTATGGAGTTGACATCCACTGCCCATCCAGACTCCTGGAACCCTGGGGCCTTGGATGGAGCCTGTACCCTTCTTCCTAGTTTTCCCTCAGTGGCATTGCCTGCTGAGTTTGCAGTTCTCTTGGTTCCCTTCTCATCTCTCCTTGGAGGTGGTATTGACCAGCCTTCTCCCACCACATAAGGACATCATGTTCTTCCTGATCTAGGAGAGCAAAGCAGTCCACATTCCCTGGGGTCTGGGAGGGCCGGAGAGGGGAAGTTCTAATGTTTGTAAGCAGATCAATCAGTCGCCCGGGCAGCCCCAGAGCCTCCTGGTCCAGATATCCTTCACCACCTTCCCTTCAGTCCCCTCCTCATCTTTGTCCTGTCTCCTCACATGGTCTCTTGACTGCTTTGCTCATTGCCCAAACACTTGCTGCAAGCCAAGAACAATGCATCCCATCTCCCTGGAATTGTCACTCAAATATGGGGGTTGGCTGAGGAAGAAAACTGTAGTGTGCTCCTCACTAGACCTTTCTCCAGCCCTTTCCTGTCTGGCAGTGGGGACTGCCCTGGTGCTCAAAGGCTATCTCCAATCTACAGGATGGGCTGAGTGCCACCCCCAGCCTTCCTGGCAGCCCAGCATAGTGAAATACTATTCAAGCTGATTTGAGTGGCCTCAAGGCCCAGAGGAAGAGTCTGAAGGGTGGCAAGGGCAGCAAGAACCTGTGGAGTTGCAGCAGCTGATGAGTCAATGCTTTCTGAAGGATTTTGCCCTTGTCTTGCAGTAATTCATTCTCAAGGACACATGAAGGGACTCCAGAATCCCTTAGGGATTTTATGCTTGGATTCCCCATTCTAGGCTACCCACACTGTGGCAAAATCTCCTTGTGCCACACTGTCTCCTGCTTGAGAGTCACTGTTGGTTTTCAGATAGTCCCATAGAGCCTTTTTAAATTTTATTAAGGAAATAGAAACCAAAATAACATAAGAATGAAATAAAACTATGGCCATTTCCTTGGGGAGGAATGGAAGGAAGACATGAGATAGATATCATATCCTGTCTTATTAACAGATACAAATCATGCAATTCATCTCCAAACCCCTTTCCTGAGACAACAGCTGTTTGCTGGCCATGGGCCAGCCCAGCCCGGAAGGCCAGTTTCCTCTGTGTTGCCATATTCTCTGGCTCAATGGCGGAGCAATAGGTCTGCAACTATTTTAGGATTCTGTCCCCTGTTCCATTCATGGATTTCTAGTCTCTCCTATCTGAGTGAAGACCCTAAACTTTGTGTAGGTCAGTGGGTTTAAAAAGAAATTAATACTGTTTTTATTTGGTACTATAGTTATTGGTTTGTTTTACTAAATGTAAAATATTTAAAAGGGCTTTGCCTCTCATTTCCCCCCAAGAAATCTTTTTATACAAAAGTCTTAAGTTTTTCAACTGAAATTCTTCCTACATGGGTTTTCAGAAACCCATTCCCCATGCTTGTGAAGTGCTACTGTAGGGTCAACAATACGTAATAACATCAAAAGGATATAAAACATCATCAATAACAAAAATGCCAAAAATAGCCTTGCGTACAAAAGAGAACACAAATGCAACATTTGCCAAGTCAGTTTCTGCTAAAAACATTCTGAAAATGCAAGTTATCGATTAAATTTAAAAGTACTTCTAAATGACTTATACATAAATGTTTATAACAGCTTTATTTATAAGTCTAAAACTGGAAACAACCAAAATATCAATGAAAGAATAAGCAAACTGTGTTATATCCATACAAAGGCGTACTACTTGGCAATAAAAAGTAACAAAATATCGACACACACTTTATTTTGAATCTCAAAATAATTATGCTGAGTGAAAGAATCTCTAAACAAGAAGAGTACTGTATGACTCCATCATTTATTTACTTTTAAATTTTTATTTGAAGTATAGTTGACATATTAAATTAGTTTCAGGCATATAATATAGTGATTCAACAATTATATATATTACAAAATGCTCACCACAATAAGTGTATTACAATACTATTGACTATATTCCCTATCCTATACTTTTCATTCCCATGACTTATTTATTTTATAACTGGAAGTTTATACTTATTAATCCCCTTCACCATTTTGCCCATCATTCCATCCCCTTTCCCTTTGGCAACTACCAGTATAATTCAATTTATATAAAATTCTAAAAAATGCCAACTAATCTATAGTAACTGAAAACATCAATGGTTGTCTGGGGATGGTGGTGGAAGGAGAAATGTACTGAATAAGGGCATGATGAAACTTTCGAGGATAATATGTTTATTAACTAGATTATTTCAATGACTTCATGGATATATACATGTATCAAAAATTTACCAAATTATACACTTTAAATATGTGCAGTTTATTGTACTTCAAACATACCTTCACAAGCGTAAAAAAGTAATTAGATTTAGAGCAAAAAAAAAAAACATAGCAAGTGCTGTTGGGCTAACTCAATACCCATTTCAATTCTCTATTTCTGTCACCATTACAGAAGCTACAAACACTGTGCTTACTTTTCTAGACTCACAGCTAGAAGTTTGAAAGTTTAAAATATTTCTAAATCTAAGGAACCCCTCTTCCTTTCCAATTGCAATCCTACACTGGAGCACATTATATAAATCATATGAAACAAGGGCTGCCGTGGTGTTATGGGGATGGTTGTCAGGATACTAGAACCTCCACTCATGTTTTTTCTTATTTACTTTCTCTTCATTTATCCTCTCCTTCCACTGTAGTCCCTGAGGGGTACTAAATAATCTCTGGAGTTGTACAAGATCTTCTCTTTCTCAGGCTACCTACTTTCTCACTATCTGTCCTAAAGGATGATAGAGTCCAATCCTTTCACTTGATAGGTGGAGAAATTGAGCCATGAAGAGGTGAAAGGACCTGCACCTGGTCTCACTGACAGAAGCAGAAGTCGGTGGTCCAAGTACTTGGGAAGTACTAAGACAGATCCCTGTGTTGTGCCTGTGTGTGATGTTTTTGAGGGCTGTTGTTTGATGGGATTTTCTCTTCAGTTTCTTTACAAGTGTCTTGTACTGTTAATGAAGTCCTGCTACACTAGTCCCAAGCACAACTACTTCTCTGTGTGCCCCGCTTAGTTCTGTTTCTATTTGGTCAGGGTCTTCCAGGCCCATTCTCAACATGTCTGCAGCAGGCTCACTCGGTGGTAAAGTTGTGACATGCTGGGATAAGAACACCAAATTAGAACCAAAGGTCTGGGTGAAACACTGGCAGTAAGGAGGAAACAAGGAAAAAAGTACCTCAGAACAAGTACCACCTCAGATGACCAGAACTTCAAGCCCCCAAAGAGACTGGGAACCAGAAAGTGAAAACAATCTTGACTCCCAATCAATCTTTGGATGCCTACTGAGGGGCTCCATGCAAATTCAGAGCCTCTTCAAAGATACTGGGTCAACAGAGGTGTGGTTTCCTCCACTAGGGGTAAGAGGAAACAGGCAGAGGGAATTCAGGGGGAAAGGCAGCTAAAGGAGCTGATCTGGGCTGGGCTGAAGGGCTCAGGAAGAGACACTCCACCGAGGGTAGGAGAGAAGGAAGGCCACTGCAGGAAACAAGGTAAGATTTCGAGAAATAAAGAGCTTGGAACAAAGCATCCTGGCCTCTCCAGAAAAAGCTGGAAATGAGATTAAGGCTGAATCTCTCCTAGGAGGAGGTGGAAGTGATTAAGTTTAAAATTTCTGAGGTGGTTTTAGGCAATGTAAAGCTGAGAGCTAGAATGCCTTTCAATCTTGTAATTTCTTTAATTTGGTGATGATACCAGAGCCAAAGACCTTATGTTCCCTACATCTGTAGCTGCCATTTAGTGGCAGACCCATCCCAGGCCAAGCAGCAAGGTAAAGATTTTAACTCCAAAAGCAGTCTTCTTGCAAAAGTAGGTCACCATGTGTGTTGCCTAGCACTACCTGCCAGGGAACTGCCAAGCAAAGCTGGAAACAAGCTGTAAGAAGGAGATGTCTTTCCCCCACCTCTGTCTCTGTCTCTGTCTCTGTCTCTCTCACACACACACACAAACACACACACACTCCTTTTCCAACACACTGTTGCCCTTAGAACTTGAACACCGTGATTTGGATAAGAAAAGACTGAGGAAACAGAAAAAAAAATGTGGAAGTCACAAAAAATAAAAACTGAGGCCCAGAAAGGGACAGTCATAGAGGTGTAAGGAGTTGTCCAAGGTAACATACTTTGTCAGTGGCAGACCTGGAGCTAGAATTCTCTGACTCCAAATAAAAAATGGAGATCAAGATGAAATGAGTGCCTCTTAGGCAATACTATAGCTATCCTAAAGAAAAATCTTCATACAAAATCTTGCCTTTTGTGACAAATGGATGGACCTTGAGGGTATTATGCTGAAGTGAAAAAAACTCAGACAGAAAAAGATAAATACCATATGATCTCACTTATATGTGGAATCTTTAAAAAATGAACAAAAAACCCCAACTCATAAATATAGCGAAGAGATTGGTGGTTGCCTGAGGTGGAGGTGGGCAAAATGGGTGAAAATGGGTCAAAAGGTACAATTTTTCAATTATAAAATGAATAATTTCCAAATGTAAAATGAATTATGGGAAGATAACATACAGCATGGTAGCTATAGTTAATAATACTGTCTTGCATATTTGAAAGTAGCTAAGAGAGTAGATCTTGAATTCTCATAATAAGAAGAAAATTATAACTATGTATGGTGATGGATGTTAACCGGACTTATGGTAACCATTTTGCAGTGTATTAGATCATTACAATGTACACCTGAAACTAATATAATGTTATGTCAATTATACCTCATAAGAAAAGAAAGATCCTCTTCCATACAAAGACATATAAGACACTGAGTTAGAACACTGAAAAAAAAAAGAAAATGATCTGAAATATTGATTGGGAGTAAAGCAAGGCAATAAACTTGTATCACTCACAAAGTATCTCCAAACCCTAGGGATTTCTCCAGTTTAGAAACACGTTGTTTTCTAAGGATAGCCCATGGCTTTTCATTACACAGGACCCTGGGTATAGGTCCAGAATCCAGGCCAATGTATTTGATTTCACATTGCTCAGAACTTGAGTTAGTCTGGGGCCTCCAAGGATTAGACAATAAAATGGGATTAAATATGCAAAGGTTTATTAAGGAAAATGAAATTAAATGAGAAAGGAGTTTGGGAAGATTAGGAGAGCCATGAAACTGTAAGGTAAGTCTGCCCCTGAACAAAAGAAGGAGGATGGGAAGGTAGGGTCAAAGTGTCCTAGTCTGCCCTGCACTCTAAGGAAGGTTTGGCAAGGCCAACAGGGATTGATGAAGACAAGGTCAGTTGACAGTCAGAGGATTTCTGTGTCTCCCAGGAATAGGCTTACTTTAATATTTCTGCCTTGTAGCAGGTGCCTCAGTGCAAATGCTGGGATGGATTTCAGAGCAAGGCAGCCAAGGCCCTGGGTCAATTGTGCTCTTTGTAGTTGGAGGTCTGCAAGGCACACTGTCTTGGGTGCTACAGAGCACCACCTTTAACTTCTACTATAGCCCTTCTTTGCCCAGATGCAGGTGCTTTCCCATACCCATAAGCCACCTGGGGCCTTGAGTCTCTAGAGAGAGAGAATAGGAAATGACAGAGACCAGAGAGCCTCTGCCTGAAGCACTGATGTCAGACCTAACTTGAGCTGTGGCTCTTTCCTTCCATGGCCCTTCCTTGTGTCATGAGCTAACATGTTCATACCTTCCATGCTAGTTGTCAATCAAAACCACTCCATTTCACTCATATGTGGAATTTAAGAAACAAAACAGATGAACTTAGGGGAAGAGAAAGAAAAATAAAATAAGATGAAAACAGAGAGGGAAACAAAGCATAAGAGACTCTTAACTATAGGAAACAAACTGAGGGTTGCTGGAGGGGAGGGGTAGGGGGATGGAGCAGTGGCATGAGTGCCTCTCCATTTTTGATTTGGAGTCAGAGAATTCTAGCTCCAGGTCTGCCTCTGAAACTAATAGTACAGTATATGTGAATTAAATTGAATTTAAATAAAAAAAATTAACAAACCACTCAATTCCAGTAGCCCTTCTAGGTACCCTGAATATACAGACCTTTTATTGCTTCAGATACCCCTTATCCTTACTTTCTCTAGACTCCTAATCACCCAAATCTAGAGAACACTGAGCAAAACAGAATGGCCAAGAAGGTGGGGTGAAAGTTGGAGAGTGTAACATGCAACTGTTTTCTTTTTTTTTCCCATTGTATCCACAGGTTTACAAATACAGTTTTTTTTTTAATTTCAGGAAAAAGGAATTATTAATAATTTTTTATAATTTTTATTTTGTTATATTAGTCACCATACAGTACATCCCCAGTTTTTGATGCAATGTTCCGTGATTCATTATTTGCGTATAACACCCAGTGCACCATGCAATATGTGCCCTCTTTAATACCCATCACCAGCCTATCCCAATCCATGCAACTGTTTTCTTTCAACAATGGGTGTGACTACTGGAACCAGGATAGGGAAAGATTAGGAACTAACATTTTGTTGACCTCCCCATGCCTGTATGCCTAACCTGCATTATTCCACACACCTGCACTGATAGGTATTAGTGTACCTGCTTGATGGATGAGAGAACTGGAGATACATGTAAGCCGCTTACCTACCGTCACACAGCTCTAAGTAGCTAGAGCCCCTAAGCTCACACTGAACCTGAACCCCAGTGACGGGGGACACAAACTTTGCCCTTCAGTGAGTTTTTCCTCTTCTAGAACCCCAGAGACTGGCAGAGGTACAGCTCTCTCTGCAAGCTGCCTCTACTGGAGGCCACCACTAATCTGCATTTGTCTGCTAACTGCCATGCCTTCAACTCAGCTCCAGCCCCTCAGAGGCCACTGCCTCAGTGTCTCTTTCCCAGAATACCTCTCAGCTTCTGGCCTTGATAGGAGGCAGGGGAAACTCGGGATTAAAACCAGAATCAGGGGCACCTGGGTGGCTCAGTCATTAAGCGTCTGCCTTCGGCTCAGGGCGTGATCCCAGAGTCTTGAGATCGAGCCCCACATCAGGCTCCCTGCTCTGCTGGGAGCCTGCTTCTTCCTCTCCTACTCCCCCTGCTTGTGTTCCCTGCTTGTGTTCCCTCTCTCGCTGGCTGTCTCTCACTGTGTCAAATAAATAAATAAAATCTTAAAAAAAAAAACAGAATCAGAGCTCAGTTACAGACAGAGGCCAGAGCAGAGGTCTATAAATGGCTTGAAGCAATCTGGGAAGCTCTCTGGTATGGCAGGGATTGGAGCCGAGCTGGGCTTTCTGAATACCCCAGTCCACCCACCACCCACTGCAGTAAACAGAATATGCTATCCTCCCACAACAATGGCCCAAAGGGATTTCTTTATTACTCTAGCTTTGATTTTACATTTTAAAAGCTCACAAAACAACAGCCCAGGAGATTTAACAAGCACATTCCTGGACACTGAGTCACAGGTAGGAGGAGGTAAAGGAGGGAGCAGAAATCTGACTGAGGGAGGGCATTAAAAGACCACAACATAGCGAAGTGCCTGTGTTGCCAAACAATTATTGATAATCCCTTCCTACCTGAAAGAAGGATTATTTGAAGATAGGTGTATGTAGTATGTTCAAGAAGAGGTTTTGTCAATTTAGTATTACTTATGTTTAGTTTCACTACTGGAATATTTCAATAAATACTAATTTTCTGAAAAAAGAAAGACCACTTGGTGGTATGGGAAAAGATACACACCTCTACCTTCTCATCCCCAGGCAAGTCAAACTTACACATAACTATGGGCCCAGAGCCAGCAAGACAGTAGGCAAAGAGCTAAACAGGCATCAGTGGTCCAAGTGCCCAGTGTCTCTCCTCCCTGTTCTGGACTGACTCCCTAAAAGGCTGGTGTTTAAGAAGCAGGCTCTATGTATGAGAACTGTAAGCAGATGAGGTGGTAACTGGAGGATGGCTCTAGGTAGCACAAGTCCCTTGGAGGGAGCCAGAGATGAGATACGCCTTATGTATGGAGGTCTTCAAAAAAAGTAAAAAACTGGGACAAAGTGTTGGCTTCCCATTGGAGGCAGGCAGTCTCTTCAGAGGCATTTGTGATAGGTAAAGAAAAAATAAGAAGGCTGAAAATAAAATACTTCTGACCTAGGATGAGGGGGAAGGTGATGACAAGAGGGCAGCATCAGTGACTCTGAAGCTCAGACTCCCAGACTCCTAGGCTCTCTACATACCAAGGTTCAGGAGTTTGTTGAGGGGCTCAATGGCTGGGAAGCCCACTTTGTTGGGAGTCTGTCCTTTAGATCTCACATATATGAGGCTTGGGGGCACCCAGCTGGCTCAGTCAGCAAAGCAGGCAGCTCTTAATCTTGGGGTTGTAAATTCAAGCTCCACGTTGTGTGTAGAGATTACTTAAAAACATATGAAGCTTGTTTTCTCTAAAGTAGTGTTTGTTTTATTTTATCTTGACTGCACATTAGAATCACCTAGGGAGCTTTTTAAAATACTGCCCAACCCCCTCGAGATGCTGATTCAATTGGTCTGAGGTAGGGCCAGTACATCAGTATTTTTTAAGCTCCTCAGGGGATTTTGATGGGCTGCTGGGATTGCAAATCATTGCTCTGGAGGAAGCCCATAGTCTCAGTCAGATGCCAGCCTAGGTGACAGGAGTTAGTGGAGGTAGAGAGGAAACAGCAAAGGGTAGATGCTACGGAAAGCCACACTGGCCTATATGAACCAGGAGATGTATGTCAGGGCCCTGTTTCTGCCACTGCTTTACTCTGTGACCCTGGTCAAGTCTCCATCTCCCTCTGAGCCTCCCATCTCCCCCAATACAACAAAGGAGTTGGACTTCATGGTCTCTAATAATCTTTCTGACTTCTTCAACATTCTAGAAATTTACCAGGCAGGAGAAAAAAGTAGGTTTGGTGGGGGAGAGGGGTGGATATTTGTGCTGCTGCATGGTATGCTGGGGGTGCAAAAGAACACAGCTAACCCAATCCACTGAGAAGGGCCGTTTCCAGGGAACTGTTTATCCAGAGCCCAAACTGAAAGGCATGGAAACTGTCCTTAGATCCTACTCAAATGTGAACCCACTAGGCATGGACAGTGCCCAAATGCAGGATCCCACTGGTATCATTACACACATGTTTACTAATATTATTTATAGTAGTAGTAGTAGTAGTAGTAGTAGTAGTAGTAGTAGTAGTAATGATCTTAATTTGACATTCAGGTTTCCCATTTCATAATAATGACAGCTCAAATGTGTCCATAGCAGCATCTCAAGGAGCTGAAATTACTTCAACTGTACTCTCTTCTTCATTCCTATTTATCTCCCCATGAGAGATAAAGGCCCAGGGAGCTGAGGTAGAAGCATACATGGTAATTCATATTTCAAGTCACTGTTTTCTAAGTTCAATCCTAGCCAAGATGCGCAGCACACACACCGGACTCTAAGTATGGATGATTTCCCAGTTGGGAAGGACCTATAGCACATCAGAATCCCCTGGGGAGCTTTTAAAAATACTGACGTACTGGCCCTGCCCCAGAACAATCAAAATTCTAACCTTTCTTTTCTGAACCTCCTTTCCCAACCAGTGCCCTCATCCCCCTTGGCCGTTTCTGCATCCATTTCGTACCTCTCTCCCATAGCCCTACTCATAAATTACAGAACACAATCAATTAAATAATTTCACCATGCAACAACTGGAAGTTCCTTGGAAAGATATTTGCTTCCTCTTTCTCCTTAGTCCCCTACAGCTTAACACAGAACTGAGCAGACACTGCACACCTTTCACAAGAGGCCAATTGGCTCATCTGATAAAGTTGCCAGAGCTGATCAATCACGGTTTGTAAGAACTCAATGAAGTAGCCAAATACTCATGGATTTTGAGAGTAGGTATTTTGGAATACAGGTCCAAAGCCTTGATGTGCCACTACAGAATCTCCTCCTCCCTCTCCCATACAGTATAACCCTTCCCATATCACAGAACTACTCTTGCCTGCACCTCACATGACTGTCATGCCCTGGTGTCTCCTCTTCAAGTTCATTCTGCTCCTGACCCAGGTCCTCCATGTCAAAAGTATAATGTAGAAGGAACAACACCCCATCTCCTCCACCATCTCTTTTTTTTAAAAGATTTTATTTATTTATTCGACAGAGATAGAGACAGCCAGCGAGAGAGGGAACACAAGCAGGGGGAGTGGGAGAGGAAGAAGCAGGCTCATAGCGGAGGAGCCTGATGTGGGGCTCGATCCCATAACGCCAGGATCACGCCCTGAGCAGAAGGCAGACGCTTAACCGCTGTGCCACCCAGGCACCCCTCCTCCACCATCTCTTACCCCACTTGGGCCCCCTCTGCCTGGAATAGCTCAATAGATTCTTATCAAGGCCAATCCTATCTTATTCCCATTCCTATTACTATTATTCCCTATCCTATTACTTATCACCAAGCTTTCCCTACTCCCCCAGCCAGAAGAACTTTTAAATTTCTGGGGGCCTTTAGCTCCCCTCTCTTATGGCCCTTAGCATTTTCTACTCTACTTCACAGTTAATCTCCCATAACTCTAAGACAGTTCACTTGTTGTATGACCTTTAACAACTCACTTAACCTCAAACTTTAGTTACTCATTTGTAAACTGGAGATGATGATCCCTGCTTTAACCTCCTGCCAGATCAAATGAGATAAAATATGTGAAAGCATATAGTATATATTAATAATGATAGTTAACATTTATTGAATATATCAATCAGACACCATTCTAAGTACTTCATATATAGCAATTCAATTAAACAAGCAAGCAACCCTATGTAGTGCACACAATTATTAACTTGATTTTGAGGAAACTGAGACACACAGAAAGATTAAGTAATTTGCACAAGGACACACAACTAGTAAATTGTAGAGCTGGATTTGAACCCAGGAAGTCTGGTTTTGGAATTCCCATTTGTATATATCTGTGTGTGTATATGTATGTGTGTGTGTATATATATATATATATGTATATGTATATATATGTATAAGTGTATTATACATACACACATACATAATGTAAAATGTATATAACATGTAAAATGTATATAATGTAATAACATATTAGGTAGTTTTTATGTAATATAAGAATATAATATAAATATTCTTATATTGTGTGAAGCAATATATAGCAAATGTAATAAAAATGTAGACATTCGGAGGAGAGATAAACGTGATTTAAAGCTGTTGAATAAAGCATCATGGAAAATGTAGTGGCTTAAATTGGGTCATGAAAGAAGGATTAGAGCCAGGAGAGCATCATAATATGAGGGTTTGGTGTAGTCAAAAGCTCAGAGGCAGAAATATGTCTGGGGTGCAGGGAGATGAACAATGAGGATACTGGCTTGGATTGAGTAGGAGCATTGTGGTAGTCAGACAGAAAAAAAGGATAGAGGACTGGTAAAACGAATGGTCTGGAAAAAAATATAACATACTGAGCAAGAGCTATGTGAGGTTGAATTATAGCTCTCTCTGATCCAATTAAACCAAATTTATTTCATTGTTTTTTTAAGATTTTATTTTTAAGTAATCTCTACACCCAACATAGGGCTTGAAATCACAACCCTGAGATTGAGTCACATGCTCTACTGACTGAGCCAGCCAGACACCCCTAAATCAAATTTAAACATGCATGGGACAAGTTTAAATAAGTCATGGATGGGACATGTAAGTGGATTTAAAAAATATGAGTCAAGGTGAAAGGTAAACTGTAACAGAGATAAATAAATGACAGTTACTGTACTTGAACTAAAAAGCAGACTGTACAGAGGTGGTTCAAGATGAAGGGATAAGAATACTTGAATTCATCTCCTCCCACAGAGACAGCAAATATACAGCTATATATATGGGAAATTATATATGGGATAACTAACTGAACACCTTATCCACAACAAAGAATAAAAGAGCCACACTGAGACATTGCAACTCCTTCAAGACAGGGAGAGATAGCTGTTTTACATAATACACAGAAATAAAGACAGGCAACCAAAATGAGGGAAAAGAGAAACATGTTCCAAATAAGAACAAGATAAAACTCCAGAAAAAAACCTTAATGAAATGAAGATAAGTAATTTACCTCATAAGGATTTCAAAGTAGCAGTTATGAAGATGCTCACTGAACTTGGAAGAAGAGTTGATGAATACATCGAGAACTTCCATGAAGAGACAGAAAATATTAGAAAGTACCAAATGGAACTCACAAAGCTGAAGAATACAATAATTGAGCTGAAAAATATACTAAGATAGTCAACAGCAGACTAGAAGATACAGAAGAACAGATCAGTGACATGCAAGACAGAGTAGTAGAAGTCACCCAAACAGAACAGTGAAAAGAAAAAAGATTTTTTTAAATGAGGATGGCTTAAGGGATCTGTGGGACAACAAGAAGTATACTAACATTAACATATAGGGGTCCCAGAAGAAGAGGGAGAGAGAAAGAGGCAGAACATTTATCTGAAGAAATAATGGCTGAAAAATTCCCTAACCTGGTGACGGAGCCAGACAACCAGGTCGGAGCACAGGGAGTCCCAAACAAGATGAACGCAAAGATATCCACACCAAAATATATTATAATTGACATTTCAAAAGTTAAAGATAAAGAGAGAACCTTAAAAACAATTAGAGAAAAACAACCAGTTACATACACAGGAAACACCATAAGACTATAAGCTAATTTTTCAGCAGAAACTTTGCAGGTCAGACGTGAGTAGGGTACTTTATCCAAAATGCTGAAAGGAAAAAATTTCCAATCAAGAATACTTTACGTGGCAAAGTTAACAATCAGAATTGAAGGAAAAATAAAGATTTTCTCAGACAAGCAAAATCTTAGAGAATTTATCACCACTAAACTGGCCTTACAATAATTGTTAAAGGGACTTCTTTAAGCTAAAAGTTCATAAATAGAAAAAAGAAAATACATGAAAAGAAAAATTTCATTGATAAAGGCAAATATATTGTAAAGGTAGTGAATAAACCACTTCTAAAGCTACTATGAATATTAACAGACAAGAGTAGTATAATCAACTATAACTACAATAGTTAGGTAAGAGATACACAAAATTAAAAGATATAAAATATGACATCCAAAACATAAGATGCAGGGCGGGGGGGGTAATGTTTTTAGAATACAGTTGAACTTAAGTGACTATCAAGTTAAAATAGACTGCTATATATAAAGGTTATTATAAGGGTGCCTGGGTGGCTCAGTCAGTTAAGCATCTGCCTTTGGTTCAGGTCATGATCCCAGGGTCCTGGGATCGAACCCTGTGTTAGGAGCCTTCTCATCAAGGAGTCTGCTTCTCCCTCTCCCTGTCTCTCCCCCAGCTTGTGCTCAATCTCTCTTGTTCACTTTCTCTCTCAAATAAATAAATATTTTTTTAAGTTACAGGTTATTATAGATGAACCTCATGATAACCACAAACTGAAAACCTATACTAGATAAACAAGACACAATTAGAAAAGAATCTAAACATAACACTAAGAAAGTCATCAAACCATAAGAGAAGAGAGCAAGAGAAGAAGAAAGGAAGAGAGAAAGACTATAAAAACAACCAGAAAACAATTAACAAAATGGTAATAAGTACATACCTACCAATAATTACCTTAAATGTAAATGGACTAAATTCTACAATCAAAAGACATAGGGCTGGATGGATTTTTAAAAAAGACCCATCCATATGATGCCTACAAGAGACTCACTTCAGATCTAAAGACACACACAAACTGAAAGTGAATGGATAGGAAAAGACATTCCAGGCAAATGGAAACAAACAGAAAGTTGGGGTAGAAATACTTATATCAGAGGAGATAAAGTTTAAAATGCAACAAGAGACAAAGAAAAGCATTATATAATGCTAAAGGGGTCAATTCAACAAGAGGATATAATGTTTGTAAATATTTATGCATCCAACATAGGGGCACATAAGTATATAAAGCAAACATCAACAGATGTATAAAGGGAGAAATTGACAAAAATGTAATAATAGTAGAGACTTTTAATACCTCACTTATATCAATGGATAGATCATCCAGACAGAAAACAAAAAGAAACACCATCCTTAAATGATATATTAGACCAGATGGACTTAATAGATATTTACAGAACATTCCATCATAAAAGAGCAAAATACACATTCTTTCCAACTGCACACAGAACATTTACCACTATAGATCACATACTGGCCACAAAGCAAGTTGCAGTAAACTTGAGAAAATTTAAATTATATCAAGAATCTTTTCCATGTAGAGGAATGGGCAAAATGGGAGAAGGGGAGTGGGAGATACAAGGGATGAAAGGTATATCATAGGAAATATAGTCAATGGAATTGTAATAGCATTGTATGGTGACAGCTGGTAGCTACACTTCTGATGAGTATAGCAAAATGTATAGACTTTTCAAATCACTTCATTGTACACTTGAAACTAATAGAATATTGTGTGTCAACTATAATTTAAAAAAGAAAAGATTACTAATATTCATAAAGCCCTTTATGTAACTTTTCCTTAAGAAAAAGAATTTTTTCCAACCACAATGGTATGAAACTATAAATCAATTATAAGAAAATTGGGAAAAAAACCGCCACAAACACTTGGAAGTTAAACAATATGCTACTAAACAACAAATGGGTCAAAAGGGAAACCAAAAAAAATACCTTGAAACAAATGAAAATGGAAATACAGCATTCCTACAGCTATGGGATGAAGCAAAGGCAATTCTAAGAGGGAAGTTTGTAGGAATACAGGCCTACCTCAAAAAACAAGAGAGAAGGTGTAGGGGAAGATGGTGGAGTAGGAGGACCCTGAGCTCACCCCAACCCACGTTTACAACTAGATATCATCCACATCCAAGTCAATAAACCAGAGAGCAGTCTGAAGACAGAACAAACTCCACAACTAAATATAGAGAAGAAGCTGCATCTGAAAGCTTAGGTGGAGAAAAGGTGGAGAGAGGCTGCCTGCAGGAGTGAGGAAGCTGCACATGGAGAAGGCAGAGAAATGGGCCCTCACACTAAGGAGCTCACACAGGGAAGACTAATTCCCATAATATTTGGGTTTAAAGCCAGAGAAGCTGAATTCCATGAGTTTATAAAATCAGTGGGACTTGGAGCCTAGAACTTTAAAAGTCAGCTGATTCAGCACTGGGAAAGCTGGGAAGGCCAGTGAGATGTGGGTCACCACCACCCTTAATGAGACAGCAGCCTGCATGGAGATGCAATATAAAAACAGCAGTTTATATAATGCCAGGGTCAAACGGGAGACAGATCCTTTCATACTGATTTCAGAGTATGTTGGGAGACTTCTTTGAAAATGAGGGAGTTCGCAGGTGTCATTTTCCTCTCCCAACATTAGTATAAACATAGAACCACCTGTGGGAGGCAGGGCTGCACAGACAGTTGTAGCCTTGACCAAGGGCTCAAGGGAGATTTTGTTAAAGCTGCACGTGTGCCCCACCCAGCCACAGTGCATCCAGACACGCACACTCAGCCACCATTGCATGCCACACCCACATGCCGGGTGCAAGCTGCCACTGCATGCTGCACCCAGCCACCACGATGCATCCAGCCATGAGCCCCCAAGCAACCATCAGGGGCTGGGCTCAGCCATCATTGCACCACACAGGCCTTAAGTACTGCAGCACTTTGGGGGACTCAGCATAGGACTAGTGGCCCAGTGCATTCTTTGCTAAAACTTCTGCCTTGCTCCCAAGTTCCCCAGCAAGCAGATCCCTCAGAGCTGGCCTGCCTGGGTCCCAATAACACCACAGAGAGCAATAACAGGCCACAACAGGCAGAGAGTCAGTGCAGATGACTACAGTGAAAGAAAAAGTGATTCAGACACAATAGAGCATAAGCCACACACATAGGATAGATACTCTCCTGAAGTGCCAGTTTCTGGTGAACAGAGGACACTGCACTGCAGGGCAGTCCAGGAACTCCTTTTCATAAATCCACTATTTTCAAGAGCAGAAGACATAACTGACTTTCCTAACAAAAAGAAACAGACACACAGAGGTGGACAAAATGAGGAGACAGAGAAATTTATCCCAAATGAAAGAACACAACAAGGCTACAGCCAGAGATCTAGGTGAAACAGAGATAAGTAACATGCCCGATAGTTAATTTAAAGCAATGATCATAAGGATACTCACTGGACTTGAGAAAACAGTGGAAGACGAGTGAGACCCTTAATACAGAGATAAGAAATAACAAAGTATAAATAAAGAGCTCAATAAAGGAAATCAGAAACATGCTTGATGGAATGAATAGTAGGCTGGAAGAAGCAGAGAAATGAATCAGTGTCATAGAAGTTGGAGCAATGAAAAGTAATCAAACTGAACAAAAGAGAGAACAAAAGAATTACACAAAACAAGAATAGATTTAGGGAGCTCAGTGATTCCATCAAACATGTTAACATTCGTGTTATAGGAGTCCCAGAAGAAGAGAGAGAAAAGGGAGCAAACAATTTATTTGAAGAAATAATAGATGAGAACTTCCTTAATCTGGGGAAGGAAATGAAAATCAGATCCAAGAGTCAGAGAACTCCCATCAAAATCAACAAAAGCATACCTATATCAAGACAGGTTGTAATTAAATTTGAAAAATAGAGTGATAAAGAAAAAAATCTTTGAAGCAACAAGACAGAAGGAGTCTGTAACTTACAAGGGAATACCCAAAAGGCTAGCAGGAAATTTTTTCAACAGAAACTTGGCAAGACAGAAGACAGTGGCACGATATATTCAAAGTGCTAAATGGGTAAACTCTGCAGCCAAGAATACTCTAACCAGGAAAGCTATTATTCAGAATACAAGGAGAGATAAAGAGTTTCCCAGACAAGCAAAAACTAAAGGAGTTCATGACCACTAAAATGGCCCTGTAAGAAATATTAAAGGGGACTCTGAGTGGAAAGGAGAGATCAAAAGTGACAGTATAAAAATAGGAAACACAAAAGCAGTGGAAATGAACATTTCAGTAAAAATTCAGTCAAGGAACTCACAAAATAAAAGGATATAAAATATGGCAATATATGCCTAAAACGTGGGAAGGACAGGAGAAAAGAATGGGTTAAAACTTAAATGACCATCAACTTAATATAGACTGGTATATGCAGAAGAGGTTATACACAAACCTAATGGTAACCACATACCAAAAACAACTTAAACATGCAAAGAATAAAGAAAAAGGAGTCCAAATATATCAGTAAAGAAAATTAGCAAACCATAAAAGAGAGAAAGAAAACAAAGGATTGGGAGCTCCTGGGTGGCTCAGCTGGTTAAGCATCTGCCTTCAGCCCAGGTCTTGATCCTAGGGTCCTGGGATTGAGCCCCCGTCAGGCTCCCTGCTCAACAGGGAGCCTGCTTCTCCCTCTCCCTCTGCCTGCTGCTCTCTCTGCTTGTGCTCTCTCTCTCTCTCTGACATAAAATAATATCTTAAAAAAAGAAAAGAATCAGAGGAAAAACTTCAGAAATAACCACACAAGTAATAAAATGGAAATAAATACATACCTATACATAATTACTTTGAATGTAAGTGGACTAAATGCTCCAATCAAAAGACACAGGATGACAGAATGGATAAAAACAAACAAACAAAAACTAAGACCCATCTATCTGCTGCCTACAATAGAATCATTTTTAAATTTTATTTCAATTCAATTAACTAACATACAGTGTATTATTAGTTTCAGAGGTTGTGTTTAGTGATTCATCAGCTGCATATATCACCCAGTGCTCATTACATCAAGCGTCCTCCTTAATGCCCATCACCCAATCATTTTAGACTAAAAGACTGAAAATGAGGGGACAGAGAAACATCTATCATGCAAACTGATGTCCAAAGAAAGCCAGAGTAGCAATATTTATATTGAACAAAACAGACTTTAAAACAAAAACTGTAACAAGAGACAAAGAAGGACACTATATAATCATAAAGGGGACAATCCAAAAAGATCTAACAATTGTAAATATCTGCACCCAACATGGGAGCACCCAAAACATAAAACAGCTAAACAACCAAAAAGGAACTCATAGATAATAATACAATAATAGTAGGGAAATTTAACACCACGCTTAGATCAATGGGCTGATCATCTAAACAGAAAACAAACAAGGAAACAATGGCTTTGAATGACACACTAGACCAGATGGATTTAACAGATATATTCAGAACATTTCATCCTAAAACTGAAGAACATACATTCTTTTTAAGTGCACATGCAAAATTCTCCAGAATAGACCACAGATCAGCCCACAAAACCAGCCTCAACAAATTCAAGAAGACTGAAGTCATACCATGTAGCTTTTCTGGCCACAACACCGTGAAGCCAGAATTCAACCACAAGAAAAAAAATCCAGAAAGACCACAAATACATGGAGGTTAAATAACATTCTACTAAACTGCGAATGGGTCAACCAGGAAATAAAAGAATAAATTTAAAAGGTACATGGACACAAATGATAATGAAAACACAACAGTCCAACACCTCTGGGATACAGCAAAATCTGTTTTAAGACAGAAGTATATAGCAAAACAGGCCTACCTCAAGAAACAAGAAAAATGTCAAATAAATATCCTAACCTTACACCTAAAGAAGCTAGAAAAATAACAACAAACAAAACCTAAAACCAGTAGAAAGAAATAATAAAGATTAGAGCAGAAATAAATGATATAGGTACTAAAAAAAAAAACCAATAGCATAGATCAATGAAACAAGAAGCTGGTTCTTTGAAAAAAATTAATAAAATTGAGAAACCTCTAGCCAGACTTACCAAGAAAAAAAAGAGAAAGTACTCAAATTAATAAACAAAAAAGAAAGAGGAGAAATAAAAACTGACACCACAGAAATACAAACAGTTGTAAGAAAGTATTATGAAAAAATATATGCCAACAAATTGGACAACCTGGAAGAAATGGATAAATTCCTAGAAACATATAAGCTACCAAAACTGAAAGAGGAAGAAATATAAAATTTGCACCGCCTGATAACCTACAAAGAAATTGAATCAATAATCAAAAAACTCCCAACAAACAAAAATCCAAGACCAGATAGCTTCAGGGGTGAATTCTACCAAACATTTAAAGAAGAGTTAGTACCTATTCTTCTCAAACCATTCCAAAAAAAAAGAAAAGAAAAGAAAAGAAAGGAAAACTTGTTTTTTATTTAAATTCTAGCCAACATATAACTTCTAAATTCATTCTGAGTCCAGCATTACCCTGATACCATAACCAAATGGAGACACCACTAAAAAAGAGAACTACAGGCCAAAATCCCTGATGAACATGGATACAAAAGTTGTCAATAAAATACTAACGAACCAAATCCAACAGCACATTAAAAGAATCATTCACCAGGATCAAGTGGGACTTATTCTTGTGCTGCAAGGGTAGTTCAATATTCACAAATCAATCAACATGATACCTCATATCAATAAAAGAAAGGATAAGAACCATATGATTATTTCAATAGATGCAGAAAAAAGCATTTGACAAAACACAACACCCATTCATTATAAAAATCCTTAACAAAGTAGGTTTAGAAGGGACATAACTCAACATAACAAAAGTCATCTATGAAAAACCCACAGCTAACATGATCCTCAAAGGGGCGAAACCTGAGAGCTTTTCCTCTAGGGTCAGGACGAAGACAAGGATGTCCACTCGCACCACTTCTAGTCAGCATAGTACTAGATGTCCTAGCCACAGCAACCAAACAACAAAAAGAAATAAAAGGCATCCAAATCAGCAAGGAAGAAGTAAAACTTGCCAGATTTGCAGATGACGATATTATATACAGAAAAGCCAAAAGACCACCCAAATGGTGCTAGAACTGATAAACAAATTCAGTAAAGTTTCAGGATACAAAATCATGTACAGAAATCTGTTGCATTTCTATACACCAATAATGAAGCAGCAGAAAGAGAAATTAAGAAAACAATCCCATGTGCAATTGCACCCAAAATAATAAGGTATCCAGGAATAAACCTAACCAAAGAGGTGAAAGACCTGTATTCTGAAAACTATAAAACATTGACAAAAGAAATTGAAGATGACACAAATAGAAAGGCATTCTATGCTCGTGGATTGGAATAACAGATATTTTTTAAATGTCTGTACTACCCAAAGCAATCTACACTTTTAAAGCAATCCTATCAAAATACCAATAGCATTTTTCACAGAACTAGAATAAACAATTCTAAAATTTGTATGGAACCACAAAAGACCCTGAATAGCCAAAGCAATCTTGAAAAAATGTAAGCAAAGCTAGAGGCACCACAATTCTGGACTTCAAGATATATTACAAAGTTATAGTGATCAAAACAGTATGATACTGGCACAGAAATAGACACATAGATCAATGAAACAGAATAGAGAGTCCAGAAATAAACCCACAACTATACGGTCAATTAATCTTTGTCAAAGCTGGAAAGAATATACAGTGGGAAAAAGACATTCTCTTCAACAAACAGTGTTGGGAAAACTGGACATCAACATGCAAAAGAATGAAACTGGGCCACTTTCTTACACCATACACAAAAATAAATTCAGAATGAGCGAAAGTCCTAAATGTCAGACCTGAAACCATAAAAATTTTAGAAGAGAACACAGGCAGTAACCTCTTTGATATCTGACATAGCAACTTTTTTCTAGATATGTCTCCTGAAGCAAGGGAAACAAGAGCAAAAGTAAACTATTGGGACTACATGAAAATAAAAAGCTTCTGCACAGCAAAGGAAACAATGAACAAAACTAAAAAGCACCCTATGGAATGAGAAAAGATATTTGCAAATGACATATCCCAGAAAGAGTTAATATCCAAAACATATAAAGAACTTATACAACTCAACATCCATAAAACAAATAACCCAATTAAAAAATGGGCAGAAGACATGAGCAGACACTTCTCCAAAGGAGACATCCAGATGGCCAACAGACACATGAAAAGATGTTCATAATCACCATCAGGGAAATGCAAATCAAAACTACAATGAGATATCACCTTATACTTGTCAGAATGGCTAAAATCAACAATGCAACAAACAACAGATGTTGGTGAGGAATGTGGAGAAAAAGGAACACTTGTGCACTCTTGTTGGGAATATGAAATGGTATAGCCATTGGAGAAAACAGTATGGAGTTTCCTGAAAAAGTTAAAAATAGAACTATCCTATGATCCAGCAATCACACTACTGGATATTTACCCAAAGAATACAAGAACACTAATTCAAATGTATACATACACCCCTATGTTTCTAGCAGCATCATTTACAATTGCCAAGGTATGGAGGTAGCTCAAATATCTACCAATTGATAAATAGATAAATAAAATGTGGTGTGTATATATAGAATGGAATATTATGCAGCCATAAAAATGAATGAAATTTTGCCATTTGCATCAACATGGATGGAACTAGAGAGTATAATGCTAAGTGAAATAAGTCAAAGAAAGACAAATACCATATGATTTCACTCATATGTGGAATTTAAGAATCAAATGAGCAAAGGGAAGAAAAAGGGAGAGAGAGACAAACCAGAAAACAGACTCTTAATTATAGAGAACAAACTGACCATTATCTGATGGGAGGAGAGGGGAGTTGCATTAAATTGGTGATGGGCATTGAGGAGTGAACTAGCACTGGGTGACATATAGAATTGTTGGATCTCTATATTGTACACCTAAAACTAATATGACACTGTATGTTAACTAACTGGAAGTAAAATAAAAACTTAAAAAAAGAAAGGAGAATTGGTCATAGGAATCTGCAGTTTTAAGAGAAGAGAATATAAGTACAATGATAATCATCAAAAAAAAGTAACAAGAAAAATCTCAAATAAAGAATCCAATTTTACACTTAAAGGAAGTAGGAAAAGAAGAACAAATAAATCTCAATGTTAACAGAAGAAAGGAAATAATAAAGATCTGGGTGGAAATAAAATAGACTAAAAAATAGAAAAAATCAATGAAAGTAAGAGCTGGTTCTTTGAAAAGATAAATAAAATTGACAAACCTTTAGGTAGATTCATCAAGAAAAAGAGAGAGAGCCCAACTAAAATCAGAAATAAAACAGAAGTTACAACTGATACCACAAAAATGCAAAGGATTATAAGAGATTACCATGAAAAATTATATACTAACAAATTGGATAACTTAGAAGAAATGAATACATTCCTAGAAACACACAATCTTGCAAGACTGAATCATGAGGAAAATCTGACTAGACCCTTTACTAGTAATGAGACTGAATCAGTAATCAAACCTTCTGACAAAAGTCCATGACCAGATGACTTCACTAATGAATTTTACCCATCATTCAGAGATTTAATATCAATTCTTCTCAAACTATTCCAAACAATTCAAGAGGAAATAATCCTTCCAAATTCATTTTATGAGGCCAGCATTTCCTTGATACCAAAACCAGGCAAAGACACCACAAAAAAAGAAAAATACAGGCCAATATCACTAATAAACAAATGCAAAAGTCCTTAACATGATAATAGCAAACCAAATTCAACAATGCATTAAAAGGATCATTCATTATACTCAAATGGGATTTATTTCAGGTATGTAAGGATGGTTCAATATCCACAAATCAATCAACATAATACACTACATTAAAAGATGAAAGGTAGAAATCGTATGATTATCTCAATAAATGCACAAAAAGCATTGACAAAATTCAGCATCTTTTTATGATAAAAGCTCTCAGCAAAACAGGTATAAAGGAAAGGTACCTCAACCTAATAAAGGTCTTATATGAAAAATCCACAACTATGAAAAATCATACTTAGTGGTGAAAAGCTGAAAGCTTTTCCTCTACGATCAGGAAGAAGACAAGGATGCTCACTCTTGACATTTTTATTCAACATTGTATTGGAAGTTCCGGCCATGGGAATTATGCAAGAAAAACATAAAAGGCATCCAAATTCAAAAGAAGGAAGTAAAAGTGTCACTATTTACAGATGACATAATACCATATATGGAAAATGCTGAAGACTCTACCAAAAAAACTTGGCATTAATAAATGAATTCAGTGAAGTTGAAGGATACAAAATTAACATACAGAAATCTGCTGCATTTCTATACACTAATAACAAACCATCAGAAAGAGAAATTAAGGAAACAATCCCATTCATAATTGCACAAAAGGAATAAAATACCAAGGAATAAATTTAACCAAGAAAGTAAAAAACCTGTACTCTGAAAACTGTAAGACACTGATGAAGGAAATTGAACAAGACACAAATACATGGAAATATATAGCATTCTTATGAACTGTAGAATTAATATTGTTAAGAGGTCCATACTACCCAAAGCAATCTACAGATTCAATGCAATCTTTATCAAAATACCAATGGCATTTTTCATAGAATTAGGACAATTAATCCTGAAACTTGTATGGAACACCAAAAGACCCCCAAAAGCCAAAGCAATCTTAAAAAAGAACAAAGCTGGAGGTATCACACTCCCAGATCTCACGTATACTGCAAAACTATAATAATCAAAATGGTATGGTACTGGCACCAAAATAGACACATAGATCAAAGGAACAGGGTAGAGAGCCCAGAAATATACCCACCCCTACAAGGCCAATTAATCTATGACAAAGGAGGCAATATATATAATGAGGAAAAGACACTCCCTTCAATAAATGACTGGGAAAACTGGACAGCTACATGCGAAAAAAAATGAAACTGGACCAATACACCATGTACAAAAATCAACTCAAAATGGATTAAAGACTTGAATGTAAGACCTGAGGCCATGAAACTCCTGGAAGAAAACATAGGAAGTAGGCTCCTTGACATCAGTCTTAATGATATTATTTTGGACCTGATTCCACTGACAAGGGCAACAACAAAAAAATAAACAAATGGAACTACATCAAACTAAAAAGCTTTTGCACAACAAAGGAAACTATTCACTAAATGAAAAGGCAATGTACTGAATGGGAGAAAATATTTGCAAATCATATATATGATAAGGGTGTAATAACCAAAATACATAAAGAATACATACAACTCAGTAGTTCAAAACAATCTAATTTAAACACGGGTAGAAGATCTGAATAGATATTTCTCCGAAGAAGAAATACAAATAGCCAATAGGCATATGAAAAGATACTCGACATCACTCATCAACAGGAAAAAGCAAATCAAAACAAGAAGATATCACTTCACATCTGTCAGAACAGCTATCATCAAAAAACAAAAAATAACAAATGTTAGCAAAGATGTGGAGATAAGGGAACTCTCATATACTCTTGGTGGGAACATAAATTGGTGCAGCCATTATGGAAAGCAGTACAGAGGTTTTTCAAAAACTTAAAAATAGAACTACTATATGATCCAGCTTTTCCACCACTGGGTATTTACCCAAAGAAAATGAAAACACTAACTGAAAAAGGAATATGCACCCTTAAGTTCATTAAAGCATTATTTACAATAGCCAAGATATGGAGGCAACCCAAGCATCCATCAATACATGAATGGATAAAGAAGATAGATACATACAATGGAATATTACTTAGCCATAAAAATGAATGAAATATCAGCCATTTGCAACAACATGAATGGACATGAAGTGTACTGTGCTAAATGAAACAAGTCAGACAGAAAAAGACAAAAACCAAAAACAAAACAAATGAAAAAAGACAAAATCAGACTCATAGACGCAGAGAACAGACTGACATTTGCCAGAGAAGAAGGAGGCTGGGGAGGTGGGTAAAATGGTTGAAGGGGATCAAGAGATATAAACTTCCAGTTATAAAATAAATAAGGCATGGAAATATAATGTACAGCATGGGGAATATAGACAATAATATTGTATTAATTTTGTATAGTGACAGGTGGTAACTCACTATGGTGATCCTTTCATAGTGTATATAAATGTCAAATCACTATGTTGTACACTGAAAACTAATATAGCATCATATGTCAATTATACTTCAATAAAATAAAAAGTGATCTGCACAACTGTATAATAAAGGAGCTGTGACTTAGTAGAGACATGTATGAAAGATACCTAGGGGTTTCAGGCAACATTAAGTTCAATAGGTATCCAAGTGGTATTGTGCTGCCTTTTGGAAATCTTGAACTGAGTTGTACAAAATGTAAGAACAAAGGAAGAGACAGTTGTGCTTTCCTTTGCCCTGGGCAGAGGACCCACACTTTTTTAAAAATGTGGAACTTTAAAATTTAATTTTAACTCCAGTATATTTAACATACAGTGTTATATTAGTTTCAGGTGTACAATAGAGTGATTCAGTAATTCCACACATTACCCAGTGCTCATCATGACAAGTGCACTCCATAATCCCCACCACTTATTTCACCCATCCCCCTACCCACCTTCCTTCTGCTAACCATCAGCTTGTTCTCTATCCTTAAGAGTCTGTTTCTTGGTACAAGGGGGGCCCATAATTTCTCAAAAGAAAGGGCATAAAGAAAGCAACTTGTTGGAAAGAGGTGACTAGAGACTTGTCTCGATGCTTATTTGCATAGCATGCACATGAGTTTTGCTTAGATTATCGGTTTATTAGCCATGCCTTTGGGGGATGCTAAAGTTCCCCAAGCTAGCCTCTGTTGCTATCACTGGTAATAAAGGGCGGACACTCCTGATAGACCATAGTGCCCTGTTCCAAGACAAAATTCATCCCATTATCCCTAGGGGATTAGGGCAGGGGGTGGGGAGGAGGAGGGAGGGAGGAGAAGGGTTAGTCAGAGGAGAAATCTCCAGGGCAAAACTGCCAAATAGAAGAGTTCCTCACAACAGGATGAAGCAAGGCCTTTCCAGTCAGAGAAACCACAGGCTGCTGGCACTGAGCCAGTGCCAGCAGGTGACCTAGTTAGAGGAGTGTGTGGCTGAGGGAGTCAATGTGCTAAAAAGCCCCATAGATGTTGCAAGTAGGCAACAGAGAATGAAGAGGGGATCCTAAAAAGTAGAGTTTGTTATATCCTCAGGCACCCACATCCAGTAGGAAAAGCAGTTATTCTGAAATATCCAGAGTGCAGTGGAACCAGGCAGCTGTGAGATATGGCCCAGCTGAGGCCCACCGAAGCTAGCACAGTAGGGCATAAACATATGCAAATTGCTTTGGAGGTCATATCTTTTTTTTTTTTAACCTGGGGTAATAACACATATTTTCCAAGAGTGAACTCAAGATTCGAGATGAATAGGTCACCATGAGGTCAGGGAGTGAACATCACCCATTAGGTGACCCCTCCCTGACCCTACAGATTTGCTCTTGAATTATTATCCTTCAATCAGAACTGAAAGGCTCTGAGTCCAACCTCCTCATTGTGCTGTCAGGGAAACTGAGACTTAGAGGAGTGAGGGCCTACTCCACAGTCACACGGTGAGTGAACACAGCAATGGTGAGGCTAAAACCCAGCCCTAATGACAGTCAGTGCTCCCTTCCACAGCTTGGCACTGACCCCTTCTCAATGCACAAAAATGCAAACTACAGGTCAGCCATGCCTTGCTTCCCTCCAGCCATCTTTCCATTCTACTTCCCACTTTGGCCCTGAAAAACAGCAAGCCAAAGTGGTGGGCAGCCCTGCAGACTTAGGCAGGGTGAAACACAGTGCTATGAGAATGATAAGCACAGCTTAAGATGTGGACATGAAGGAACAACTCCCAGAGGTTGTCTCAATGCTGGGTAATTGACGTTTTAAACATTTTTCAAAGCATGTTATTATCCTTGCACTTAAGGTTGCCGTTGGCAATAATGTGATGGGAATAAAGCCAAAATTCCCCAAGATAAACAGACACTCAGCCTCAGCCTGAGCTTCAGGTAACCTGCTGCCACTAGACATTCTGGCTCCCTTAGCACAAGAATTGGGTTCCTGGGTCCCACACAGCTCTGGACAGATCTCTGCCTGCACAAAAAATTGAAACATTATGGTCAATACTGCTTTTTGAAGGAAGGGGGAACTGTGTCTCCAGCCCCAACCTTCTATCTCTGGAAAAATGGAAGTACAGGGGATAAGAATGTGCACCTCCCCGGCAAGTCAGCAGCCTGGCTTCAAGGATTAAGCTCAAGGACATAAAGCCCTCAGAGACAGATCTGACATGGTTACACCATCAAAGTACTCATAGTTCTGGAGACATGGAAAGATAAGTAATGGCAGAATGAGGAAAAGTAATGTGGACATTCTATGTAAAGAGAGGATGGTGAGAACCGAAGCAAAAAGGCTCTGCCCTTATTTTCCTACCTATCCACTTTGCTGCAGGCCACTGCCCCTCTGAGTCTCAGTTCCTCACCTTAAAAACAACAACAACAACAACAAAAACAAAAACAAAAAAACAAAACAAAGGATTCAACTAAGCAGTTCTCAAAATGGGCCTATCATCAGAATCATCTGATGAAAGTATTTAAAATATAGATTTTGAAGCTCTACCTCAGAAACTCTGATTTAGAAAGTTATCATGGGCTGCAAAGAAGCTGTATTTTTTTAACATTTTATTTAAATTCCATTTACTTAACATACAGTGTAATATTAGTTTTAGGTATGCAATATAGTAATTCAACGCTTCCATGCAACACCCAGTGCTCATCATGGTAAGTGCCATCCTTAATCCCCATCACCTACTTAACCCATCCTCCCACCCAACTCCTCCGCAGTAACCATCAGTTCTCTGTAGTTAAGAGTCTGTTTCTTGGTTTACCTCTCTCTCTCTCTCTCTCTCTCTCTTTTTTCCCCTCGGCTTGTTTGTTTTGTCTCTTAAATTCCATATAGTCTTTCTCTGACTGACTTATTTTGCTTCACATAATACTCTCTAGCTCCATCCACATCATTGCAATGGCAAGATTTCATTCTTTTTTATGGCTGAGTAGTATTCCATTACACACACACACACACACACACACACACACACACACACATCTATCTCACATAAAGAAGCTGTATTTTTAACATACTCTCTAGATGATTTTAATGGTCACCCTTCATTGGGAACCACTGGACTTGATGACCACTGAGGACCTTCTAGCTCTGACCTTCTATGAATCTAAGTCAAGTTTGGACCAAATGCTTTATCATAATTATCAATGTCACCATCCAGGGAGCCATTATCATGCAACTACCTTCACATGATTCAGGTTTAGGTGTTTCACACAGGGAGCTTGTGGGCCTCTCTGAAAACTCCCCAAGATTTAGATTGACCATGTGTTCAGAGCCAAAGGACATACCTATGGTCATTTGAACATTAGATCTTTTATTTGAATAAGTAAGTCAGTAAGTTAAAAACCTTATTTAGGAAGAGAAGGGCAAAAGCCTGTTGAGGGGTGGCAAAGGGAGAAGTATTCAATTACATGTTGGGGCAGGACCGGGTGGGGAGGAATGCATTCTCTGTTGCAGTTAGGTAACTCTGTCATTCTGTCATCCTCATCTTTACCCAGGCCCTAGGCCAAAATCTGAACTTCTGACAATAGGAAAAGAGACAGAGACCTTCATCACTCTGGCATGGCTGGAGGCAAGAGGCTGAATCCAAAGGCTTAGGGAGAACTATATCCGTAATGTCTTAGATTTCTCAAAGTTGAGAAGTTATTTGTTCTAGATTAATTTTCTTCTGCTGAAAATTTACTTCTACCAGTTCTCTGGTCTTTGTGTGAGAGGTAAGCAAGCTTAAATTACCAATCCCTGGATAATTATGTGTCAGAATCCACTCTAACTTGGGATGCAACCTGCTTGCTCCATCCAAAAGTATCACTGAGCTGGCAAGAGAGGAGCCAGTTTTCCCTGCCAGAATTTCTCATGAAGGGGGAAGAAGGCAGGGAATTGACTTAGGTTGAGTCTGGAAACTGGTGGGGGGGGGTGCAGGCTGCCCAGGGAAGAACAAGGCAGATGTCCAGGATATTTACCCTGTCCAGCTGCACGAACGCAGACAAGGCAGACTGTGCTTTGGGAATTCCAGACTCAGCAGAGAATGGGTGAGAGTGTGGCTCTACTCTGAAATCCAAAAACCTGTTTGGTCCCAGGAGAAAGACTGGATGGAATCTTGGTCCCCACAATTATAAAAATCAGAGTCCATAGATAGGGCAAAGAAATGGAAGAGTCACTTGTTAGGAGCAAATTGAAGCTTGAAGATTCCTATGGGATTTCTTAGGTGGAAGGAGCATGATCAGCAGTTAAAGGAAAAGCCTAAAACTCTAACATTGCTTGTTAAAAAGCGTGATTTGGAAAACAAATCCAAACACATCATACCTTTAAAAAAGTCTTGCAAATAAGGCGTAAGAAGTCAGCAGTGGATTCTGTCTTTGACTAGTATGCCTAGAAACACTTGGGGCTTTTTGCCCGTAATGCATTAACCTTTCCCCAAGCATGTCCACGTTCTCTGACCTTTGGCCCTCATTTCCTTCGGTACACATTTATTAAGCACTTACTATATATAGTGCACTGTGTTAGGTGCTGGGGTCAGTATATCTCTCCTTATAAATCACTGTGCTCAATTGTAAGTCTGTTCATAGAGACATAACACATGAGACTTAGTTTTTTGTCTCCCCTTGGCCCTTCAGTCATAGCACCTGTAACTGTGCCATATGTAGAGAAATAAAATAAGTCTTCTTGCAGGAATTCAAGCCAAATAAAGAAGGACATGAAAAGATAGTACACGGTTACTATCTTTTTGGTACAGTACCTAATTTTTATTAAGTTTGCTGCCTGGTTTTATTTAATTCCTGGATACTGATGATTATCTTAATGGCCAATCCAGAATTCTCACCTCTCATAGGCTTCCAGATGAGCTTCCTACCCACATTGACACACATATACACACAACTTAGAACCTGCCCTTCACTTCTTTGAACTTCAGTTTTCTCATCTGCAATAATGGACTAGTAATAACATCCTGAGATGAGCCTCGTCTTTCCAAATAGATCTTTCTTACTGGTTGCATTGACTTGAGATTGCCACTGCTTCCGTGGGTGAGATGAGAAAGACTTTCTGTGCAGAAAAGCCCAGCTAAGTTTGTCCCTGGGAGAAGAAAGAGGACCCTGTGAGAACCTTGTGATTTTCCACCACAGACACAGAGATTCTAGAAGCAGATGACTACCTAGTCTTCAGAGCAAACACTGGAGGTGAAACAGGACAGTAGCCAGGCTGGGCCAATTTGAATTATTACGTATATGAAAAGGCAGTCAGGGAACAGGGAGTATTAACAATAGCAACTCCTCCTGTATGAAGAGCACTTTAGGGCTCACCAAGTATTTCCAAATTATTTCTCTCATTCGAGCCTCAAAACAAGCAACAGAATTGTCCTAGATGTTTTTGCATAGTTTTATTTTTCATTTAAATCTTGAGTCAAACCTTAAAAACAGTCTGGTTTTTGCCTGTTTTACAAATGAGGGAACTGAAGTTCATCGCAGTAAAGTACCTTGACTGAAGTCACACAGGGAGATAGTGGTAAAATCTGCAGATAGTGGTAGAATCCAGGTTTTCTCATTCTTTGTGGAGTGCTCCTTCACCTGTACCAACTAACAAGGGTAGAGGAGTGGGAGGGGGCAGGATATGGTGCCAGGACAGCAAGGTTTGAAGAGGGAGGCAGTATAAAAAAAGAATTCAGAAAGCATCAAGATCAGGGAAGGTGAAGGAGAATGGAGAGTTATCTGAACCACAGCCCCTCCCCCGAAGTAATTTCCTGAGTGCTGCTTTGGGTTCTCCTAGGGAAACTCCCTTCTCCTGATATTGGTTACATAGGTAACTTGAATCACCTCAAACCCTAGCCACTGGGCACATCTGGGTAATCCTCTGAGGAGGTAGATCAATACCACCCCCACCAGGTATCAGACTTTGACTAATCACTTAGTGAGCCAACCAACCTTCTTCTGCTTGGGGTTCAGAAGGGGATATAAAATTCATCAGCAGCTTCCAAGAGGGAAAGATTTGATGGAGTAGGTAGGGAATGAAATATTCATCTCAGCCCAAGGAGGGCTTTGGACAATGCAGAATCAAAGTTGACCTCTGTCTGCAATTCCTGGCCGTACATGCACCCAGAGAAGCACACACACAAACATAGGTACAATCACCTCAGGCATGGAAGCAGCTTCCCTGGGCCCTTTCTGTGGGATTTTCTCATTTGCCAATTTAAGGAGATACTTCCTGTTTTTTGTTTGTTTGTTTGTTTCATTTTGTCTTGTTTTGTTTTGTTTTGTTCTGTTCTGTTTTACAGAGGGAAAGTTACAGGGCCCAGGCTTAGAGCTCAGAGCAGCTTCTGGAAGTTATTACAAAAAGCACCTCACCTGGTACCTGGGGCCAGGAGTAGGGAGCTGAGTCAGAGTCCCAGGCCAACTCAGACAGAGCCTATTGGGGAGGCACTTGCCTACTATTCCTCTGTACCACACACAGAGAGAGCCTAGTGGGAAGAGGACCATGATAGGTTCCACAGTCAAGTGACTCAAGGCTGCCTGAGTTAATGGGGAAGGGTTACCATAGAGTTGCTGACTTCTAGAATGTCAAAGCTGGAAGGGGCTTTAGGAATCATCTAGACAGGGTATCTGATATCCATGGAGGAGCAAAGGAGAGACACTGTAGGCTTGGGAATCAACAAGCTATACTAGTGCTATACTAGCATTTGACCTTGGATAAGTTACCTAACATACCTATTCAATATATTTATCTGTAAAAAAGGGATGAATATCCCCCCATAGGACTATTTTGAGGATTAAGTGAGATAATCCGTGGAAAAAATCTTAGCATAGTGTCTGGCATGTGGTGGGTTCTCAATAATTTATTTAAATGTAAATGGCTTTAGTACCATTAATCAAGCAGAGTTGTGGTTAAATTCTGATTCCCCCTTTTCTAGCTGTTTTACTTTGAGAGACCACTTTACCTCTTGGTGTATCTTAATGGGACTAATCTTACTACACAGGGCTGTTGGGAGGGTTCAGTGGGGTAATTAATACATGTAGAAGTGAGCATGGTGCTAGGCACACAGTAAAAGGCTCAATAAACATCGGCTGAATGTGAATGGGCATATCACTAGGACATGAAACTTGGATTATTTTCTCAGAGTTGTGCTTCAGCACCCCATATTCTTTTGCCTCATCCATGTGACTGGTCAGGCAAATGGATATAGCCTAAACAGAGCCTTGAGTGAACTGAATTTGTTCAGATGAGGACTGAACCACAGTATGGGATTTTGACTTCATTAGCACTGGGCTAATGCATGGCTTGCACTTGCTCACTTGCATGGCTAACTTCTCAGCCACAGATGTAACAGGCCAAGGCTCATGAGGAGTCTCCCATCCTGCTCCCAGAGGCACAAATTCCCATTCCAACACCCAACTATAACACTCCTGGGGACTCTTTTGCCATTTTCCTTACCCAAAGCCCAAAGCAACGAGGGCAGAAACAGAAAGATCAAGGATTGGTGGAGAGAAGCTTTCCTCTTATTGCTCAGTCTGGAAATACTTGCAGCTTACATCTGGCCTGCATCCTGTAAAAGCCTTTAGTGGATCTTTACTATCCAGGATTGTCTACAAAGCAAACCTCAACTGTAAGTTGTGTATGTGTATGTATGTGGTGCTGGTGGTGGCAAGAGCAGGGCTGTTAAATGATGTTCAAAGCACAGAAATTTTCCATTACCTGACAGGATGCTTCGGGGGGGGCAGGCCTAGAAGAACTGTCCAGCTATCAAATCTTCCCCTTAAGCTCAAATCGAGACTTTACAGGAACATCAAGCTTACTCTTTCTTATCATTAAAGATTTTATTATTTATTTATTTATTTATTTATTTATTTATTTATTTATTTTTGAGAGGGGGAGAGAGAGAGAGCAGAGGGAGGAGCAGAGGGGGAGAAGGGGAATCTCAAGCAGACTCCGCGCTGAACATGAAGCCCATGGAGGGCTCTATCTCATGACCCAGAGATCATGACCTGAGCTAAAATCAAGAGTCGGACACTCAACCAACTAAGCCACACAGGCGCCCCTCAAGCTTAATCTTAAGCAGCTTCTTCCCACACTTGCCAAGCACTGGTTTTCAGAAACCCTAAAGAAATAGCTGGGCTTTTACTTCAGTGCATGGATCGACAGTTAACTCCCAATCAGGATTATTGTGACTATTCCTAGTCTATCCTCAACCACTGCCAAACAAATAGTAAAAGTAGATCTCATTACACATGCCTCAGTTTCCTCACATGCAAAATGAGGTGGTGGTTTATGTGATTGCTCTCTGGAAATTAAGGACTCCACAAAACAATGAACCAGGGAGTCAGGCTCTGCCCTACATATGCTCATGTGTGCGTGCATGCACATACACACACACACACACACTCACACACACACCCTCGTTTATCCTCATGACATCCACATTCATACACTCGTGTGTCCATATACATGTATATGCCCATAGTTACACAGTTACATATACTCGCATTCCTATTCACATTCATACATACTTTCAAAACATTGACACAAACATATACATGCAATGCACTAAACTGCATACACACAAGCACACATACACACATAGTTTCTCCTCTTCTGAAGCTGATCAGGAAATAAACATACTTGGGAAAGAGTTCCATTATATATTCATGGACAACAACAAGAAAAGGATTTAGTATTCAGAGTAAACAATCCCCAGTCTCAAGACTGAATCTCCCTGCCCTGATCCCCACTACCCAACCCCACACACACATTTTTTAAGTCATCTTGTGAAGAACCCTTACAGTTTGCCCCTTCCTGGTAAGCTGGAGCAATAAAGCCTAAACCTAAAACGAAAATACATCTTGGTTTGCCTGGGACAATCCTAATTTACGCCTATTGTCCTAGCATAATCTTAATAGTGTCTCCTTTCACTCTCAAATGTGTCCCAGTTTGGATAATAAATTATCTCATAGCCCTACTTAAAACTTTCCTCACCCTAGGTCATGACTGGGCCACCTGGGATAGACCAGTAGGCCTAGGCTTACTTGTCTTACTGGGAAAGCATTTTGTTCTTCAACCATGCTTAACTCTTCAATTCTATCACTAGAGATTCTTCTTAGTGTTCCAACCTTGCATTAAACAAAAGAGTTTACTAACCCAGGTCCCAGTGATTAAGGGGAGGCTGGGGTACTTTGCCATTCTAGTTGGCTTCACTGTGGGCATTAACCCTCCTCCTTTTGTTCTCACCCCATTTAATTCCCCAGCTAAGTTCTTTCTGCTTATAATCCTGGACACCCTAATGTTTTTTCTCCTTTTCCTCCTCTTCATCGTTGTAAAACATTAGGCTCTGATGACCCAGACTCTATCTGAACCAAATTACACTCCATACCGTCACCATCCACCCTACCTTAGACTCAGAGACCCTTGGAATAAAAAGGAATGGCAGAAGGAATGTGGAAGAGGGAAAGGGAGAGGGAAAGGAAAAGAGAGAAAGAGAGAAAGAAAGAGAGGTTCAATCTCATTTAGGCTCTGTGACTAATTTTCATTAAGCCTGCTACCTAATTTCTTTTAGCCTCGGGGCATGGGAGCTAGTGACTATTTTTGTGGCTGGATTAACTGTGTTTTGAAAAAATCTGAAAACGCTGTCAGCTCTTTGCAAACATGGCTATAAATACATTGTGCAGAATAGATTCGTAATGCTATTCACAGAGCAACTGGACAAGGATCCATGTTCTCCAGACATGTGGATACCACATACTGCAGCTTGAATTTTGGCAGCAGCTGTGTTAATCTGCAAACAAGAGGAAGCAGGGAAGAGGCCCCAATAAGAGCAAAAGGGACATTATCAGTATGAAGTGGGGAGATTTACACACAAGGCCTTTCTTAGACCCTGAGAAAACTGAATAGCCTGGGGAGAAGCTGGAGGGTATGATGTGCTCACTTGTACAGCTATGGAGTTGTACATATATGTACATATGCACATACATACATATATATACATCTGCCTGTGTGTGGGTATATGTGTGAGAGAAAGAAAAGGGGATATCCACGTAGATAAATGTGTATGTGTGTGCCTGTGGGTATGTGTGCTTTTAGTTGTCATGAGTTCAAGCTTAAGGTCAGATTATGTGTATAGTTTTATACACACAAGTGGTTGGTTATACATATGTGCATCACTGGTGATGCCTCAATCCAGCTGTAGATGCATGAGAACATGTGCAAATCTACGGATCAATTTATATACCTGGCAGCCATGATGATAATTTATATATAAGGCTCAAACCAGTTTTCAAAATACTGTTACATCCCCTTTCATTTGAACCTCATCACAAGACTGTCAGATAGAGATTATTATTTCCTCCCCCCATTTTGCAGATAAAGAAAGTGAGGCTGAGAAGGGCCAAGTGACTTGGCCAAGGTTGCAGATTAGGTAAACCACAAATCCAGGACTCTAACCCTGGTCTATCTGATGTCAGATCCTATGCCTGAGCCTATACCACACAGCACAGAAAGAAATGGGCAAAGGAGACTTGAACTCTGGGGTCTACTTTATGATCTCCCATTCCAAGGGCACCTTTTCTATTAGTGCTAAAACAAATTCCATGAAAAAAGGGGGGCCCCAGGGCAAGTGCTATTCTCTGTTGAGCCATGCTCTGGAGAGTAGTCTGCGGGTTGCTGGTCCTGCCTGGAGACCCTAGCCAAGTCCAATCATGAGACACAGATGAGCCATGGCCTTTTTGAGCAGATGTTCACTGGGCATACTCTGGAGCCCACTGGGGGTACTTTCTGGAGTAAGAGCTAGGACAGTAGGTTTGTTCCCTTTCTATTCTCTGCTTTGGCTGTCTGTCTTTCTCTTCCTAAAAGTCACAGGCTCCCAACATCTGGTCTGACCGGTTCTACCTGAGTCTTCCATGTTTGAGACATCCTGTGAGGAAGGCAGGTGGCACAGGTCTAGCTCGGCCTGAATGTGAGTGGTGCCATCCCAGGGCAAAGGAACAAATAAGTCCACCTGTCTTGCTAACCTCCCTTGCCCTGACCACTAGGTCACTCCAGCTTCTTAGCCAATAGATCTAAGGAAAATTTGCTTTTGGCTAGTTTTTCCATAAACAAAATCTAGGTCAAGGCAAAAAAAAAAAAAACTCACGAAAAAACAAAAAACAAAAACAAAAAAAACAACCCACTGTGTCTCTTGGAACACACACTATCCTGTTGTTTACCATTTGGATGGTTAGAACCTGGTCAAGAGCAATGGAGATAATGATAATGATTCCAAGGTTTCAGGATCACTGATTTGAAGGCCTTGAAGACAGGGCTCAGGGGAGGAGGGATGGTCTCCTAGTCATTTCAAGGCAGGTGGTCTTCACCATTCCCCTGCTCTGCTATGACTGTGCTCAGTCATTCCAACTGGGCACCATAATTTTAACTTGCTAAAGTTTAGAGATTACTCTGGGGGCCCCTGTTGGGACTTCCAGGCATTTGTCCTCCCCTCCCCCTAACCCCAAAATATAAACCCTCCTTCCAAGTAACAGGATGGGAGGTCCCAACAGTCAAGGAGGTCATAGGGCTTGGCAGGATCTTGGCAAGTTGTTAGGAGGTGGGATACAGAGCACCCTGTTGTGGATGGGGTTATTCAGGTTTCAAAACTGTTATATGAGGATGTGTAGACCACTCACAGTCATTGGTTCCCTCCAGAACTCAGGGAGGAACTTACTGGTTGACTTGGCCAGTGCAGGATTACTCAACATGTGGGCAAAGTTATGATTTTAGGGCCCCAATGAAGCAGGGCCACCCCAAATGAGAAAAGCATAGATTTAATGAATTGTTTCAGAAGTTGGCACTTGAAAAAAATAGTGCTTAGGGCCTCTAAAGATCTTAATCTGGTCCTGAGCATGACCAACATCAGAGTGGCGCAGATGGTACCTGGATAAAGTAAGTTCACCCCCAGAATTCCTTACTGAGTAATGCTAAGCTCCCTTGGGCTCACCTGGGGTTACACTAGCCTACTAGTGAGATAATAAGAATAGCAAATGCTTATACAGCACTTACCATGTGCCAGACACTGTTCCAAACTATATATAACTCATTTAACAACCCTATATGGTAAGTTCTCTTATTATCCTCCTCTTACAAATGAGGACGCAGCACAGAGAGGTTAAGTGGCCTGCCTAGGGACACAGCTAAGTGGTGGAATCAGAACTTACTCAAGCAGTTTGGCTCCAGAGTTAGTGCTCACTCAAGAAGGTACCATAAAAGGAGAATTCTCAGTGGTACTTCACCCATAGGACACAAACCCCCTTTTAAAAAATAAAGACAAGATTTTAGGAAAGTGGTCTTAAATTGGAGAATGTTCAGGAAAGATTTCCAGGCACATTGACTCAGTGTATCATAATCTGTCCCACCAAATCTCAGCTTTGCATTGAGGTACTTGCTCACGTGTGCACACATGTTCTCTCTTTGCCTCTTTTGGATGGAATTCTCCGAGGAGGCAGGATGGAGACCACAGGATAGCTACCCTTTCCAAAGCTCATCTCTTCTCAAATCTGGGAGGAAGTGTTTTCCATTTCCTTCAGAGAAGTTGTTCTCTTACTCACTACCTCACCATTCCCCATCACTCCTGACCCCTTGCCAGGAAGCACCCAAAACCTCTTTGGTTTATAGAAGCCACTGGTTATAAGCACTAAGTCTCTGGGAGGTCCAGTCTTCTCATGGAATTAGTGGAAAAATTGGGGCCGAAAAAAGGCAATGGACTTTTCAGTGTCACAAAGACAGTCACAGAGCTAGAAGCAGAACCCAGGTCTCCTGGTTGCCAATCCAGTACCTTTCTTGATTCCAGCCAACAAGACTTAGCAAGGCCTAGATCCTTCCTTCCATGACCCTCATTTCCATCTCCCTTAACTTTTTAACTCCTGATTGTTTGTTTATTTTTCATCATACCATACTTCTTCTTATCCATACACTTAAACTTCAAGCTGCTATTAAGTTTAGGGACAACACTATTCCACCTTTCAGGGAGCTCTTACATATCTGTCCCCATGCAACATGAAATGGGGACACCTGGGTTCTAGTCTCAGCTCTGCTAAACATTAAGTGTCTGACCTTAGGCCACTCACTGGCTCTCAGTCTTCTCTCCTTTTTCTGCAACTATAAAATAGGATATAAGTCTCTACAGAGCCCTTCGTTGTTGTGAACTTTTCTCTAACTAAATACAAACCACATTGACTTTCCATTTTCCAGAACCCTTCAACATAGCACTTGTTGTGATCAAAGATGTTGGCACATGATGAGATTCAACTGGGTATTTTATTTCATAACTGTCTCTGTTGCAAGGATAAACATCAACTAAGATGTAAACTACAATGTGCTACACACAGAGGAGATTGTTACCACTCAGTAGTTTTCCACTGTCCTGGGGCTCAAAGCATCTGGAGGTCTGTTTGGGACTCAGGGTAAGGGGCTGAGAGTTGTTGCCATTTCTGCTCTCATGCCCTTTATCCCTCCCCTCGGACCTCAGAAAGTGTGCCTGGGCTGCTGACATGGAAGAGCAGGTGGTGTAGGTTGGGCAGGCTATGCCACAAGCCATTTGCAAGCACCTCATTCCATGGCCCAATGCCCAGAGATCCTCCCACCCTGTGTCCTTCTCTCCAAATGTCCTCAGTATCTTCCTTTCCTCCTGCCTCTCCACTCCACCCTGCCTGCTGGGTCAGGGCCTAATGGGGAACAGTGACTCACTGGACTCTCAGAGGGCAAAGACCCAGACTCTGAGCAACAATCAAACTGTCCAATTCTCAACCTTCATCCTGCCACTGCCCAATTCATAGGCTCTTCTTCACATAGCTAAATCCCATTTTGAGTTACAACTCTCCTAGCAAACCTTCCTTGATTCCTATTGATTCCTCACACTCATCTCTCCTTTCCCACATCACTGCACAAAAATTGCATTCAATTATATATATGCACATATTTTTACTACTTAGCAATAATCTGCAGTTGTTTGGTATGTTATGTCTTTGCAAAAAAATTATAAACTTCTTGAGGGATTTTTCCTTCTCTGGCTCATCCAAGGTCTAGCCTTGCACACAATAAACACTTATTGACTTGAATCGAACCAACATTAATTGAATTGGGTAGAGGGTATGGGGAAGGCTTGTGAGCAGGGAGAAAACTAACATGTATCGGACATGTTATTATTATCCCTATTTTATGCATGAGAAAACTTAGACTTTAAGAAGTTAAAAACTTTGTCAAAGCCAGCCATGTGGTAACTAATTGAATCTAGCACCGTTTGATTCCAAAGCCCATATTCAAAGTTATGTAACAGCTTTAATGCCTATTAGCAAAGTGTTGATTAAATAAAATATGATATACCCATATAATAGAATACTGTGCAATTACAAAAAAAGAGTGAAGACTTTATGGATTTAATGTGTAATAATATCCAAGACATATTTTGAAGTATAAGAGGTGAGGTAGAGGATAATATGAAGTATGGGTTACCATTTGTATTTTAAAAATAGAGTGTACACACACACACACACACACACACACACACACAATTGCTTGTACGTATACAGAATATCTCTGGAAGGACACACCAAACAACACCGGTGGGCTCTAGGCTGGGGAACAGGGTAACTGGGAGACAGAAGTTAGAGAGAGACTTTATAGTATTGCACCTCTTGAATTGTGTTTCATATTAAATAAAAAAAATCACATTTATTAAAACACAATACAATCTCTTTCCACAAAGTAATGCTTGGGGATTGACTTTGGAAAAGTTCTGGGAGAGAAGGGGGCAGTATGCCAGTGGGTTGGATTGGGGACCTCCCAGGGTGCCAAAAGCCCCATCCTTTGCACCCATTTCCCAATCCCTCTTACAAACCAATCTCCACTATAATCATCTGACTGTAATGTTGATTGAGGTCACATCTTTCCAGATCTCAGTTCTCTACCTATAAAATTGGAACCAGATGGGGTAGAATAAGATGGTCTCCAAAATGCCTTCCAGCCCAGACATTTCAATAACCAAAAATCAAAAGGGTGAATCCTACTATGTATAAAATCTTAGTCTCAAAGAAGGGCTTTGAGATTTTGTTTTGTTGTTTGCAACAAAGAAGAGAAACATTCCCTTTGGATTTGCCTACTAGATGGTCTTTTTTTTTTTTTTAAAGATTTTATTTATTAATTTGACATAGAGAGACAGCCAGCGAGAGAGGGAACACAAGCAGGGGAAGTGGGAGAGGAAGAAGCAGGCTCCCAGCGGAGGAGCCTGATGTGGGGCTCGATCCCAGAACGCTGGGATCACGCCCTGAGCCGAAGGCAGACGCTTAACGACTGCGCCACCCAGGCGCCCCTTTTTTTTTTTTTTTTTTTTAAAGATTTTATTTATTAATTTGACATAGAGAGACAGCCAGCGAGAGAGGGAACACAAGCAGGGGAAGTGGGAGAGGAAGATGCCTACTAGATGGTCTTAATGGAGGCTCCCTAAGTGGTCACTGAAATGCTTGTTCGAAAATGCTGTTGCAGTCTTCCTCCAAGCCTCTGGCCTTCTGTGGCCTCTGTTCTCCAGGGCTATCCTGTTTAGAACACAAGGAAATTGGCCCACTCCAAAACGGAATACAAAAGAGCAAGGGCCCTTCTATGCTTAATGTCCCCTGGCCCAGACCTTCTGACCCTAAATATCCCTTTCCTTCTTCCTCACTACCTGCAAGAGAACAGAGGCTCTGTGAGAGACCCTCGGGAGGAAGTGACGCCCTAACTTCACCCACCACTCACATCCCCCCCAATCCCTAGAAATTCCTACTAAAAACCTCAGTCCTTGACTTTTAGGGAGGTTTGTGAGCTCCTGCCAAGAGCTGTAAATATTTTAACATGCCTTGTTTCCTTGAATGTATATGACCCGCTACTGGCCCCTCCTTTCTCTGGGCTCTTAGAGAACTGAGGAACAAAGAAAATACAGCCAGTCCTTAGCTACAGGACACCCAGGTCAAATTGCAGAATAATACAGAGGGGATATGAGGAAGAGATTGAGTGGGAAGGTAGAATGTGGGGAGGAGGGTTGATTCCCCTTCCAGATATATTTAGAGAAAGGTATAGCAACTCAAATTCTAGGGGCTGGCAAATGTTACTGGAAATGAATAAGAATAACACCAACCCCCTCACAGTTTACAAAGATCTTTTGTATACATAATCTTATTGGATCCTTCATAGTCCTATAAAATATTGTTAATTCCATCGCGCAGATGAGAACACTGAAGACTTGGACGTTTATATAACTTGTTCGAGGCTGAACAATTAAGAAGAGACCATTTCTATGTCTTTTTTGTACCCAGGGATCATGACTCTGGGTAGAGTGAGATGAGTAGTTAGAGGCGTATGTCATACATCACGAGACTGTCAGACTTCTGTCTACTAAACCCTTTCTTGGCCATCTTTTTATCCCTTAGTCATAAGGATGCCCTGAGGCTACAGGAATGGAAAACTTGGCAGCAGTCCCCTTGGTAGCTGCCTCTTCCCATCCTTACTATGTATTAGGTGATATATAAAAGCAGGAATTCTGGACTCAGATTCTGTGTTCAAATCCTGGCTCTGTCATTATTTCCTATATGAGCTTAAGCAAGTTACTTAACTTCTGTGCCTCTGACTTTTCATCCACAAAATGGAGAAAATAATGGTACCTATATCATAGTGTTGTTGAGAATTAAAATGAGTTGTTAGGTGTAAAGAATTTAATATGATGCTGCACAGACTTAATTGTGAAATGCTAAATAAATGTTAGTAATAATAATAATTAATAATAAGTAACAAGGAGGGCTTATAGGGAGTCATCTCCATACTTTCACACAGTCTCCTTGGGATTAGTGACAACCCCACATGAAAAGAAAGGGGTGCAACTGACCAGGACATTTGTTGAATACAATTGGGTACGACCTGCTACAATATTATTTCCTCGGCTAGGCTCCCAGGGTTATGAAAAGAGAGGGTGTGGAAATGACAAAAATAAGTTCATAGCAGTTATCTTACTGCAAAAATCCAGAGGTGATGACTTCCACACTCTTGAATGCTACATAGAAAGTTACCTTTCCCCCAGAAAGTGAAGAGTAAGAGAGGGAAGAAAGGGGAAAAAGGAAAAGATGCCTCTGTGGGATATGTAGAAATGGGCCAAGATCCAGGCTGGAGTTGGGCCTGTACAACATCTTAAACTCCAGTTGTTCCTTTAATTGAGCAAGAGAAAGAAAAAGAAGAGAGATAACAATACTGTGAGGAAAGGGGATGGCATATCTAGCAAAGGTGATACAAATGCGCTATGACAATGGGAGGAGCCACGAAAATATGGTTAGGACAGGGGCTTCTTCTGTTTCATCTTCTTCTCCTTTCAACCCCAGAAGCTGGAGTAAAGTAGAAGATAGAGTTAGGCAAGACTACCAGGGTGAAGAGGCATATACTTCCTCAAGCCACCAAACAGGCTACATTCAACACCCACAAATAGGTGCCAAGTGATTTCACATTAGTAACTACAGCACCCACCTTCAAGGTAGGTAATTAAATGTCCTTAGGCTTAGTGCTCGGTCATTCCTAAGATGGGACTGGGCTGGAGTGTCCTAAACCTTCTTCCCAGTAACCTTTGAGTACCGACAGGAATGCAGGATAAGGAGAGGGATGGAAGGAGAAAGAAACTTACAACGTTTCCACATTCCAGTGTTGGGGAGTTACAAAGGGTCCAGGCCAAGATGTACAGACCAGGCTGGCTATATCCTCTACATCACCCTCACCTAACAAGTTTTTCATTCTGGGCCCTTTGTGCTAGTCTGCCATAACCCATAGAGAAGCCTCTATCATGTCAAACCTGATTCCATAAACAGATGGGGAAAGACTGCTTTCATAATCCATGGCTTCAGGTGAGGTGTCTGATGTGTGTGTGTGTGTGTGTGTGTGTGTGTGTGTGTGTGTGTGTGTGTGTGTGTGTGTCTGTGTGTGTGTGTGTCTGTGTGTGTGTGTTATGAATAAAGCCTTTTCTCTAAGGTTTGCTCATTGAATCCCAAGCGAGAAAGTTCCTTTAAAGGCGAGAAAGTTCACTCCATCTTTTATACAATCTGAAAAGGATAAATGATTAATCCTTTTCAAAAGGCAACAAAACGAAAAGATGCTGGTGTTAAAAGCAGTACACCGTCTTGGGAAACTGGTCTCTTCAAAAGGTCAGGATGGCATCCTTTACATATTTCTGCAAATGCTGATAGTTCAGCTGCTTGTTTACTCTTCGTGGCACTGGAGGAGATGTTTCCAATGACAAGCAAGTATAAATTTAGGGGAAAATGAGGGAGAGTTCTATGCCGGCTACTTCAGTAGCCACACTCTCAGCTAAGACCTGAGAGAAGCTAAAGTTGACCAGGGACTGTGGATACCCCACAGGGGCTCCTCTAGGATTAAAACAGCAGTTCTTCCACACCCAACCACAGTGGAACCCAGGCAGCAGCTCTAACCCAGCTATAAAGATGCCCTGTCTGAAGCCCCCTGAAGAAAACCACTATGTCCCATTTAGGATTCCTGGTTTACTCTTCTATCCTGAAGTAAGAGAAAACCAATGTCATAGTAACCATGTATTTCTGAGAAATAAGAATGAGCTGTGGGAAATTAAATTTCAGGAGAAGGGTCCAAACTGAGGCTTAAGGAAATGCTTATAGTTTAATGCTTTTTAGGAACAGGTTTGAATGCTGGGAAACAGTAGCATACAGACCCATTCTGCTAGCCTGCAGCCAGCCAAGTTGAGAGAATTTTCTTGGGGGCCCAGTTCCATACCGAGCAGGGCACTGTGGGACAAGCAGTTGTATGTCCAGAGTTGCCCTTACACACTGGGCAAAAAGGAGTGGATCTTTTCAACCATAATAGTATATATAAGCAGCTCTATAATCTCTAAATACATATGACATGGGAAAATAATATCTATATGGTTTTTTTCATTGTTTCCCCAGTCTCTTCCCAACCTGTCTACATCTTCATTCAGGGAGATTAACAAATTTCCATTTTGTCTGCATGAGTAAAAATGTATGCCAAGTGAATAGTAGAGACTAAAAATTTCACATAATTCTAGAAGGATAGAATGGCAGAGCTATGAAGTTCATCTAGTCAAACCCTCTCATTTTTCATATAGATAAACTGAAGTACAGAGAGGTAAAGTACCTGCTCAAAGTCACAGAGCAAGTCAGGGGCACAAGTTGTCTAACTCCTAGTCACTGTCTAGCTGATATCACTGAGATCACCAGCCCTTTGGGGTCCAGATTTATATTTAGAATGAGCATTTGAGGTCACTGGACAGTAAGCCAGGGATCCAGCCTCAACCAACTACCCCAGCTAAAACAAGCATCCCCCTGGTTGGCTTCCAAATACCCCAACCTCTCCTCCTCATCCCTTCCGATATGAGTCAAGGTCCTAGTTTGGGACTAGTTGGTTGGGAAGGAGGCAGAAGAGTTACTTGAAAGATGCCTGACCAATGGCCCTGTGGCCCAAAGCTCCATTGAAGGCTCTAAACCAACCTGATCAAGTTTATCTGGACAGTTGGCAAAAGCCTTCAGCCAAAGGTAAGACCCTGGCAGATTTGCTCAAAAAATACCTCGTTCCTAAACTCAGCAATTTAGTGGTCAGCCCAGTGAGACACTGAACCAAGCAACGAAAGGCCCTAAGATGGGGAAGAGAAATATAGCTTAACCTGCCTTTGACCCAACCCATCCTTGGGACTTTCTGTCTAAATACATAGTGTACCATTTTCCCCATGCCTAGAAAATTCTGTTTCCATTTGAGTGATCCATGAGTCTGAACTATCTTGTGCCCAGTAGTAAACTTTCCTGACCACTGTCCCTTTCCCTGAGTAGTGAGAGCCCTAGTCCCTATCCTCCCACCTAGGAGCCTACAAGGACCATGCTTACAAACTATCCAATAAAAGACACCTCCCATCATATATTATGTCTCAGTGTTAGACTGGCAGTCAAAGTGGAAAGTGCAGAGTAATGGGTTTATTTTGGAGCACACTTAAAAAGACCTAAGCTTGGAGCCAATGTTAACAACTCCAGCTTGGTCTACCTTGTCTCCTGGATCCCCAACCCTAAGCCTTCCCCAGCTCCAACCCACTTAGGGTTCCAGTAATGACCTGGGGCCCACAACCAATGCTACCTTGTTCCTCTTTACCCTCTTTCCTCCAAAATTCAACTTTCCCCGGGGCCTATGCCTGGGAGGAATGGCAGGCAAAAGTTTCCTGAGATGGAGGCAACTGACCAAGGTCTGGTTTGGGGGGAAAGGAAAAGATCAGGAGAAAAATGAGCCTATACTTTTTGCAGAGCTTGTAGGAAAGCTCAACCAGGAAGCCATGCCATACTTTCCACCAGGTTGCCTGGCTGCCCTGTCCTGTCTGCTGCTTGGTCTGGGCAGGGGGACTCCCAAATTTCCTACAAGCTCTGCCAAAAGTATAGGCTCGTTGCTCTCCTGGTCTTTTCCTTTTCTCCCTAAACCAGACCTTGGTCACTTGCTTCCATCTCAGGAACCTTTTGTCTGCCATTCCTCCCAGGCATAGGACCCAAGGAAAACTGGCTTCCCTTCAAAAACAGGTAACGAGAAGGCACAAGATATACTGTTAGTGCCACTGCAGAACTGTAGGCATCACAGAATCTACAAAAACTGTACATTCCATGCTTAGAATGGCCTGAATTCCACTTCCCTTTTACTCTCTGTGGCTGTTTCCCATGCCCAGAGACCCCTCTGATGCAGCGTTAGCCCCCAAACACCAAAACTACCTTTCTCTGGGGCTCCCTCATAACAGTTCCAATTATCTGCAGAACCTTAGACTCATAAAGACAATCAGTGGCAGCTTTAGAACTGTAAAGATACTAGGCCTAGCCAAAGAGAATTTGGGTTGTGGATACCTCCAAACATTAAACTCATAGATTTTTTAGAGATGAAAGGCATGTCAGACATTAATAGAACCTTAATAGCACCAACCTCCTTGACTAGGGGGGTATATGTTCCATGTTCCCCAGAATGGCTATTAGGCAAATACTGGCTGATAAACATTTTAGCAAGCTTCTGCCAGATTTCTTCTAACCCTTTGAGACACCAGAGCTGTGGCACAGGTCCTGGGAAATTTTGAGTAAACTGCAGAAAGCATGTGGAGACAGAGCCACATTTGGAATCTCAGGATCTGAATGGTTGCTTGGGAAAGCTGAGGGGCCCAAGAAAGGTATTGCTAAGGATGAGATTTTCTAGGAGCTCAAGAATGTGGTGGGGTATTCTCGACCTTTTCAAAATAAAAACTGAGGTGTTCCTAAGAGCATCCAGTGTCAAAAATAACTTTCATGAATTCAAGATGCACCACAGAGAGGACCCAAGCCAAAGTATTCTGAGACCCTGGGAACATAACAAATTCTTTTCTGTCCCCTCCTGACTTAAACTCACCATAATTTAAACCGGTAAACCCAGCCCTTCAATGGACCTAGTCTGTGTCAGAGTACACACCAGCCACGCCTCTGCATAGCCCACTGCCCCCCCTTTCCCAGCTGTACTGTGAGGTCTTGACCGGAAAGTCCCAGCCAGCCCTCCCCCTGAGTCCTCTATGATCACCTACTTTGAAGTTTGTTCCCCAGCAGTAAACCTCTTCCTGGTAAAGTAGTGGTTTTTCCAAGTTTTATTACATATTCCGAAGGGCCCAGCTCTAGGCCTGCTCACACCACATGAATGCCAGGGCCTAGCTTCAGCCCATCCCCCACTACCTCCCATGAAGTTTCGCCCAGACTTTGCCACTGACTCTGAAGGCCAACAGCCTGCCTTCAACCACAGGGCAATGCTCAGCAGGTGCCCTCCTAGGTAACGTAGGCAACAGCCAGAGGCCCTACCCTGGCTGCCTTCCCAAGAGCCCCTGAACTGCATCAACGCAAGGAAAAGGTAGTCCCAGGGGTAAGTATGGCAGTAACCTTACTCCCAGAAGTTGTTCCACACACTCCAGAGACCCCCTACACTTGGGCATCAGTGTGGCCTGGGCAGTCTACACCCTGGACAGCCGCGGAGGCACACTCTAATTTTCAAGTGGGAACCACACATTGCGGTGCCAATGGGTCACAGAGGTACCAAGTGGTACCCCAAATCCTCTTCTTTAAAGGTAATCCAGTAAAACTGCAAACTTTAAAAAGGGGGAGGGGGTCCTTGGTTCGGAGCAGCGGTAGGAGTGGCTGTTCAAGGGCCCAGGGAATCCACAGGTGGATGCCCTAGAATTCAAGGTTTCTATGTTCAATAAATAATCCCAAGGCCCCCACAGAGGGCAGCAGAAGTATGTGTTGGGATGAGGGAACCCCTCAGCCTTCAGCCCCAGGGCAACACTATGAAAAGCCACCTATTCCAAGCTGCGAACTTTCAGCCAGTGGCAGTGGAGCTGTCCTGCGGAGCCACAGAAGGAGCGAGCCTTCAGGGAGAAGGCATCCCAAGTCCCTCGCTCCCTCCCTAGACTCCTCATCAGAACTGTTGAGGGGCATCGCCCTTGCCTTTCTGAGAAAACAGGATAGCTCCTCTGACTTCAGAGCCTATGGGCAGATTCAATGCGAAGAGAATGCAAGGTTGCAGTCTTGTGGCCACAAGCCTAAGAGAGCGAAGGCTATACCCTCCAGCCCTGCTTCTCTTAGGGAAGAAGACCAAGTCAGCCCCACGAGGTCAGCATTCTGGCTGAGGCCCAAGGAGGCATCCTGCAGATAGTGGAGAGGCTCGAGCCTGGGGGAGAGCAAGGCTCAGGTTGGGGGCGGCATGGAGTAAGTCTCAGGGCCCAGCCTTCCAGCTGCCTTACACTTCTCTGGCAGGAGACCCCGGAGACCGCCTTCCTGCTTGCTTTGGGGTTCAGCTCAGAGGGCACAGAGATCTGCTCGCTCCCTCAGAGTGGTAGAGGACGGCCTGGCCTGGCTGGGCCATAACCACCGCGAGCAAAGAGACACGCGCACACCCCACTCGCACTCCCTTCCTCCCCCTTTCTCTCTCCAGCAGACACACACGCCTGCCTTGTGTTTGTTCGCTCAGTCACCAGGATTCCAAAAGTGTTTTTGACAGAAAACACCTCCTCTCCCTGTACGGGAACAGGGGCTGCTGCGGAGATCCGCAGTACGGTATTTCTCTCAAAGCCCTCCCAGCCTCCCAACTCTCTCCTCTCTCCATGACTTCGCACCGCCTTCAAAAAAAATCTGCAAATATTCCCCCTCACTACACATGGTCAGCATACTTTAAAAAAGGGGGGGGGTGCGTCTGGATTTGTTCCAGGGCAAAAAAGTTCATTCCTTGCCTGTGATCAATGACTATCCCAGGTCCCACCCAAGGGACGTCTTGCGCCTAGTCTCCATAGGTAAGGGTGCCCAGAGCCCCGAAAGCCGCGCCTTAGCAGCGCCCTGGGCAAGGGATAAGGGGGAGGAGTCGAAGCAGAAAGCTGAAGGGGCGCCTCCGACCGAGAGATCAGGAGTCGGCGGCAGTGGGAGCGGAGGACACCCTTGCCCAGAATGCCAGGAGGGGCGCGTGGGGCCACTCACCTGCTTGGAACTCCACTTGGCGATTTTTCTCTCTTTCCTCCTGCAGCAGCATGGAGTAGAGGATCCCAAAAGAGTTCTGGATGCCAAAGATGGAGCCGTTGCACCAGGTGGCAGCGAAGACCACCATCCAGCCGAAGCCACCTTCGGGGGGCTGAAAGCCGCGCGCCGTGCCGCGGGTCTCTACAGTGGGCGTGGACTTGGAATCATGCACTGGGTCGGGCTCAAATTCCAACTCCGGCAGGGGTGCAGGGTCTGGTAGGGGCTGGGGCTCCGGCTGTGGCTCCGGCTGCGGCTCGGGTGGGGGCACTGGCACCGGCTCAGGCTCGGGCTCTGGTTCGGGGTTACCCACCCACTCCTGCTGTTCCTGGTCTGCCTCCCGCCAGGGCCCCTTGGCTTCCTTGCTCGCCAGGCTTTGCAGCGCCATCTCGGCGGGGGGACTGTGGCTGCTCCGGCGGGAGGAGCCGCTGTGTGGCTGGTACTTGTTTCTGCCGCTGCTGCTGCTGCTGAAGCTGCTGCTGCTGCGCTGCTGCTGCTACTCCGAGCGCTGCTGCTGCCGCTGCCTCCTCCTCCCGGCTCCGCGCCCCAGCTGGCCCGCCTGTCCCGCGACAGACGGTCCCTCGAGTCCTCTTCTCCTCCTCCCACGTCCAACCCCCCTTCTGCTCTCCCCATGTCATCTCTCTCCTCCCCCTCCTCCTCTCCCCCCCCACCTCTTCCTCCCTCAACAGGCAGCCGCTACAGCCTTGCTCTTCTCCCTAGCCCTTCCTGCTCCCCATACTCGCCTACCTACTCTAGCCACTGCTCTCTATCTCAACTTCCTTTCCAAACTACTGAATTCTGTCCTCCTTGTCCAGATACCCAGTAGAGGGAGAGTTTAAATGGTTTTTCCACGAACGGTCCTGTTCCCCCTGCCTTCTCTCCCCCCGCCCAGGCTCCAAACAGGCACTGATCAACCCAGAATTTCCAAGGAAGACCCCACTGTCCTTTTCTCCCACTCCCTTCCTCCTCACAAGCAGGCTGGAACTGAGGTGGTCCCGAGGACCCCAGGACAGGAGCTGGACTGTGAGAGACTCCACCCTGCCCTCGGGAATCTCTTTGTCCCCCACTTGCGCTTGGGGAGAACGACCTGGAGGGGAAAGCCCAGACTTCGGACAGAGGGTGGGCACAATCTTCTAGAGCCAGGGGCTCAGTCTCCCAGGGTCCTGCGAACCCCCCCCCCCCCCGCAGGCTCTCCCCCTTCGCCCCCGCCCTTCCCGGCAAATCCCTGGCGGGGCGCGAAGGGGAGGAGACAGCCCGGCAGCGAGGCCCGCCCCTCAGGGCAGTCAATCAGGGTTTTGTTTGCGCCAACCTGGAGCCCAGAGGAGCGGTAGAGGGCCGGGTCTGGGCCGGGGGCTGGGCCAGGAAGGGAGGGAGGTGCAGTGACACCGGAGGGGGCCGGGCCCAGGAGGGGCGGGAGCCCAAGCTCAGCTTAGGCTCCTCCCGGCTCTCTGTCCCGCAGTGGGGAACTAGAAGCCGAGGCCAGGTCAACCCGCCAGTTAGGCAAGGGCCGATCTTCCGGCCCTCCGGACTCGGCAGAGCCGCTGTAGAGGATGTCTTTCCAGCACCCACGATCCCCTTCCGCCCACCTCAGGCTTAGAGACGTGAGAGTCTCGCTGAATGTCCCAGACTAAGGCCCCAGCCCCGCGAGGATAAGGGAGATTTTGCTCCCCAGAGAGCTCACGGGTCCCGGGAGGCAGGATGGGTGATCTGCCCTGTGGGCGGCCCGACTCCCTGCAGTAGTGCGCTGCTGTGACCAACCTCAGCCCCGCAGACCCGCCCGACGATCCCGGGAAGTTCTGCCTCCCCTGAGGGCCCACGCGTCTAATGCACTAATCATGAGGTCGCGGTGTGGTTACTAAGCTACTCCGCTCTCCACCAGCAGGCGGGAGAGCGCCAAGCTGCTTCTACCCGGCATCTTATTAACCTTCTTGCTGGGTGAAAAAGACTATGGCTGGTGAAAATGCAGCTCAGGGCTCTGCCAGATGCCCACGAACGCAGAGTTATTAAGCACGTAAGAGCGGGCTGAACTGGGCGGAAGAATAGATGGGTTTGGGGGAGCTTGCTTGCCATAAAGGAATCTGTCCAAATTCACAAATCACGGGGGCTATACCAGTCAGCAGAGCAGGCATTGCTTGAGCGAGTAAGAGCGCCTTTACTGCCACCTTTTTAGTCAAGGGTCTCACCTACTTTTTCCAAGCACAAAACCTGAGGTCAAAGCATTCTTTAGCCTGAGGTCATGGGGCAAGTCAAGTACAAGCTGGAATTCAAGGCAGGTCTCCATACACCAATGCCTCAGGGTTCTTAAGGTTCACCACAGGAGTCTAGGGCTTGGCCCTTCGGGAGAGGGACAAAGGAGGGAAGGCAGGATTCGGCTAAGCAATCATAGTAGGCTTCTGGAAGAGGTAGTGGCCTAGATGGGCCTTGAATGTTGAGAAGGATTTTAACAGTCTGGGGGTAGGGTGGGGTATCTCTGCCTAAAAGAAACAAAGCACAGAGGCAGAGAAGGCCCCTACTCATGGAAAGAGGTAAGTGAAAGTTAATCAGGCCAAAGAGTTAATATGTATGTTACCTCTTCCAGGAAACATTTACATTTTAATAAAAATCCATAATGCTGTAGCCATGAGTGACGAATCAGGCACATAATGAGCACTAGGGCTTAAGATTTGCGTTTAGTCAGAGGTCTCACCATAGACATGTCCAGCTATTGCCCCAGGGTACACTAGCCTTGGTTTCCATTGGCAGCGAACCTGAATAAAACCCTGAAAAAAGGTTATTTCCAATCCCACAACTAGGAATAGACCTGGAGTCTTACAGCTCATCTCATACCCTACTGTCTAAATTCTGTTTCCTCATTGTTTAAATGGGTTTTTAGATCACTGGAGTGGGGGGTGAGGGTGGGTAATAACACTCATTGAGAATCTTCTATGAACCTAGCGCTATGTTAGCCCTTTACATACATGCTCTCATATAATCATAACAACCCTATAAGATCAGGATGGATTTGTGCCTCTATTATAATAAATTGAGGAAACAGACTCTAAGAGGTTAAGTCAGTTGTGTAAGTCTACGAAGCCAGTAAGAGGTAACACAGGAAACTTTGCTTATTTGTGTGAGCTTCCAAGTATATGCCTCTCCCAGAAGACAGGATCCTGTAACCACCATCCCACTATTCTAGGAACACAGGCAATACCTACAATTTCAACCTTCTTTAATGGCTACTTTAATGGCTACTACAACCTTCTTTAATGGTACTGATATGAGAAGACCTGGGTTCTAATCTTGATTCTACCATTGCAGACCTGTGTGGTTCTAAGCACATTGTTTTCCCTTTTTGAGGTTCAGTTTCTTTATTGCAGAATGGAGCTAATACCTACTTCATAGTTATTAAATTGTGTGCTGAGAAATATAGGCTTTATTTTGGATATACAAGGGAGCCACTGAAGATTTTTGAGTAGGAGACTAACATCAAATCTACGTTTTAGAAAGAATACTGTGGTGACCACGTAGAAAGATACTGTGGCTTGGAAAGATAAGAGGTAAGGAAACAAAGCAGGTTAAAAAAAATGTTGATAATATGAAAGAGGGCACTGACTGTGAGGATGAAGGAAAAAGGATGATTCTGTGAACCACTGTTATAATAAAGTTGACAGATTTGGGTGCTGAAGGAAAAAGAAGAAGCAAAGATGATGCTGACATTTCTTGCTTGAGTGAAGGAAACAGTGGTAACAGTGTTAACAGAGATCGAGAATTAGGAGCCAAATCAGGTCTGACATGCCAGTGACTTCTGTTCTCTTTCTAAATAATCCTGTCAATTACAGCTCTAAAATACAACCTTAATCGTGATATTTCTCAGCTCCAAAAACTTCCAATGATTCTCCATTTGGATCTTAAGTTTAAATTCCTCAGCCAGGCATAAAAGGTCTTTTATGGTTTGGGACCAGCCTTATTCACTCAGCAAATATTTACTAAGAGCCTCTGTCTGCCAGGCTCTGTACTAAATATCAAGGACACACAAAAAACCCTGGTGCCTATTTCTGAGGATCTTATATTCAACCTGTCTAGCACCATTCTCTGTCACTTTGTTCCCCTCTTTTCTTCCATTCATGCCAGGCTCCAAACACACTGGATTACCCACCATTCCATGACTTATGGGCACCTGATGATCTCTCAGCCCTCACCACCCATTCTTCTCATTGTTCTCCAGTTGAAATCCTATGCCTTTCCTGAATCTCCACAGTCAGTTTATCAAAGCAAACAGGAGGGTTGGTGCTGAATTGAGGAGGCATGTCTCTTGCCTTTCTTATGCCGTCCAGCCATTCATCTCACAAGTAGTTATTGAGCAACTATTGTGTGCCAGTCACTACGTCAGGTGCTGGAAACATACAGTGGTCCTTGTCCTGGTGGAGTTTACATTCTAGTGGGAAATATTAATATTTATAACTACTATTTATTGAGCTTGACTCCACTAGACTGGATAAAGACATTTTGAGATGAGGAAAAGGGGAAGTAAGGATGTAAAGGATGAGACAAAGTTGAGAATGAGGTGGTAGAGGTAGGGCTGGTGTCTCGAGATGAATGAATTTTTCCCACAAATTTCTAAATCAGACTTAGTCAACAAACATCATCAATAGTGAAAAAACTTTAGAAAACACCTACTATGTATAGATCCATTCAGCTTGGCTCATGCTCATGACAAGTAAGTGAGGTGTGGCCCCTGTAAGCCCTTTAAATTATTTTACTTGTCTGACTGTGAACCTTAGGAAACTCTAGTGGAGGTCTCTGGTTTATACCGCAAGTGAGTGAATGTGCTTTCTTTCTGCCCCTACCAGAAGTAAGCTCACAGTGGGATCATTCTGATTGCTTACGCCCTTGATTACTCATGCTAGTGAGTGAAGCAGAGCAGTGGTTCCCTGACTTGGTAGCACATCAGAATCACCTAGAGACTTTTCAACAGTACTGACTCCTGGTTCCCACTCCACACTTGTTGAATCAGAATGCCTGGGGGTGGGAGCCAGGAAGTCATGGTTTTAACAAGTCTCTCAGTAATATAGATGCACTGCTGGGTTTTGAAACCACTAGACTAAAACAATAACAACCCAAAATTTTGATCTCAAAGACTAGCATAATTTTTGTAAAATTTCTCCCAAAACTTTTGGGACAAACAGAAGGATGGCAATTTTTAATGTTGCCATGTGAGGACATGTGTCATTACTAGCATATCATTAATGAAATGATATTTTAACATTGAAATGATGAAAATTTAGAAAGGCCATAGTCTTTTACTAAGAAGTCTTTCTCAAGAAAGGTCAGTTGGCAACAATTTTTCTCATGTGTCGAGAGGCTAATTAAAATGTCAGACTATCATGGATCTGCAGATTAGTGCTTGGGATTCACTGGACCATATAACCTTTGAAAGCCCTGCGATCCCTGACGTTCTCTATTTTAGGCCAAAGGTACTTCCTTGCTTTGAGCCTCTTCTATTCTCAAGTAGAATTTTTCTGGCTAGCGTAGAATTCAGTAGTTCATTCTCATTATTCCCCTGCTCTGTGCCTAACTCATCCTAACTACTTGAGAATGGATGATGTACTGAGAGCTTTCTCAAGAAGGTGAGTACATAATTTTTCCTCCTTTACTCACTTTCCTTTATTCATCTCTATGAGGGTAACTTAACAGTTCTGATGACACAGTACCACCCTTGAATCCAAGAGCTAAGCAGGGTTGATTGTGAAAAGGAGACAGGGTGTTCTAGTAGTGGGAAAAGAAGTCCGAAAGCAGAGAAGACTTAGGTTTTATAGTTTATAATCAGGAAAGAGTACTGATGGGAACCCATATTACTGAGAAATGAATTTGAATATTGACATATTCTGATGGCCAAAGTGGAAGTGTGGAAAGGAAAAGATATGGATATAGTCTGATTTCAGCTTAAGCCAACAGGCTATTCATAATAATAGGTACATTAAAAACAAATCAATAGGCCATATGCATGGATCCTGCTTCCTGAATGCCAAGGAAGCAGTTCTGCTCAATAATTGGTCTATTATTAGAGCAAGCTTAGAAGGGAAAAGATAACAAAAGCAACAGAGCATTATAGAAAAGAACGAGATAGGAAACACTTAACTCTCTGAGGGCCAACAGAGAACAGGAAACCTTGAAGTGAGAGAAAGGGTGAAATGGATTGCTTCCTCGATTATATCCAGGGGGAAAATGGAATGGGGCTTAAAAGGCTTGAACTTTTATTAATTTATTCATTTTTTTATTCAAAAGATATTTATTGAGAGCTTACTATATGCTAAACATTTTACTAAACTCTGATTGAAAATGTCCTGTCCTGACAAGTGGATCAGGTATATGGTTGCAATGCAGTGTAAAGAATGGGCCTTCTTTGGGGATGCCTGGGTGGCTCAGTCAGTTAAGCATCTGCCTTCGGCTCAGGTCATGATCCCAGATTACTGGGATCGAGTCCCACATCGGGCTCCCTGCTTGGTGGAGAGTCTGCTTCTCCCTCTCCCTCTACTGCTCTCTCTGTCAAATAAATTTAAAAATCTAAAAAAAAAAAAAAGAAAAAGAATGGGCCTTGCCTGTGTTGCATCTCTGAACATAGGGCCAGAGTTCTTTATTTTTGTATCCTTAGTTAAATTTAACATGATGCCTGATACAAAGAAGGTGCAATCAATCAATCAATTTAGTTACTTCATCTAACAAAGCCCATACACAATAGGGATGAAGCTCATCTTCCCAGTTTGTTGTGAGAATTAGAAATAAAATATGGAAAGCACCTAGCATAGTACCTGGTATGTAGTAAGCATTCAATAAATGTTAGCATGTAGTACATGGTCAATTAATGTTAACAGGAAAATGTTTTGAAGATTCCCTTCACGGAGAAAAGAAGAAAACAATTGAGTATGCTCTTTGACATTGGTGTAGTTCCAAAATCTAGAAAAAACACAAAATGTCAGAGCTGGAAGGGACCTTCCACAAAGTCCAAACTCCTCATTTAACAGATGGGAAAAACTGAAGCCTAAAGAGGAAAAAAGGCTTTTTAAGGTGTCATCTAAATTATCTAAGCTTTTCCTTCTAGTTCCCCCAAACCTGGTAGAAGGCAATATAATGTACATATATACATATAAGGTAGGGGCATCATTTTACAATTGGCACAGAATAAGATTAAACCATTTGCCCAAGGACCTATGATTTACACTGTGGCTGTCTGGGTCCAGAGTCTAAGATTTTAACCACTACATTTTTCTATCATAGAACTTATAAAATTATATTGAAATTACCCATTTAATGTGTGTCCCCACTAGAACCTAAGCTCTCTGAGGGAAAAACACTGTCTGACTTCCACTGTGGATAGATATTAGCTCACTTAACAAATATTTACTGAGCAACTATTATACACTAGGACTTGCTAGGCCTAAAAAGCAGGCCATATCTTTAAGCCAGATTATCTAGTTGTGTGGTACTGTTGATGTTCATTTCCCTTTTGGTATATCCTTCCCTTTATTATTGTCTTATTGAACATTTTAGCTTAGTCACATCTGTTCTATGGAGCAAACAGTTCTGTGCCCATGCTTGAGCCAGGTTGTTAAAGGAGAATAATTAGTGAGAAACTTCAGGGGGAAAGTGCAATATTAGAGACATGATCAGAACTGGGCGTTCCCTACAACATGGAGAGGCTTCTTTCAGTAAAGGCTTTTCAGGAATTACATGTGGTAGGTGTTTTGTTTTGTTTTGTTCAATTTAAGAAGTGTTCTGGTCTTAGCGATATCTTTTGCCTGCCTCCTCCCATTTGGCCTCTTAAGAATTCACAGTCTAGCTGGAGAGATAAGTCACATATATCTAGTATGATAACTCCAGCAAGCACCAAGTCAGTGGTAGAAACACTAACTACTGAAGAGACCATAGGACAGCAAGGTAAGGGAGAATTGGGGAGTGGGGCAGGGTGGGCTTCAGTGTAGCAGAGGGAAGCTAAGAGTGGACATTGTGTGTCTGCATTCTCAGATATTGCCTGGTCCACCTCTTTGGGGGTGATTTCTCAAACTCCAAGATAGCCACTGACCTAGGGCCTTTAGGAACCAAAAGGACCTTGCACAGAAAGTTTCTACAGAGTAAGAGATAGAAAAATGAAACAGTGGCGGGCCTTAGGGCCAGAACCAGGTATAAGCAACTGAGTTGGAGAGTGACTGGTATGGTCTGGCCCAGGGTCCAAGTTTCAGGTCCAATTTGCTGACCCTGCAGATAAATAAAGCCAGTTAAAGGTCAGGAAAAAAATTATTCAAATGGAGCAGGGGCAAGGGTGCAAGGGGCAGGGGGCAAGGGAGTTGGGTGGAGGGTAAGAACAAAGAAGAAGCAGTTTATTTTTCTCCTTCAGTACATATTTACAGAGTTCCTTTTATGCCTGACTAAACTGCTTTTCTAGGGCCTTTTTTTTTTTTTGGATGAGGGAAGGGACAAGGAGGAGGAGTGTATTTTGTTAAAACTTTCTGAGACCTGGAGATGTTAATCTATTTGCCCAAAGAAATGTTATGAGTGGGACCACAACCCCTGTTTCTTAGCTCCTAAACACTACTATGTCATTCAACTCCTTAAAAATCTGAAATGATTCCTTACTGCCTAAAGAATAAAGCCCAAACTCCTGGGCTGCCACATTGGGCCCCTCATTATGCAGGTCCTGTTCAACTCTCCATTGGTTCCTGGGCCACTTCCCACAATGGGATTTAAACCCAAACAGCATAGAGCTCTTTCCCACCTCACTGACCCTAAATGCCCATGTCTCTTTTTTTGCAACTTTTTCCTCTCCAAATTGAAATAATTTTACCATTAACACCTACATACTCACCACTGGATTCTACTGTTAACATTTTTACTATATTTGCTTTAACACATATTTGCCATTTAACTCTCCATTGACCTATATCAATCCATCTTATTTTTAATGCATTTCGAAATAAATTGAAGACATGAGTACACATTTCCCCCAATACAGAAATATTTGTAAATACATGCAGAAGCATGTGTATTACTAGCTAGATTTCAATTTTTTTGCATTTTTTTCTTTTGAGGTAAAATTTACATACAGTGGAATACATAAATGTTAAGGCAACATTTGCTGTGTTTTGACAAATGCATATGCCTCTATAACCCAAACTTTTATCAAGATATGGCATCACCATCACCCCAGAAACTTCCCTCATGTTCCTTCTCAGTCAAACCCCCACTTCATTTTTAAGAGAACCACCATGGATTAGTTGTGTCTTTTTTAGAGATTCATATAAATGGAGTAATATAGTATGTAACCTTTTGAATATGGTGTCTTTCACAGCATAATGCTTTTGAGATTTAGTCATGCTGTGCTGGGAAGTATTCCATTGTATTTGTATTGTATTCACCAGCTTATGGGCAACTGGGTTGTCTCTAGTTTGGGACATTATGAATAAAGCTATTATGAACATTTGTATACAAGTCTTTTCATGGACATATTTTCATTTCTTTTGGGTAGATACCTAGAAGTGCAACTGTTAGGTGCTACAAACATTGGGGTGCAGGTGCTTCTTTGGATGACACATTTGTGTCTTTGGGGTAAATACCAAGTAGTGCAATTGCTGGGTCATAGGATAGTTCTATGTTTAACTTTTCTAGGAACCTCTACGCTGTTCTCCAGAGTGGCTGCACCAGTTTGAATTTCCACCAACAGTGTAAAAAGGTTCCCATTTCCCCACATTCTCACCAACACCTGTTGCTTCCTGTGTTGTTGATTTTAGCCATTCTGACAAGTATAAGGTAATATCTCATTGTAGTTTTGATTTGCATTTCCCTGATGGTAAGTGATGATGAACATCTTTTCATGTGTCTGTTGGCCATCTGGATGTCTTCTTTGGAGAAGTGTCTGCTCATGTCTTCTGCCCATTTTTTAATTGGATTATTCATTTTTAGGGTGTTGAGTATTATAAGTTCTTTATATATTTTGGATACCAATAAAATGTCAGTTTAATGGAAGGATGGATTTCTATCTCCAGTATCTAGAAGAGTGCCTAACACATAGTAGATGTTTAATAATTGGTTGTCAAGTGAATAATAAGGAACTCAACAAAGTGGCCTGAGCCCCCACCCTCTAGCCCATACTGCCCTGATGTTTAAAATGCTGTATTAGTGGCTGCTTCCTTCAAGTTATGTTCTTTCAAAATACCAGTCCCCAAAGAAAGGTGACTCATTCAACCTTTCACATGTACATTGTGACTGACTCATCACAAAGCAACTTCATGTCCAATATCCTCTTTGATCTATCCAGCAATTTTCTGAAGTGGGCACGTCGGGGATTATCATGTTCATTTTGCAAAGGGGAATTGAGACTCAGAAGAGTGAATTTTTTTTTATCCCAAGTTACTCAACTAGTGAATGAAAAAGCCAAAGATTTGAACCCCAGGTTTTCTTATATTCATCCAGAAATTTTCCCACTGCAAGTGAAGTTATCAGAAGGTGGGGGTACTTGCAGGTCCTGGGAATATGAATGGAGTGAGAAAGAACCAGAGAGAAAACTACAAACAGGGAGAAGGGTCCTGAAGGGAGACAGGGAAAGATAGTTAAAAATGAATCTGGTGTTGTCTGCCCCTCTCCCTACTCATTGCCTCAGGAGGCCCAGTTTTATCAAGAAGGCCAAGTCTGGTACTTACATCAGTGGAGATCCCTCAGTGCGAACACTTCCCTGAGAGGAATCCAATCCAGGGAATAGTTCTGAAGGAAACAGTATTTTAGATCTTCTTCCTATTAGAAGATTCAGTTTTAGGGGTTTGGAAATTTGGGGAGGCAGAGATGGTAGTTAAAGTAGTGCTCAGAGTCCTGAAGCCAATTAAAAACAAAATCCTTATGTTCAGATTTCTGGGGAGGAACCACATGTGCGAAGGAGGTGGGAGTGGGTCCCAGCTTCCTATCCAACTACGGAAATCCAAATGGAGCTACCAGAATCAGATGATAATAATCTGTTAGAACCCCATTTCCAACATTTCCTTTTTGAAGTGCCTCATGAACTAGTTTGGACAGGGGAGGAGTTTGGTAAGAGCCATAGATCAGAGCTCAATACTCTTGGGGTTGAGTTTCTGGCCACATTCAATTTGTTCATTCCCATTTGGAGGATGAGTTCTGTGTTTGCACATGAAGGAACAGGGGAAAGGAAGAGACATGGGTGACAAATGTCAGTGGTAAAAAAGAAAGAAAGCAAAGACTCCATGGCCATGGCCTTTGTCTGGCAATGGTTTGCCAACTTTAGTCTTTGAAGGGTATTTAACATCTATCAATCCCCATGGTTGAGAGGAGAGAAAATTGAGCCTCTGTATTAGGGCTGCTGAATTCGCACAAGACAAGGCTTGTGTCCCCTCTCCTTCCTTTCCCTACTCACATCAAGCCTTCCTCTGTGCTTTTGCAGCACCCTGTGCTCCCCATCCCAGCTCTCTAATTAGCTGTTTACTGAGCTGTTTCACCCATTGGAATGTGAGCTCCTTTTTATGTACTTAGGTACATGATAAGAGCTCTATAATTTCATGTTGTGCATAAGAACAAATGGAACCAGACTTTGGAAGATGGGGTCTTACAAGTACTTGGCCCAGCAAAACATGAGAAATCACTGTACCCCACATTTGCCTTGGCCCTCCTGAGCTACAGTTTCTATACCAATCCTGATTCAGTAATCTAATAGTTTTTTTTTCTTCTCCTTTCCTCCTTTTTTTTTTCTTTCTTTCCTTCCTTCTTATAGGAGAGTCTGGATGGTGGAGAGGCTTCCTAATGCCCTTGGAATCTCGTACAGTGAATGTAACAGAAGACTGGGAATCAATAGACTTGGGTTTAAGTCCCAGCTCTGTCACTGAGTGACCTTGGGTGAGTCCCTTACCCTTTCTGGGTCTTTTACTGTCTTTACCTGACAATAGAATGAACCAGGATGAGTACTTTCCCAATTGTGCTCTTTGGTGCCAGATAGTGTCATTTCCCAAAGTATAAGACAAGGAAATGAGACAATTTTAGGTGTTACCAGAAACAAATCTTAAACTTCAATAGCTGTGTATTTTACTATGAATAAGAAAAAAATATGCCTAGAGAATTAAAATCTGTATTACATAGAATGAGACCAAATTTATTTAAGAAAAAAAGTGAGTCAGTTTAAAGAAACAAATATTATCACACTGGCTGGTAGATATGGTAAAAATAATATAGGTGCTCTGGGTAGAATTGAAAGTTGGATAACACTACCCTAGAATTCTAAGGCATCTCTTCAGGCCAGGGTTGAACCCAAGCCCCTCAATGGCAACCATCATCACTACGCTTTAACCAAAAGAGTTGCTCCTTTAATTTGAATACATAAGAAACAAGAAAACAAAAGTAAAGCCTAAGCCCTGGCCCAGGTAATCCCCAAGGGGTCCTCCAGTGCTGACATTCAATGATTAAATCACAACAGTCAGATTTGAGTGTTTTCCTGGCCTGAGGGGTAATTTGAGGCTATGTCTAAGACAGGTGATTTGAAAAGCTGCCCGCTTCCCTGCAGTGTACTTCAGACTCCAGGGAGAAGTTATGGGAAAAAATGTGGAAGCTGTCATTCACAATTAGCCTTGGGCAGGAAGGGGTAGGAGGTGGTGGTAATAGTCTCTAAAGTCCCGCTGCCCCCTACTGGCCATAGACTTCAATGTGTATGCTCAGAGAGTTCCTTTTGACCTGGATTAGCATTCATTTAGAGCAGCCAGTTCCAGAACACAGTAGTTTTCAACAAACCTCAGAGAGGGGAGTGGGTTGGGATGGGGATGAGCCTGAGAAGTCTTCACAGCTCTGGCTTTTATACCTGATCAGGCTATAAACCTTCTGCAGCCCACGAACAGAATGATAGAAAAGGGCTTAATAAATTCTGGGCCTACCCCCAAATTTAGATGAGTTTGCTTGACTCCCAAGTTCCTCTCAAGAAGTGACTACTATACAGTACATCCCCAGTTTTTGATACTGTATGGTGACTAATATAACAAAATAAAAATTATTAAAAAAAAGAAGTGGCTACTAGTGGTTGACCAGACTCATCTTCCAATCCTTACATGTAGTCTCAGAATCAGCTTCTCAATAACAGAACCACTTGCTACTTCAGCAGCATCAAGAAGGATCTGGGAAGGATTCAACACTTCATTCCATAATTCTCATCAGTCCGCACACACCCATGATATTGACAACTGGTGTTTTCTCAAATTTATGCAATGTGCTTTGTAAACACAACTTGAAGAAAACTTCCCTAATCCCTTCCTACAACCAGTCCCTTCTGCCACCATTTTAAAAATGCCTATTTGGAAATTCTGGTGCCACTTCAGCCCTTGGGGTGCACATAGCTCTCATAACTGTTTATATTGGAAAGCATAGCATTGGGAAAATTAGGGTATATGAGTCACTGAAAATGATGAAGGAGGGAACTCCAAGTATACAACCCTCCCAAAAAGCAATGAATGAGCTAGAAAAAAAAAAAAACTAAATCAGCTTTGGAAAAACTCTGGAATCTAGTAAAAAACCTACAACAAAAGGGAACTTACAACACCAAGATTTGGTGAGGACAGAAGGTGTTGTTTTGTGGTAAGAGACTGCTGTGGTGTTTTAAATCATTCACTTACCATCCTCCACACCTCAAATCAGCAGCAGTTGTGAGGAGAGTAGCTGGCACAACTGGTGAAAGTTGCTAGTGCCAGAGGGAGCAATATGGGCCTTACTCTTAAAGAATTGTATTATGGGTCTCAACTTGACTAGAGGCTCCCTCAAGAACTGGCATAAAGGTTTCTCTTTGCTATTTTTGACTCAGAGATCACAGGGCTGGGTGTCTTCCAGGGAGGCCATTGCCACAAGCATTTAAAGACATAGGTATTGGCCACAGCAGCCTGGGGCAAGGGACAACACTTGATACAAGCAATAAATAGACTTAGAAACTTGGAAAGGAAGAGGCTGGACAGGAGATATATGTAGGAATAAGAAATTTAAAAAGCTTTTATGTATACAAGGGAATCAAAAAATCCATGTACATACCAGGACAAGACCACATGCTTGAAAAGGCATGAGGAGACCTAACCTTTCACTTCTGGCTGATCTTCATGCCTGACACATGTAGGAAGCAAAAGCTAAGGCAGAGTTATAAATGACCTAGCTAAGCATTGAAAAAGTGCCCCAACACAGAACCAGTAGGCAGAGATCAGAAGAGGTTTTTTTTTGCATTTCTTTCCTTCTTCTTCTTTTTTTTTTTTTTTTTTGCATTTCTTGGCTCCAAGCATTTAAAGTAACTGTCAAAACACCAGCTGACCATTAAGCCTACATAACACAGACTTCAATGGCCACACACAACAAAGAACACAGACTTCATAAAAATAGTTTAGAAAAGACACTAAATAAGCAAACAACAGCCCATAATAGGCAGTGGGGGGGAGCCCTGGGGAGGAGGGAGAATCTGGTTTCCAGAGTTGTTACAGAATATTCAAAATGTCCAGTTTTCAATAAAAAAATTATGAGGCATGCAAAGAATCAAGAAAATATGGCTCATTCACAAGAAGAAAAATAAAAATTACTTATAAAGAAGCCTAGGCATTTGACTTATTAGACAAAGACTTTAAACCTATGGTGTTATTATGCTCAATGAAATATAGAAAACCATTAACAAAAACTAAAGGAAGACAGGAGAATGATATTTAAGCAAATAGAGAATATCAATAAAAAGAGAGAGAAATTACAAAAAAGAAACCACATAGAAATTCTAGAACTGAAAAATGCAATCATTGAGATTGATAATTTACCAGAGAGGTTTAACAACATATTTAAGCAGACAGAAGAAAGAATCAGTGAACTTGATGATAGGTCAATTGAGATTATCTAGTCTGAGGAATAGAAAGACAAAAATGAATAAAAATGAATAAAGGCTAAGAAACCTGTGGTATTACATCAAGAGTACTAATAGGCACATAAGGGGATTCCCATAAGGAAATGAGAAAGATGGGGGGGCGGCAGAAAGAATATTTTAAAAAACAATGACCATAAACTTCCTAAATTTGAGGAAATACACGAATCTGTACATCCAACAAGCTCAGCCAACTCTAAGTAGGATAAACTTAAAGAGATCCACACTGAGATACATTATATTTAAAGTGTCTAAAGCTGAAAGGAAAAAAAAATCAGCAAGAGAGAAGTGACTGAACATGTACAAGGGATCCTCAATAAGATTAATAACCAATTTCTCACCAGAAACCCATGGAGGTTAGAAGGCAGTGAGATGATGTATTTAAAGTGCTGGGGGGAAAAATCAAGCAAGAATTCTGTATCCAGCAAAGCTAACCTTCAAAAATGAAGGAAAGAGGTGCCTTGGTGGCTCAGTTGGTTAAGTGTTCAACTGTTGATATTGCTCAGGTCATGCTCTCAGGGTCGTGAGATTGAGCCCCGTGCTAGTCTCCATGTTGGGTGTGGAGCCTGCCTAAGATTCTCTCTCTCCCTCTCCCTCTGCCCCTCCCCACCCCCGCTCTCACTCTATCTTGCTCTCTTTCAAAAAAAAACCCTAAAAACAAAAATGAAAGGAAAACTTCCACTTTCTAGTACAGCATGTAAGGAACTTGGAAATGATCACTCATCCTAACAACAAGTAAAAAACTGAACAAATTAAAAATCAACAACTCTGTAGATCTATCAGAGAATTGAGGATGCAGGGCAAACTGATGCCCCAATATTGGAGACACAAACAGGCAGATAAAGAATTACATTTACCAGAACAGAAACTCAAAGCAGAAACTTCCATGGAAACCAGTGCCAGCTTAGGAAAACCTAAACTGAAATTGATAAATTGCCAGAGGTTCAGTGTGGACAAGTTTGAGAGTTAAAAACTCCAAGGGGCCTAGTAATAGAGGTGCCCCAAAACTCTTGTGATTTTTACTTCCAGGAGCCCTACCAGGTTCTCACAATGAAGATTGGAGTAAAAGCTCCTTGTGCTTCTAGCAGGGAAATGGAAAAGGGAGCCATTTTGAAATATGCCCAGAGTATTCTGTTCTTTACAATGAAGGCTGTGCTCCAAACTATTTTGCCACAGTGTACCCTACTGGGATTTTATCAGAGCCTTCCAACCTGAAGGAAGGGAAATATCCAACTCCAGCACACTGATCGTCCTGAACCACATAAGGGGAAGAAAAAACTGAGAAACACTTGTGAAGGTCGCAACCCAGAAACACAGGCTTACTAAAAGACTGAGACCTAATCACAGGCCCACAGAATTTTTCCCCTCTCCCCATACTTTACTACTACATCAATAAAGACCAATTTATCCCAGTTCCTTTTACCCAGTACATCATGTCTGGTTTTCAAAAATATATATTTATTTATTTATTTATTTATTTATTTATTTATTTATTTATATATAGTATTCTAAAAGGCAAACAACACAGTTCCAACAGAAGTCAGACATAGCAATCATCAGAACCAGGTTCTAATATGGCAGTGATGTTGGAATTATCAGACAGGGAACATAAAATAACTATGATTATTATGCTAAGGGCTCTAATGGATACAGTAGACAACATGAAACAACAGATGGATAATGTAAGCAATGGAAAAATCTAAGAAAGAATCAAAAGAAATGCTAGAAATAAAACACACTAACAGAAATGAAGAATGCATTTGAGAAAACCTGAATGTTCATAAATGAATGAATAAAGGAATATATATGTATATATATATATATGTGTGTGTGTGTGTGTGTGTGTGTGTAATGGAATTATTACTCAGCTGTTTAAAATAAAGAAATTCTGCTATTTTGGACACTATACATGAACCTGGAAAGCTTTATGCTAAGTTAAAGAAGCCAGTCACAGAAATACAAATACTGCATGATCCCACTTATACGAAATATCTAAAATAGTCAAACTCATAGAAGCAGAGAATAGAATGGTGCTTGCTAGGGGCTGGAGGAGGGATAAATACGGAGTTGTTAAATGGGTATAAAGTTTCAGTTATGCAAGATGAATAAGTTCTAGAGATCTGCTGTACAATGTAGTGTCTATAGTTAACAATACTGTATTGTACATTTAAAAATTTAAGACAGTAGATCTCATGTTAACAAAACAAAGCAAAACAAAGGGATCCAAGAAAATGTTTGGAGGTGATGAATGCCTATTACCTTGATTATGGTGATGGTTTCATGGGTGGGTGAATATGTCCAAACTCATCAAGTTGAATATATGAAAATGTGCAGTTTTTTCTGTTCAATTATACTTCAATAAAGCTGTTAAAATGTATTTGTTGAGCTCAGCAGTATGTTGGACGTAGCTGAGGAAATATTCAGTGCTCTTGAGGATATGCCAATGGAAATTTCCAAACCTGAAAACAAAATGAAAAAAAAAACTAAAAAAAAAAAAAAAACCAGAACAGAACAGGATATCCAAGAACTGTGGGACAGTAACTACAAAATGTGTAACATTTTAGGCTTACTAAAAGACTGAGACCTAATTACAGGTCCATGGAATGTTTCCCCTCTCCCCATACCTTACTACTACATTAATGAAAGCCAATTTATCCCAGGTCCTTTTACCCAGTAAATCATGTCTGGTTAAAAAAAAAATAGAAGGCATTCTGAAAGGCAAAAACAAAACAAACAAACAAGCAAAACAAACAAACAAACACAGTTTTTTAAATATGGGAATACCAGAAGGAGAAGAGAGAAAGGAACAGAAGAAATCCCTGAAGCAATGATGACTGAGAATTTCATAAAATTCACATCAGACACTAAACCAAACATCCAGAAATCTCAGAGAGCAGAAAGCAAGATAAATGCCAAAAAAAGTATAATTAGGCATGTCGCATTCAAACTGCAGAAAATCAAAGATAGGAAAAAAATTTTTGAAAGAAGCCAGAGGGAAAAAAAGCACCTTACCTATAAAAGGGCAAGGATAAGGACTACATCAAACTTCTCTTCAGAAACTATGCAAACAAGAAGAAAGTGTCCTGAGATTATCAAAAGAAAAAAAATCCATCAGCTTAGAAATCTGTGTCCAGTGAAATTATCCCTCAAAAATAAAATAATAAAAAAGGACTTTCTCAGACAAAAATTGGGAGAACTTGTTGCCAGTAGACCATCCTTGGAAGAAATGTTAAAAGAAGTTCTCCAGAAAGAAGGAAAATGATATAAGACATATATAAGTCAGAAATTTGGATCTATGAAAACAAGGAGAAGTGGTGCCTGGCTGGTTCATTTGGTGGTGTATGCAACTCTTGGTCTTGGGGTTGTGAGTTCGAGTCCCACATTGAGTGTAGAGATTACTTAAAAAAATAAAATCTTAATAAAAGGAAGAGTGTTATAGAAGGCATAAGTGATGGTATAATAAAAAACATTTTTCTTATTCTTAATTGATCTAATATATAAAAATTTATTCAAAATAATAGCAACAATGTGTTCAATGATTATACTTTATACATAAGTGAAATGAAATGACAGTAATGACACAAAAGACAGAAGGAAAGAATTAGGAACACTTTGTTATAAGATTCTTGCACTACCCAAAAAGTGGTATAGTATTATTTGAATGTGAACTTGGATTCATTGTAAATGTATATTGTAAACTATAGAAAACCACCAAAAACTTCTTTTTAACACAAATAATTGACATGTTAGGAAAAGAGACAAAACTGAATCATATAAAATGCTCAATTAAAACCAGCAAAAGCAGAAAAAAGGTGGAAAGAATGAAAAATAAAAGTAAAAACAAAGAATAAGGACAATAAATAAAAACAGTAATGAATATAGCAGATGTTAACACTATATCAATAATCCCTTAAATCATCATGTCAAATGTCTAAATATACTAATTAAAAGAGAGACTGTCAGCATAAATAAAAAAATACTCAACTATATGTTGTCCTAAAAATTTATTTTAAATATAAAAGCACAGATAAATTTACAAATTAATTTTTCTAAATTAAAGAGAGGAAACAATAAATGACATGCTAACACTCAGCAAAAAAAAACTGGGGTAGCTACTTAATCTCAAACAGAACAGATCAAATAACATCATTAAGGATAAAAAGTGGTATTACATAATGATAAAGGAGTCAATTCTCCAAGGAGGCATAGGAATTCTTAATGTGTATGCACCTAACAACACAGCATCAAAATACACGAGGCAAAAACTGATAGAATCACAAAAATAGATGAATTCACTATTATAGTTAGAAACGTTAACAACCTTCTATTCAGTAATGGAAAGATTCAACAGGCAGAAAATCAGTAAAGGCATAGTTGAACTTAACAATACCATCAATCGGATCTAATTGACATCTATAGACTATTTCATCTAACAGTATCAGAATAAGCATTCTTCTCAAGCTCACATGGAATGTTCACCAAGGTGGATCACAGACTGGACCATAAACCTACCTTAATGAACTTCAAAAAACAGAAATCATATAATGTCTGTGCTCAAATCACAATGGAATTAATCTAAAAATCAATAACAGAAAGATAGCTGAAAAATACCATATTTAAAAACACACTTCTAAATAATATACAAATCAAAACCACAATGAGATACCACCTTACACCAGCTAGAATGGCCAAAATTAATAAGACAGGAAACAACAAGTGTTGTCGAGGTTATGGAGAAAGGGGAACCATCTTACACTGTTGGTGGGAATGCAAACTTGTACAGCCACTCTGGAAAACAGTATGGAGGTTACTCAAGAAGTTAAAAATAGAACTACCCTATGACCCAGCGACTGCACTACTAGGTATTTACGCCAAAGATACAGATGTAGTAAAAAGAAGGGGTGCCTGCACCCCAATGTTCATAGCAGCAATGTCCACAATAGCCAGTGTGAAAGGAACTGAGACACCCTTCAGCAGATGAATGGATAAAAAAGATGTGGTACATATATGCAATGGACTATTACTCATCCATCAGAAAGGATGACTACCCACCATTTGCATCAACATGGATGGAACTGGAGGGGATTATGCTAAGTGAAATAAGTCAAGCAGAGAAAGACAATTATCATATGTTTTCACTCATATGTGGGACATTAGGTATAGCGTGGAGAACCACAGAGGAAGGAAGGGAAAACTGAATGCAAAGATATCAGAGAGGAAGACAAACCACGAGAGACTCTAGACTCTGAGAAACAACCTAAGGGCTACAGAAAGGAGGGATGTTGGGGGGATGGGGTGACCAGGTGATGGGTATTAAGGAGGGCACATGTTGGGATGAGCACTGGGTGTTACGTGCAACTAATGAATCATCGACCACTACAACAAAAACTTACATAGTACTATATGCTGGCTAACTGAACATAATTTAAAAAAAGCTTTTGGGAAAAGGGTAAAAATAAAGGGAGGAGATAAAGAATAAAAATAAATAACATATGAGTCAAAGAAGAAATCTCAAGAGAAATTTTTAACTATTTTGAAGAAAATGAAAATACAACTTACCAATTTTTTAGGATACAGTGAAAGCAGTGTTTAGAAAGAAATTTATAACATTGAATGCATATCTAGAAAAAAGATCTAAAATCAATAATTTAAACTTTCACCTTACTAGAAAAGTAAGGAAAAAAATAAAGTTCAAAGTAAACAAGAAAGGAAATAATAAAAATTTGGGGCATAAATTAATGAAATTGGAAACAGGAAATCAATTGAGAAATCAACAAAACCAAAAGCTGGATCTTTGAAAAGATCCATAAAATTTATAAGCCTCTAGCCAGCCAACTAAGGAAAAAGAAAGAATACACAAATTACTAATGTCAGAAATGAAATACAGGAAATCACTAGATTCTACAGACATTAAAAGAATACTAAAGGAATATTATGACCAACTCTATGCCACAAGTTTAATAACTTAGATGAAATGGACCAGTTCCTTGAAAGATACTATCTAACAAGACTGAAACAAGAATAGACAATCTGAATATGTATATATCTATTAAAGAATTTAAATCAATAATTAATAACCATCCAAAACAGAAAGCACCAGCCCCAAATGGGTTTACTGGTGAATTCTACCAAACATCTAAGGAAGAAATTATACCAATTCCTACAATCTCTTCCAAAAAATAAAAGCAGAGTGAATAGTTCCTAACTTATTCTATGAGGCCAGCACTAACATAATACCAAAACCAGGCAAAAGCAATACAAGAAAAGAAAACTCCTAAATATATAAAGCAAACTCTTACAGAATTGAAGGGAGAAATACAATAGTAGTAGGAGGCTTTAATACCTCCACTTTCAACAAAGTATAAAAAAACCCAAAATGGTGATATAGGAGATCACAGACTCACCATCCCCCAACAAAGATCTATAAGTAGACAGTTATCCACAAACAAAAACAGTCTGGAAGAGCCTAGAATCCACTGAAGAAATTTTAGCAACACAGTGGAAACAAACAAACAAACAAACAAACAAAAAACTACCATAATTGTAATAAGAAGAGAAGGAAGACAACTTCATTTTGCCTGAATCATCCCACCTTCCAGGCCAGCATTGCTCAGTGCCAATAGGGTACTTCCCAGCTAAAGTTCCCCTTACCAGGGAAAAAGGTACTGGGTGAACAATTGGCTTGCCCAGCATTTTAAGGCACCACACAAAGATCCTGCTTTGGTTTCACCCCACCCAGAGCAGCAAAGCTCAGATGTATAGAGATGGCTAGGAACAAGGGAGAAAAGCAGGGATTATTAATAGCAGCCACACAGCAAGAGCTTGGTGGATCACAGAGACCAGCTCTGCAGACAAACAGCAGATTTCACCACTGGTGAAACCACCAGCCACTACTGATGCCATAGACTCCCTGCATATTTCACTGGCTTTTGCCCCACAAGTATTCACAGTTGCAAATATCAGCCACCTGAGTGTCTCCCTGCAACCTCCCCCCATCCTGAGCAAAGACCAATTGGCACCAGAAGCCAGCTCAGGCCTCTGGCTGCATGGATGTAAAATGCTAGCCTAAACACACACCGCCACCCCTACCACTGTGTTCATGTTCAGGGATAGCCACTCTAGCTGTGCATCTGCACAGCACACCCCCAACCTGATATATGTCATCAGCCTCCACTACAATGCGCTTGCCTGGGGGGGAGACTGAATAACCACAAGAAAACACACTGACAGCAAGGGTTTCCATAACTGCTTATGGGACCAGATTAGGTCCTGTCTTCTGTCACTGGCCTGCACCACCACACCTGTAGCTACCACCTCCAGCCGTACACATGGATGCCACCAGCCTAATGCCTGTCATCAGACTCCACTGCAGTACACATGCTCAAAGGGTGAGTGTGCCACCTCAGGAGAGCACACTGAGAGCTAGAGCCCCCACATCTACCAGTGAACCTGCAGTTGGCCCTGGCCCAGGTTGCCTTGCTGGCCGCCAACACTACATGAGCATCTGCAACCAGTCTTTGCCACTACACGGGTACCTACTACTGGCCCCTGCAGCTGAGTATGTGCACACCACCAGCTCTGACCCCACTGCTGCCTGCCCTTGTTCTTAGCCACTGGAACTGAGGGCACCATTGAGGAACCCAACAGCCCTTGCAGTCACTGGGGACCCCCCACAGTATTTGCCAAGGACCACACAGTTGTTGATGGTATGGACCCCAATGACCTGAGCTGAAGACACATCACAAACCCCTGGATCTGGTGCCTCAACATGTCCCTGAACTTGGTACCTCATACCACTAGACATGGAGTCCCAGCACACTCCAGAATGCCTCCCACCTGCACATGAAAGACTTCCATTACTGAAGTCAGTCCATAAAGTCTGGAAGTTATAACTCCTTCTTCAAATATGCAGACACTTATGCAAGTCTAAGGGGATCAAGGAGAATCAGGAAACATGATTCCAAGAAATACAGTAAACTTTCATTAACTGGCTATAAAAAAAATGGAGATCAAGGAATTTCAAAACAAATAATTCAAAATAGTTGTTCCAAAGATGCTCAGAGAGCTACAAGAGAATACCAATAAACAACTTAATGGTATCCAGAAAACAATACAAGTACAAAATGAGAAGTTCAATTAAGAGCATAAGAAGTTCGACAGAGAGGGGCGCCTGGGTGGCTCAGTCGTTAAGCGTCTGCCTTTGGCTCAGGGCGTGATCCCAGCATTATGGGATCGAGCCCCACATCAGGCTTCTCCGCTGGGAGCCTGCTTCTTCCTCTCCCACTCCCCCTGCTTGTGTTCCCTCTCTCGCTGGCTCTCTCTGTCAAATAAATAAATAAAATCTTAAAAAAAAAAAAAGAAGTTCGATGGAGAGATAGAAAACATAAAAACGACCTAACCAGAAATTTTAGAACTGAGTGACCTAAAGAATTTAATAGAGAACTTCAATAGCAGTCTTCACCAAACAGAACAAAGAATCAGTGAGTTAGAAGACATATCAATTGAAATTATCCAATCATAGGAGCAAAAAGAAAAAAATTAATGAAAATAAATTTAAAAAAAAGCTTATGGGACTTATAGGACACCATCAAGAGAAATACTGTATGCAACACTGGAGTACCAGAAGTAGAAGAGTGGAAGGAAAAAAGGGTAAAAATGTTATTTAAAGAAATAATGATTGAGCACTTCACAAACCCGGGAAGAGATCTGAATATATAAGTTTATGAAGCTAACAGGTCACCCCAAATTAATCTTCACCAAAACACATAAAACTAAAATCAAAGCCAGAATTTTAAAAGCAGCAAGAGAAAAAAATTATCTCCTATGATGGAATCATCATAATACTATCAGTAGATTCCTCAGTGGAGGACTTGCCCACCAGAGGAGAATGGGTTGATGTATTCAAAGTGCTGAAAGAAACTGCCAAACAAGAATACTTGATACATCAAAGTTGTCTTTCAGAAATTAAAGTAGAAAGGCTGGAAGGAGTTCTTCAAACTGAAACAAAAGGATGTTAATTGATAATATGAACACTTTTGAAAATATACAATATATTGGTAAAGGTAAGCATATAGTCAGATTAGTCAGATTCAGAATAATACCGTAATATGGCAGTGTGGTAACTACTGAACTCTAATATAAAGGTTAAAGTAAAAAAGTATTAAAATTGTCTATAGCTAAACAATTTGTTAATGAATACATAATACAAAATGATATAAAAAATGATATAAAAATAATATAAATAGAAACATCAAAAACATAAAAGGAGAGTAAAAGATTAGCATTTTTGTATATGATTGAAGTTAAATTGCTATCAACATAAAACAGACATATATATATGATCGTTTGTGTAAACCTCATAGTAACCACAAAACAAAAACCTGGTGTAGACTCTAAAAGATAAAGGGTGTCAAAGCATACAACAAAAGGAAATCATCAGTTCACAAAAGAAGACAGCAATAGAGGAAGAAAGAAACAAAACAACTACAAAACAGCCAGAAAAAAATTAATAAGATGGCATTGATAAGTCCTTACCTACCAATAATTACTGTAAATGTAAATGGATTGAATTATCCAACAAAAAGCCAAGAGTGGCTGGATGGATTAAAAAAAAAAAAAACAAGACCCAAGTTATATACTGCCTACAAGAGACTCACTTCAGTTTTAAGGACATACTATAGGTTCAAGATGAAAGGATTGCAAACAATATTCCATGTGAGGGGAAACAAAAGAGAGCAGCAATTGTCATACTTACATCAGACAAGATAGACATTAAACAAAAAATGGTAACGAAAAGAGACAAAGATGGTAATTAGATAATAAGGGGGTAAATGCATCAAGAAGATATAACAATCACGAATTATATATATCCAACATGAGAGCACCTAGATATACTAAGCAAATACTAACAGATCTAAAGGGAGTGATAGACAACAATACAATAACAGTAGGGGACATCAATACCCCCACTTTCAACAATGGATAGACATCCAGACAAAAAAATCAACAAGGAAATGTACATGAACCACACTTTTGACCAAATGGATCTAACAGGCATATACAGAACACTTCATTTAACAGCACCAGAATACACATTCTTTTCAAGTGCACATAAAATATTTCCAGGATAGATCATATGCTAGGTTGCAAAACAAGTCTCACTTAATTTAAGAAGATTGAAATCATACCAACTATCTTTTCTGACCACAGTGATATAAAACTAGAAATCAATGACAGAAGGAAAACTGGAAGATTTATAAATGTGTGGAAATTAACACACTACTAAACAACCAATGGGTCAAAAAAGAAATAAAGAAGAAATTTTAAAATCTTGAAACAAATGAAAATGGAAGGATAACATGTAAAAACCTATGGGATGCTGCAAAAGCATATCTAAGAGGGAAGCTTATAGTGGTAAATGCCTACAGTAAGATGAAAGAAATATCTCAAATAAATAACCTAAATTTACATCTGAAGAAACTAGAAAAATAATTAACTAGGCCCAAGTTAACAGAAAGAAGTAAATCACAAAGATCAGAGCAGACAGAAATGAAATAGATGAGGAAAAAATAGAAAAGATCAACAAATTACGAGTTGGTTTTTTGAAAACATAAAATTGACAAAACCTTAGCTACTAAATTAGAAAAAAAAAGAATATTAAAATAAATAAAAACATGGGGTGCCTGGGTGGCTCAGTCATTGAGCGTCTGCCTTTGGCTCAGGGCATGATCCTGGCATTCTGGGATCGAGCCCCACATCAGGCTTCTCTGCTGGGAGCCTGCTTCTTCCTCTCCCACTCCCCCTGCTTGTGTTCTCTCTCTCCCTGGCTCTCTCTCTCTGTCAAATAAATAAATAAAATCTTTAAAAAATAAAATAAAATAAATAAAAACAGAGGGCAGCCTGGGTGGCTCAGCTGGTTGGGTGTCCAACTGTGGTTTTGGCTTAGGTCATGATCTCAGGGTCATGGGATCGACCCCCACATTGGGCTCTGTGCTCAGCATAGAATCTGCTAGAGACTATTTTCCTCTCCCTCTGCTCCTTCCCCTGCTTGCAGTCTCTCTCTCTCTCTCTCTCTCTCTCTCACACACACACACACACACACACAAATAAAATCTTTTAAAAATTATAAAATAAATAAAAACAGATATGAAAGAGACATTACAACTGATACCAGAGAAATACAAAAGATCATGACAGACTACTATAAAAAATTATATGCCTACAAACTGGAAAACTTAAAAGAAATGGATGAATTCCTAAAAACATAAATCCTACCAATGCTGAGAGGAAGATGGAGGCAGAGTAGGAGGACCCTAGGCTCACCTCTTTCCAAGAACACAGCTAGATAACTATCAAATCATTCTAAATACCCCAGAAAGAGACCTCAAGACTGACGGAACAAACTCCACAACTAAAGAGAGAGAAGAGGTCACATCAAAAAAGGTAGGAGGTGTGGAGATGTGGTTTAAGGGAGAAATAGATAACGGGTGCTGCAGAGGGGAGGGAGCTGTGGTTGCAGAAAAGGGTGAAAGAGAGAGGAGCACAGAGGGGAATGCACAAGGAGAAGGTTTCCCCAAAGCCATTGACTTAGAAAATGGGAGGGGCTGAATTTCATGATTTCTTACAACCAGCAGACCTTAAAGCCTAGAGAATAAAGGTCAGCAGGTTTGGCTGGGATAGAGCCTAGAGGGCATTGTGCTGTTCCTGGAGAGAAACAGTGATCTGAAGAGCAACTGGAGCACACAGCAGGGAGAATATTTGCTCTTCTTGGAGCCATCCCTGAGAAGCAGTGTTCACAGAGACGCCTCTCCAGGAACAAAGTTGCTGCTGGCATCATTTCCCTCAGCCACCCTTCAGCATAAACACAGAGCCACCTGGGGGAAGCAGGACAGCAATGACGCTGGCTGCCTAACTTGCATACACCAAGGCCCACCCTCCTGTGCTCCAGTGCACCTGCCCTTCTCAGTTGTGCTTGCCTCAGTCCCAGGACAACAGGCCCCTCCCCTTAAAAAACCAGCACAAACCCCTCCTCACACCAGAGAATTCTGAAAGGCCTGAATTCTGGTGGAAGTGGTATCAGGTCTTACATTCCAAGCAGACTAGAGCACACCTAGTTCAAACTCACCATATTCAGGCCAGGAACCAAACACTTCTCACAGCAGGAAAAGACAGCCTCTGCAGATGACTGCTCTTCTTCATAAGGCCATTACTTTCAGAAGCAGGAGACATACCTGGCTTTTCTAACACGAAGAAGAAGGCAGAGAAAAAATGTTAAGATGGAGGAATTTATCCCAAATGAAAGAACAAGATAAGGCCATGACCAGAGACCTAAGCAAAATGGATATAAGTAACATACCTGATGGAGAATTTATTTATTTATTTTTTTATAATAATTTTTTATTATGTTATGTTAGTCACCATACAGTACATCGCTAGTTTTTGATGCAGTGTTCCATGATTCATTATTTGCATATAACACCCAGTGCACCATGCAATATGTGCCCTCCTTAATACCTATCACTGGCCTATCTCAATCCCCCCACGCCCCTCCCCACTAAAGCCCTCAGTTTCTTTCCCAGAGTCCAGAGTCTCTCATGGTTCGTTCTCCCTTCTCTTTCCCCCTTCATTCTTCCCTTTCTTCTCCTACAGATCTTCCTATTTCTTATATGCCATAAATGAGTGAAACCATATGATAATTGTCTTTCTCTGCCTGACTTATTTCACTTAGCATAATCTCCTCCAGTCCCGTCCATGTTGCTGCACATGTTGTGAAATTGTTCTTTCTGATGGCTGAGTAATATTCCATTGTATATATGGATCACATTTTCTTAATCCAGTCATCTGCTGAAGGGCACCTCAGCTCCTTCCACAATTTAGCTATTCTGGACAATGGTGCTATGAACATTGGGGTGCATATGGCCCTTCTCTTCATTACGTCTGTATCTTTGGGGTAAATATCCAGTAGTGCAATTGTTGGATCATAGGATAGCTCAATTTTTAACTTTGAAGGGACCTCCACACTGTTTTCCAAAGTGGCTGTAACAACTTGCATTCCCACCAACGGTGTAAGTGGGATCCCCTTTCTCCACATCCTGTCCAACATTTGTTGTTTCTTGTTTTGTCAATGTTTACCATTCTAACTGGTGTAAGGTGGTATCTCAATGTGGTTTTGATTTGAATTTCCCTGATGGCTAATGATTTTGAACATTTTCTCATGTGTCTGTTAGCCATTTGTATGTCTTCATTGGAAAACTGTCTGTTCATATCTTCTGCCCATTTTTTGATTTGATTATTTGTTTCCCTTGTATTGAGTTTGAGAAGTACTTTGTAGATCTTGGATACCAGTCTGTTATCTGTAGTGTCATTTGCAAATATATTCTCCCATTCCGTGGGCTGCCTCTTAGTTTTTTGGACTGTTTCCTTGACTGTGCAGAAGCTTTTGATCTTGATGAAGTCCCACAAGTTCATTTTTTCTTTTGTTTCTCTTGCCTTTGGAGATGTGTCATGAAAAAAGTTGCTGTGGACGATGTCAAAGAGGTTGCAGCCTATGTTCTCCTCTAGAATTTTGATGAATTCCTGTCTCACATCGAGGTCTCTCATCCATTTGGAGTTTATCTTTGTGTATGGTGTGAGAGAGTGGTCAAGTTTCATTCTTTTGCATATAGCTGTCCAATTTTCCCAGCACCATATATTGAAGAGACTGTCTTTTTTCCACTGGGTGTTTTTTCCTGCATTATCAAAGATTAGTTGTCCAAAGAGCCGAGGGTCCATTTCTGGGTTCTCTATTCTGTTCCATTGGTCTATGTGTCTGTTTTTGTGCCAGTACCATGCTGTCTTTGTGATCACAGATTTGTAGTATAGCTTAAAATCTGGCATTCTGATGCCCCCAGTTTTGATTTTCCTTTTCAACAATTCCTTGGCGATTCATGGCCTTTTCTGGTTCCACACAAATTTAAGGGCTGTTTGTTCCAGTTCTATGAAAAATGTCATTGGTATTTTGATTGGGATGACATTGAAAGTGTAGATTGCTCTGGGTAGCATAGACATTTTAACTATGCTTATTCTTCCAATCCATGAGCAAGGAATATTTTTCCATCTTTTTGTGTCTTCTTCAATGTTTTTCAAGAGTGACTTGTAGTTTCTAGAATATAGATCCTTTATGTCTCTGGTTAAGTTAATTCCGAGACAACGTATGATTTTTGGTGCTATTGTAAATGGAGTGGATTCCCTAATTTCTCTTTCTTCAGTCGCATTGTTCGTGTATAGAAATGCAACTGATTTCTGAGCATTGATTTTGTATCCCACCATATTACTGAATTGTTCTATAACTTCTAGTACTTTGGGGGTGGAGTCTTTTGGGATTTCCATATAGAGTATCATGTCATCTGTGAAGAGAGACAGTTTGACTTCTTCTTTACCGATTTGGATACCTTTGATCCCTTTTTGTGATGAGCACTGGGTATTATACGCAACTAATGAATCATTGAACATTATATCAAAAACTAATGATGTACTAATTGAACATAATAAAAAAAATTTAAAAATAAATATAGATAAAAGTAATGCCACACTGTTTTCCAAAGGGGTAAAAAAAAGGTGAGGGGATGAAGAAACATTTATCATGCAAATGGATGTCAAAACCAAGCCAGAGTAACATTTATATTGGACAAACTGGACTTTAAAACAGGCCGGTGATGGGTATTAAGGAGGGCACATATTGCATGGTGCACTGGGTGTTATACGCAAATAATGAATCATGGAACATTGCATCAAAAACTGGGGATGTACTGTATGGTGACTAATATAACAAAATAAAAATTATTGAACTGCTAAAAAAATAAAAATAAAAAAATAAAACAGACTGTGATAAGAGAGAAAGTAGAGAAATAAGTAATCATAAAGGGGACAATTCAACAAGAAGATCTAACAATTGTAAATATTTATGTCCCTAAAATAGAAGCCCCTAAAACAATTAATGACAAACATAAAGAAATTAATTGATAATAATAAAATAATAGTGGGGGACTTTAACATCTCACTTATATCAATAGACAGATGATCTAAACAGAAAATCAACAAGGAAACAATGGTTTTGAATGACACACTGAACTAGATGGACTTAACCGACATATTCAAAATATTTCATCCTAAAACAGAAGAATACACATTCATTTCAAGTGCACGTGGGACATTCTCCAGAATAGATCACATATTAAGTCACAAAACAGACCTCAACAGATAAAAAAGATTGAAGTCTTAGCATGCAACTTTTCTGGCTGAAATGCTAAGAAACTAGAAGACAACCACAAGAAAAAATCTGGAAAGACCACAAATACCTGGAAGTTAAACAACATACTACTAAACAATGAATGGGTCAACCATGAAATCAAAGAAGAAACTTAAAAATACATAGAAATGGGGGTGCCTGGGTGCCTCAGTCAGTTAAGTGTCTGCCTTCAGCTCAGGCCGTGATCCCAGGGACCTGGGATTGAGCCCTGCACTGGGCTCCCTGCTCAGCAGGGGAGTCTGCTTCTCCCTTTCCCTCTGGCCCTGCTCGTGTGCTCTCTCTCACTCACTCTCTATGAAATAAATAAATAAGATCTCTATAAAAAATACACAGAAAGAAATAAAAATGAAAACATAGTGGTGGGGTACCTGGGTGGCTCAGAGGGTTAAGCGTCTGCCTTCGGTTCAGGTCATGATCCCAGGGTCCTGGGATAGAACCCTGCATCGGGCTCCCTGCTCAGTGGAGAGTCTGCTTCTCCCTCTCCCTCTGCCACTCCCCCTGCTCATGCTCTCTCTCTGTATCTCTCTGTCTGAAATGAATAAATAAAATCTTTTTTAAAAAAGAAAAAAGAAAACACAGTGGCACAAAACCTTTGGGATGCAGCAAAAGCAGTCATAAAAGGAAAGTATATAGCAATGCAGGCCTACTTCAAGAAGCAAGGAAAAAAACTCTAATAAACAACCTAACCTTACACCTAAAGGAGCTAGAAAAAGAACAACAAATGAAGCCTAAAGCCAGCAGAAGGAAGAAAATAATAATGATTAGAGCAGAAATAAATGATATGAAAACTAAAATAACCCCATTGAACAGATCAATGAAACCAGGAGCTGGTACTTTGAAAAAAAAATCAATAAAATTGATAAACCTCTAGCCAGACTTATTAGAAGGAAAAGAGGACCCAGTCAAATAAAATCATATTAGAAAGGAGAAAGAACAACCAACACCACAGAAATCCAAACAATTATAACAGAATATTATGAAAAAATATATGCCAACAAATTGGACAACCTGGAAGAAATAGATAAACTCCTAGAAATATAAACTACCAAAACTGGAAGAGGAAGAAATAGAAAACTTGAACAGACTAATAACCACCAAAGAAATTGAATAAGTAATCAAAAATCTCCCAAAAAACAAAATCCAGGGTCAGATGGCTTCACATGGGAATTCTACCAAACATTTAAAGTATAGTTAATACCTTTTCTTCTCAAACTATTCCAGAAAATAGAAAAGGAAGGAAAACTTCCAAAGTTATTCTATGAGGCCAACATTATCCTGATACCAAAACCAGATAGACTCTAGTAAAAAAGAGAAGTACAGGCCAACATCCCTGATGAACATAAGATGCAAAAATTCTCAATATATTACCAGCAAATCAAATCCAACAACACATTAAAACGATCATTTACCACAATCAACTGGGATTTATTCCTGTGTTGGAAGAGTGGTTCAATATTTGCAAATCAATCAACGTGATGCACCACATTAATAAAAGAAATGATAGGAACCATATGATCTCAATAGATGAAGAAAAAGCATTTGACAAAGTGCAATATCCACTCATAATAAAAACCTTCAACAAAGTAGGGTTAGAGGGACCATACCTCAATAATAAAGGCCATATATGAAAAACCCACAGCTAATACCATCCTCAATGGGGAACAACTGAGAGCTTTTCCTCTATGGTCAGGAACAAGAGAAGGAAGTCCACTCTCACCACGTTCATTCAACATAGTACTGCAAGTCCTAGCCCCAGCAATCAGACAACAAAAAGAAATAAAAGGCATTCAAATCAGCAAGGAAGAAGCAAATTTTACACTGTTTGCAGATGACATAATCCCATACATAGAAAACCCAAAACACTCCACCAAAAACTGCTAAAACTGATAAATGAATTCAGTAAAGTTACAAGATACAAAATCAATGTACAGAAATCTGCTGCATTTCTATACACCAATACTGAAGTAGCAGAAAGAGACAATAAGGAACCAGCCCCATTTACAATTGCACCAAAAACCATAACATACTTACGAGTAAACCTAACCAAAGAGGTGAAAGATTTGTGTTCTGAAAACTGTAAAATGCTCATGAAAGAAATTGAAGAAAGCACAAACAAATGGAAAGACATTCCATGCTTATGGATTGGAAGAACAAATATTGTTAAAATGTCTATACTACCCAAAGCAAAGTACACATTTAATGCAATACCTACCAAAATACCACCAGCATTTTTCACAGAGCTAGAACAAACCATCATAAAATTTGTATGGAACCACAAAAGACCCTAAATATCCAAAGCAATCTTGAAAAAGCAAAACTGGAGACATCATAATTCTGGACATCAAGCTATATTATAAAGCTGAAGTGATCAAAACAGTATGGTACTGGCACACAAATAGACACATAGATTAATGGAACAGAATAGAAAACCTAGAAATGAACACACAACTATATGGTCAATCAATCTTCAACAAAGCAGGAAAGCATATCCAGTGGGAAAAAGACAGTCTCATCAACAAATGGTGTTGGAACAATTGGACAGCAGCACGCAAAAGAATAGAACTGGATGAGTTTCTTACGCCATACACAAAAATAAATTCAAAATCAATAAAGTCTTAAATGTGAGACCTGAAACCATAAAAATCCTAGAAGAGGACACAGATGGTAACATCTTAGACATCAACCATAATAGCTTCTTTATAAATATGTCTCCTGAGGCAAGGAAAACAAAAGCAAAAATAAACTATTGAGACTTCATTAAGATAAAAAGCTTCTACACCATGAAGGAAATAATCAGCAAAATTAAAAGGCAACCTACAGAATGGGAGAAAATATTTGCTAATGACATATCTGATAAAAGGTTAGTATCCAAAATATATAAAGAACTCAGAAAATTCAGCACCCAAAAAACAAATAATCTGATTTTAAAATGTGCAGAGGGGCGCCTGGGTGGCTCAGTCGTTAAGCGTCTGCCTTCGGCTCAGGGCGTGATCCCAACGTTACGGGATCAAGCCCCACATCAGGCTCCTCTGCTGGGAGCCTGCTTCTTCCTTTCCCACTCCCCCTGCTTCTGTTCCCTCTCTCGCTGGCTGTCTCTCTCTGTCAAATAAATAAATAAATAAAATCTTTAAAAATAAAATAAAATGTGCAGAAAACATGAGTAGACATTTTTCCAAAGAAGACATACAGATGACCAACAGACCCATGAGAAGATGCTCAATATCACTCACATCAGGGAAATACAAATCAAAACTACAATGAGACATCACTTCACACCTTTCAGAATGACTAAAATCAAAACACAAGAAACAACAGGTGTTGGCGAGGTTGTGGAGAAAAAGGAACCCTCTTGCACTCTTGGTGTGAATGCAAACTGGTGCAGCTACTCTGGAAAACAATATGGAGGTTCCTCAAAATGTTAAAAGTAGAACTATCTTACAATCCAGCAATTGCACTACTAGGTATTTACCCAAAAAATACAAATTCAAATACAAATACTAATTCAAAGGGTTACATGCACCCCAATGTTTATAGCAGCATTATCTGCAATAGCCAAGATATGGAAGCAGCCCATGTGTGCATCGACTGATGAATGGATAAGGAAAATGTGGTATATATATATGCAATGGAATATTAACTGTAAAGAAGAATGAAATCTTGCCATTTGCAATAACATGGATGGAGCCTGAGAGTATTACGTGAAGCAAAATAATTCATTCAGAGAAAAACAAATACTATATGATTTCAGTCATATGTGTAATTTGAGAAACAAAACAAATAGGCAAAGGAAGGAGAGAGAGAGAGGCAAACCAAGAAACAAACTCTTAAAACTGTAGAGAACAAACGGATGGTTACCAGAGGGGAGGTGGATGGGGGTAATGGGTGAAATAAGTCAAGGGGATTAAGGAGTGAACATGTAGTGATAAGTACCAGGTGTTGTATGGAAGTGTTGAATCACTACATTGTACACCTGAAACTAATAATACACTGTATGTTAACTAACTGGAATTTAAATAAAAACAAAACAAAACAAAAACTTACCAAGACTGAATCATGAAGAAACAGAAAATGTGAATGATCAATAACAAGTGAGGCAATTGAATTAGTAATGAAACACCTGCCAACACAGAAAATCCCAGGATTAGATGGTTTCACTGATGAATTCTGGCAAACATTTAAAACAAAATTAATGCCAATCCTTCTCAAACTCTTCCCAAAAATTGAAGAAGAGGAAGGAAAACTCCCAGACTATTTTAGAAGGCCATCATTACCTTAACATCTGTTAGGTAATAGAAACATATATATGGCTGTCTGCCTCTGGTTCTTGATACGGAGCTCCTGAAACCCTTGTAATCTCCTAAGTGATAAGAGCACCAGGGACATCTTTTGTTGTAAATTTGGTCCTTGACCCCAATTCCTGACACAGGGCTTCTGAAACCGTTATAATTTCCAGGGTTATAGGACTGTCTTTTGTTCTAATGAGGCAACTCTGGATGGGCTGCTGGATGGCTCCTGGGTGAACGCTGGTCACTGGAAAGACCAACCCATGATTAGAAGCTCAGAATTTTCACCTCCCCCATTCTCTTGAGATGAAAAAAGGGCTAAAAATGGAGTTAATGGTCAATCATGCCTATGTGATGAAGCCTCCACAAAATCCCAAAAGTACAGAGTTCTGACATCTTTCAGGTCGGCGAGCACATGGTGGTGCTGGGAGAGTGGCATGCCTTTTCTCCATACCTTGCCGTACATATCTCTTCTGTTTGGCTGCTTCTGGGTTATATCCTTTTACAATAAACTGATGATCTATTAAGTAAAATGCTTCTCTGAGTTTTGTGAGCCACTCTAGCAAATTAGTCAAACCCAAGGAAAGGGCCACTGGAACCCCCAATCTGTAGTATGTTGGTTAGAAACACAGGTGATAACATGGGCTTGCAAATGGCACCTGAAGCTGCGGGGTGGGGGTTGTAGGACTGAACCTTTAACCAGTGGAATCTGATGCCATCTCCAAGTAAATAGTGTCAGAATCGAGTTGAATTCTTCGGCTCCTTGCTGGTGTCTATGAATTTCTTGGTGGTGTAAGGAAATACCTCTATACATTTGGTGAAGTGAAGTGTTTTGTGCTAGTAGTGAAGGTGACTCACAGGAAAGAAGACTGTAGGGAAGAGCTAGGCTTTTCCTTATGTAGAGGTAGAAACATTAGGTTTTTTCCATCATTACAACATTGAAGCCAGATAAACATACTACAAGGAAAGAAAATTATGGAGCAATATCCCTGATTAATATGGATGAAATTATTTTTCAAAAAATACTAGGCAGGCACCTGGGTGGTTCAGTCAGTTAAGCATCTGCCTTCAGTTCGGGTCATGATCCCAGGGTCCTGGGATTGAGCCCTGCGTCAGGCTCCCTGCTCATTGGAGAGCCTGCTTCTCCCTCTGCCCCTCCCCTTGCTTGTTCTCTCTCTATATCTTAAATAAATAAATAAAATCTTAAAAAAATACTAGTGATCTAAATTCAGCAGCACATTAAAAGGATCATACACCATGATCAAGTGGGATTTATCCCTGTGGTGCAGGATGGTTCAACACATGCAAATCAATAAATGTGATACACCACATTAATGGAATGAAAAATAAAAACATGTGAGCAGCTCAATAGATGCAGAAAATATGACAAAATTTAACATCCTTTTATGATAAGGACCCTTAACAAACTATAGAAGAAACAGGTCTCAACACAATAAAGGCCATATATGACAAGCCTACAGCCAACTTCATACTCAACTGTGAAAGGTTGAAAGCTTTTCCTCTAAGATCAGGAACAAGACAAGCATGCCTATTCTCACCACCCTTATTCAACATAGTACTGGAAGTCCTAAACAGAATGACTAGACAAAAAGAAAAACTAAAAGGAATCCAAATAAGAAAGGTAGAACTAAAATTGTCTTTGTTTACAGATAACATGACTTTTTAAAGGTTTATTTATTTATTTATTTATTTATTTATTTAAGAGAGAGCTTGTGAGCAGAGGGAGGGGCAGAGGGAAAGGAAAGAGAATCTCCAGCAGACTCCTCACTGAGTGCAGAGCCTGATGTGAGGATCCACACAGGGTTCAATCCCAGGACCCTGAGATCATGACCTGAACTAAAATCAAGAGTTGGCCACTTAACCAATTGAGCCACCTAGGTGCCCCCAGATGATATGATTTTATATACAGAAAATCCTAAAGACTCACCAAAACACTGATAGAACTAATCAGTTAATTCAGCAATGTTGTAGGATAAAAATCAGCATACAGAAACCAATCGTTTTTATACACTAACAAAACATCTGGAAAAGAAATGATGAAAACAATCCCATTCACAATAGGATCCAAAACAATAGAATATTTAGGAATAAATTTATCAGGAGGTGAAAGATCTATACACTGAAAATTACTAAACTTTTATAAAGAAACTGAAGAAAACACAAACAAATGAAAAGATACCCCATGTGTATGGATCAGAAGAATTTGTATTATTAAAATGCCCATGCTACCCAAAGCCATCTATAAATTCAATGAAATCCCTATCAAAATTCCAATGTCATTTTTTGCAGAAATTGAAAAAAAATTCCTAAAATTCATATGGAACCACAAAAGATTCCAAATAGCCAAAATAATCCTGAAAAAGCAGGACAAAGCTAGAGGCATCACATTTGCTGATTTCAAACTATACTACACAAATATAATAATCAAAACAGTATGGTACTGGCATAAAAATAGACACAGACCAATGAAACAAAATTAAGAGCCCCAAAATAAACCCTCACATACACAGCCACCTAATATTTGACAAGAGAGCCTAAAATACTCAATGGGAAGAGGTTAGCCTTTTCAATAAATGGTGCTGGGAAAGCTAGATAACCATACGTAGAATAATTAAATTGGACACCCATCTTACACTACTCACAGAATTTACTTAAAATGGCTCAAAGACTTAGACATAAGAGCATTTCCAGGATATGACACCAAAAAAACATAAGAAACAAAAGCAAAAATAAATAAGTGGGACTGCATCAAACTAAAAAACTTCTGCACAGCAGAGGAAATAATTAGCAAAATGAAAAGTCAACCTATGGAAAAGGAGAAAATACTTGATATCATGTATCTGAAAAGGGATTAATATCCAAAATATATAAAGAATTCATTCAACTCAATAGCAAAATAAAACAACCTGATTACAAAATGGAGAGAGGAACTGAATAGACATTTCTTCCAAAGAAAACATGCAAATGGCCAACACATACATGAAAATGTGCTCAATATCATTAATCATCAGGGAAATGCAAATCAAAACCACAGTGAGATATCTTACACCTGTTAGAATGGCTACTATTAAAAACACAAGTAATAAGAAGTGCTGACTAGTATGTGGACTTGTGCACTGTTGGTGGGAACGTAAATCAGTGCAGCCACTATAGAAAACAGCATGGAGATCCCCCCCCAAAATAAAAATAGAACCACCATATGATCCAGCAATCTCCTTTCTGGGTATATACGGTATATATCCAAAGGAAATGAAATTAGGATCTCAAAGAAATATCTGCACTCCCATGTTCATTACAGCATTATTCACAACAGCCAAAATATGGAAACAACCTAAGTGTCTGCTTACAGATGAATGGATAAAGAAGATGTGATATATTGAATCCTACACAATAGAGTATCATTAGGCCATGGGAAAGAAGAAAATCATGCCATTTGTGATAACATGGATGGACCTTGAGGGCATTATGCTAAGTAAAATAAGTCAGACAGAGAAAGACAATTACTGTGATCACACTCATATGTGGAATCTAAAAACACTGGACTCATAGAAAAAGATGGTAGAATAGCAATTGCCAGAGGCTAACGGGTGGGAGAAATGGAGAGATATTGGACAAAGAGTTGCTATCAAGTACAGTTTTAATACTTTAACCAGACGACAATGACAAAATGGTAATTATGTGAGATGTAACTAACCTGTAATACTTGAAAGTATTAGAATGTTTTTAATCGTGGTCAAAAAAAAATAACGTAAAATTTGCCATCTTAACCATTTTAAATTGCACAATTCACTACTGTTAACCATATTCACATTGTCGTGCAAGTTCTCTAGAACATTTTCATCTTGAAAAACTGAGACTCTTTACCCACTGAACAACTCCCCATTTCTTGTTCTCACAGCTCCCAGAAACCACCACTCTAGTTTTTGTTTACGTGAGTTTGACCACTTTAGATACCTCATGTAAGTGGAATCATACAATATTTGTCTTTTTTAATGTCCTCAAGATTCATCCATATTGGTAGTATATGACAGGATTTCCTTCCTTTTAAGGCTGAGTGATACTCTATTTTATGTATATATCACATTCTGTTTATCTATTCACCCATTGATGAATATTTGGGTTGCTTCCACTTCTTGACTATAAATATGGGTATAAAATATCTCTCTGTGATCCTGTTTTCAATTCTTTTAGATATGTACTCAGAACTGGAATTGCTGAATCATCAGGTAATTCATTTTTTAATTTTTAGAGGAATTTCCATACCGTTTCCATAGTGGCTGCTTGTTCCCTCCAACTGTGCACAAGAATGTACATATGCTTTTGGGCCATTTGTATATCTTCTTTGGAGAAATGTCTATCAAGTCCTTTGTGCATTTTTAAACTGGGCTGTTTGGGTGGTTTTTGTTGTTGAGTTGTAAGTGTTCTTTAAATATTCTGGATATTAACCCCTTATATGATTCATAAATATTTTCTCCCATTCCATAGATTGCTTTTTCACTCTGTTGATTACTTTCTTTGATGCTCAGAAGTTTTTACATTTGATATACAAATGGCCAGTAAGCACATGAAAAAAATGCTCAACATCAGTAATCGTTAATACAAACCAAAACTACAACAAGATATCACCTCACATCCATTAAGATTGTTACTATCAAAAAAAAAACCCAGAAAATAACAAGTGTGGGTGAGAAATTGGAGAAATTGTAACCTTTGTGTATTGTTGGTGGGAATATAAAATGGTGTAGCTGCTTTGGAATAAAATAAGAATTATTGTATACTCCAACAATTCTACTTCCGGGTATATAACCAAAAAACCTGAAAGCAGGATCTTTTTTTAAAAAAATATTTTATGTATTTATTTGAAAGAGAAAGAGAGTGAGTGAAAGAGAGAGAGAGAGGGAGAGAGCACGAGCAAGGAGAGGGAGAAACAGACTCCCCATTAAGCAGGGAGCCCAATGCATGGCTCAGTCCCAGGACCCTGGGATCATGACCTGAGCCAAAGGCAGATGCTTAACTGACTGAGCCACTCAGGCACCTGAAAGCAGGATCTTGAGTTCATTTTTGCATATGTTGTCAGGTAAGGGCCCAACTTCATTCTTTTGTATGTGGATATCTAGTTTTCCCAGCACCATTTGTTGAAGACACTGTATGATGAGTGAATTTTTATTAAAAATATTTTCATATTATGTTATGGAGATGTTTAGCAACTTGAGAGTTGCTAAGAGAGCTCTTACATGTTCTCACCACAAAAAAAGAAATGGTAATTATGTGAGGTGATGGAGGTATTATCTAACCCTACTGGTTGTGAAAGTGTATCAAATCATCACATTGTATACCTTAAACTTACACAATGTTATATGTCAATTATATCTCAATAAAGTTGGGGAAAAAAAGAAAACTTCATAGATTTTACACAAAAAAATCATGACCTATAAAAGAAAAAATTTGATAAACTGTACTTCATCCAAATTGAAAACTTTTGCTCTATGCAAAATCCCATTGAGAAGTTGAAAAAACAAGCTGCAGATTGGGAGAATATATTTGCAAGCCACAAATCCAACAAAAGGCTATTATCTAGAGTATATAAAGAACTCAACAGTAATAAAGCAAATAACCCAATTAGAAGATGCACAAAAGACGTGAAGAGAAACTTTATCAAAGAAGATATATAGATAGCAAATAAGCATATGAAATATATTCAACATTACTAGCCACCAGAAAAATGTAAATTAAGACTACAATGAAATATCACTATATACATATCAAAATGAGCAAAACAAGTCTCAAAAATTTTTTTCAATGGACATTTATATTTTGCCTACTATTTCCTCGGTACTAATTTATTTTGTTTTATTTTATTTTTGATGTTTCTGCCTGATGTTTATTTGGCTTTTTCAGAAATACGACAAACTTAATCTTTCAGTTCATTTAGAGAGTTGGGGAGGAGGGAGACAGAGAGAATCTTAAGCAGTCTCCATGCCCAGTGTGAGCTCAATGCCGGGCTCAATCTCACAACCCTGAGATCATGACCTGAGCCTAAATCAAGAGCTGGATGCTTAACCAACTGAGCCACCCAGGCTCCCCTGTCTCAATAAGTTGTAAAAGATTCAAGTTTTGCAAAGTACGCTCTCTGACCAAAATGGAATTAAATTAGAAACCAATAACAGAAGATTTCTGGAAAATCCACAAATATTTGGCAACTAAATAACATACTTCTAAGAAACTCAAAGATCAAAGAAGTCCAAAGGGAAATTAGATTGTATTACATACTAAATGAAAACAAAAATACAACAACAAAATTTGTGGGATGCCACTGCCACAAGCAGTATTTCTTGGGGAAAATTTTATAGCACTAAAGGTCTATCTTAGAAAAGAATGACCTCCAATACAATAACCTCAGTTTCCACCTTAAGAAACTAGAAAGAAAGAGAGCAAATGAAATCTAAAGTAAGTGAATGAAAGATATAATAAGGATTAAGTGTAAAAATCAGTGAAACAAACAGTAGAACAATAGAGAAATCAGTGAAAGCTGTGGGTTCTATTAAGGTTCTTGTTGAGAACATGAATATAATTGATAGGATTTTGGCCAGACTTAACAGGAAAAATGGGAAAAAATACAAATCACTAATATCAGGAATGAGAGTGATGATGTCACTAAAGATTCTGCAAGTATTGAAAGGATAAAAAGGGAACATTATGAATAACTTTATAACAATGGATTCAGCAATTTAGATGAAGTAGAAAAATTCCGGGGCACCTGGGTGGCTCAGTTGGTTGAGCGTTAGGCTCAGGTCATGATCTGAGAGTGGGATCCAGCCCCACACAAGTGTGGAGCCTGCTTGAGATTCTTTCCTTCCTCCTCTCCCTCCCCCTATGCTCCTCCCACATTTCACACATGTATGCTCTAAATAAATAAATCAGTAAAATCCTTTTAAAAATAGACAGATTCCTTGAAAGACACAAATAATTAAAGCTCATTGTTTCACTGTGATCTTATCTGGAGCTTGAGGTCTCTTCCAAGCTCTCTAGTTGTTGGCAGAATTCATTTATTTGCAGTTGTAAAACTGGGGTTTTATTTTCTTGCTGGATCTTGGTTGGAGGTGACTCTCAGTTCCTAGAGGCTAACCTCACGTCTTAGCCATATTGCCTCTCACAACATGGCACCTTATTTCTTCAAAACCAGCAGAATATCTGTCTCCAGCTCTGCTAAGACAGAATATCATCACAAGAGTGACTGTCCCATCACCTTTGCAATATAATATAAACTAATCAAGGTAGTGACTGTCACATCATATTCACAAGTCTCTCCCACACTTAAGGGAAGGGGATTATACGGGACATGTATACCAGGAAGAAGAGTCTTGGAGATCATCTTAGAATTCTGCCTACCACAATCAATCAGGAAGAAATACACAAACTGAATAGCCCTATATCCAATTTTAAAAATCAAACTTTAGTTAACAACCTTCTTGAAAAGAAAACTCCATTCAGGCTAGATGGCTTCACTGAAGAATTATTTCAATAATTTGAGAAAATAATAATGTGAATCCTACACAAATGAGAGAGATAAAATTTTAAATGAGGTAATATTGAACCCCAATATAAACTATGGTCTTTAATTAATAGTAATATATCAAGGGGCACCTGGCTGCCTCAGTTGGTAGAGCATGTGACTCTTGCTCTCAGGGTCATGAGTTTGAGGCCCACGTTGGGAGTAGCATTTACTTTTTTTAAAAATAATTATAATTTTTTATTATGTTATGTTAGTCACCATACAGTATATCCTTAGTTTTTGATGTAGTTTTCCATTATTCATTATTTGCATATAACAGCCAGGGCACCATGCAATATGTGCCCTCCTTAATGCCCATCACCGGCCTATCCCAGAGTTTACTTTTTAAAAAAAATAGTAATAAATTCAAATGGATACATGCACCCCAAATGTTTATAGCAGCACTATCTACAATAGCCAAATTATGGACACAGCCCAAATGTCCATTGACTGATGAATAGATAAAGAAGATGTGGTGTATACTATCTTGGCCGTCATGATGACTTATGGTTAAAAACCAATGAAAATGATTTTTAAAACAACTTGGGATAAATTAGAAGACATTACACATCCACCACAAAATATACATGGCTTAAAAGTTACATCTTCTCTCTCAGGAGGAACCAGTTGTAAATAAATATGAACTAAGGGCCAAAATGCAAAACCAAAAATGAAGCAGCTATGTGTAGTTAGTAATTTCTAGTTTAAACTATAACTGAACATTGTGGCTTCATACATATTATTTTATACTGTACTTTTCCCATTCCTGATGGTTTGGACTTTAATAAGAGAAATTCCATAATTTTTAATATTGCAAAATGAGAATATTTGAATAGTGTATTCTAGAAACCAGTATACTAACTGAAGAGTATGCTTGTACATAATAAGATATAACTTTAAACTTTTCTCTCTAACGCCTTAACTGTCAAATTATTAAAACTTTTAAAAGCATAGGATTATAGTCAGCATGCTGGACTGAGAGGTAAACACAGTTAGAGCAGGTAGTGATACTGTCAGTGTTTACCATATGTGTTTAGCTGTGTTTATGCTACAAAAGTGCAATATTAGACACTAGCTAGCTAGTACTGCTACCTCATGTAACTCCAAAGAGCAAAGCAGAATTTGATTAACTAAGTACACATGAGTCTTTAAGTTACTCCTATTGTCCTTGGCTTGGATGCCATGCCATGCAGATTTATGTGGCTGCTATTTTTATTTACTTTTATTAACACCTTGAATAGAAGACCAAACATTCCCTTTCACCCGACCAGCAATGGCCCTTTAACTGCAGTAGGAAAAAAGAAAAAACAAAAAACCGTTTTGTGTGAAAATTGGTGACAATTGGCACTTAAGATCAGAAAAAGATTTTGTTTACATTTTATGCCTTAAAGATGTTGTCTGCCCAAATCTCTAAAAGACTTTAAGATAGAAAGTAATACTTACTACAGTACTAGGGAGTTTTCATAGAATTGTCACATTTTATAATAAAACCCACCTGTTTAATCTCAAGAAAAAAAAAGATGTGGTGTATATAAATACAATGGAATATTACTGAGCCATAAAGAGGAATGAAATCTTTCCATTTGTAATGATGTGTATGAAGCTAGAGAATATTATGCTAAGTGAAATAAGTTAGT